>NW_004524773.1:834203-844338 GCF_000260255.1 Octodon degus | reverse complement strand
GTCGTTCAGTCAGCAAATAGCCTACCATGTGCCGGGAACCATGCTGGCGCTGGAGATCCAGTGGTAGATACAACAAAAGCCCCATCTTCTCAGAGCTGACGTTCTAGTAGTACTGAGGAGATAGATACTGGAAAAAAACCCAGCAAGACATACAGAGTAGCGTGACCTGCAGAAATATAATGCAAGGCACATGGTTTTGTTTTTTCAGATGTTTTTGTTTTTATAAGACAGTTTCTTGCCATGCAGTACAGACTGGCCTCGAACCCACAGGGAGACTCCTGCCTCAGCCTCCCAAGGCTGGGATTACAGGCACATACCACCACGCCTGGCCAGCGTCTCACTACTGTAAAATGTCCTACTACTGGGCTGGGGAGATGGCTCAGTGGAATAAGTGCTTCCCTGGCAAGGGCAAGGGCCTGAGTTCAATCCCCAGTTCCGCAAAACAAAAACAAACAAACAACAACAACAAAAAATGTCCTACTACCACGTGTGGTCATGGGCTGGGGAGATAGCTCAGCAGTCTAATCAACTGCCTGGCAAGCTCAAGACCTGAGTTCGATCCACAGTACCGCATGCCATGCTGGCCTCAGAACCCCAGGCATGTTGAGCGAGTCCTGAAACCGGGCCTGGTGGCACATGCTTACAATCCAGCGCACTATGAGTCTGAGCTGCGTAGGAGACCCTGTAGTAAATAAATAAAAGATTTTTTTAGGTCGGGGATATAGCGCAGCGCATAAGCACCGGCCTAAGCACCGGCCTGGCAAGTATAAGATTGAGTTCAATCCTCGGTACGGGAAAAAAAAAAAAAACCAAAACCTCCTCAGATGTGGCCCTTTCTGTTGACAAAAAGGTGACAGCAGTAGTCCAGGTGGTAGGTGGCAGCAGATGGAAGGGAAGTGGGGTTAGCCTTTGGGGACAATTCGAAGGCCGGGTTGACAGGATTTCGCGTCGGCCGGGAGGTGGTGCATGGAAGGCAGTGGAGTCCTGAGTCCCCTCGGACATCCCAGCCCGTGCTCCCAGAAGGGGGTGGCCGCTCCCCAGCTGCAGGAAGTGGGTAGCTGGAGGTCTCTGGGCCACCAGCAGCACACCAACGTGCCCTTGCAGACAGTTGCAAATGCAGTCAGCCTAGAATCCTTCACTCCAGGAGGCTGAGGCAGGAGGATCCTGCGCATGTTCAAGCCTAGCTTGGGCAATTGAACAATTTTCCTGTTTCAAAATGGAAAAAATTGCCAGCCAGGTGTGGGCTGTATGGCTGGAGGGAGATGGCCAGGTTAACCCTGATAAGATACAGGTAGGCGCTGGGCAAGAAGCCAACTGCAACTGCTCTTCCTGTGGGCTGGGCCTCCTTCCTTTTCCCCAGGCCAGAAAAACATCAAACATCACCTCTCTCCTGTTCCCAAGTTCACTTTCTCCCAGGTCATCCTCATTGGACCTTTGCCAGCTGTTAACTATTTAGGGAAACAAGGCCCTTAGCTGAGGAAGGCTCATTCTGATAGTTAATACTATAGCCAATCACAGCTCTCTGTGTGTGGTTGAGCTGGACGCCTGACCTCCCACACCATCTGTGTAACTTGCATCCGCCCACCCCCAGCCCCTCTTGGAGCTGCTGAAATGGCAACGCCTCTATTCCTCTCCCACTGGCCTAGTCAGTGGTTATGTATGTTGATTTGTAGGCACTCTTTACATATTGCAGATGAGAAACCCTCACCTAGTGACATACATGGCCAATGTGGCATGAGGACAAAGGACCCAAAACTCCAGCTTCAACAACCAAAATGACCATCTCCATGGAGTGCAGTGGGGGGGATTGTGAAGTCCAGAGCTCAGGTGTCGCAGAGCTGGCTCATCACCCCACAGGAAAGCCCCACGCTCCAAGCAAGCCAGGAGTGCCAGATCCTTCACAGCGAGCCATGCCAGGGGGCCCTACCCAACAATGATGGTGCAGGCTGTCAGCCAGGTGCCATGGTGCACGCCTGCAATCCCAAACTTCGGGAGGCTGAAGCAGGAGGATCACACGTTAGAGCCTAGTGTGGGCAACTGAGCAACTTCACCCTCCATCCCTATTTTTTTTTTTTTTTTTTCCAATTTTAAGACAGGGTCTCCTAAGTCTCTAAGTTTCCCAGGCTGGGCTTGAATTTGTGATCCTCCTGGCTCAGGCTCCTGGGTACTGGGATCACAGCCGTGGCCCACATGCCCAGCTCTGGTTCCTTTTTATGGCGGATGTTACTGCGGACGGAGCGCGCAAGGCTCGCCTCACCACGCCATGGGTAAACAGACATCTGGCTGTACTCCTGCGTTAGGCTGCTGTGAACGGCACAGCTGAGGCTGTGTGTGTGCACAGGTTTTTATTTCTCTTAGTTAAACAAGCCAGCGTGGGGCCCTCAGGTCACAGGGAAGGCTGTATTTACCCTTTCGAGAAGCTGCGGCTGCTGTCCCAGTGGCTGCCCAGTGCACCTTCCTGGCGGCAGCACAGAGGTGCAGGAATGAGCCTCAGAGTCGGCCTGCAGGGAGGGAGGCCAGGGCAGCACTCTCCTCCCCTCCCTCCCCCCTTCCTTCCTCCAAGTCTCACTGTTGCTCATGCTAGACTGACTCACTGGTGGGCTCAACTAACCCTCCAGCCTCAGCTTCCTGCGTAGTAGACACCATGTCCATTGTCTTAAACTTTTTATTTGTATTTTTTTGGTTTTTTGGTGGTACCAAGGATCGAACTCAGGATCTTGTGCTTGCCAGGCAAGCACTTATTCCACTGAGTTATTTCCCAGCCCCTAAACTTTTTATTTTTTATATTTCTAGGACAGGGTCTCACTACACAGCTCGGACTCCTAGTGATCCTCGTTTTCAGCCTCCCCAGCACTGGGATTACAGGCGTGCACCACCATGCTGGGTCTTGATAGCTGGCTCAGCGTGTCTGGGGGCAGGGATGGCTCAACATGTAGTGCCAGGCTCTGAACCCCGGTCCCTGAGTTTGCCTAAGCAGGTGCTTAAGTCTATTGAGCTATTTCACGGCCCCTCCTTAAACTTTTTTTTAGGGGCCGGGGAGACAGCTCAGTAGAATAAGCACTTGCCTAGCAAGTGCAAGGGTTCAATCCCTGATTCCAGAAAAAAAAAAAAACACCCAATTTTTTTTTTTTTTTTTTGAGACAGGGACTATGTAGCCCACACTGGCCTCAAACTCAAAGTGATCCTCCTGCCTCAGCCTCTGGAGTGCTGGGACTACAGGCCACACTCAGCATTTTTTTGCAGTACTGGGGATCAAACTCAGGACCTTATGTTTGCCAGGCAGGCACTTAAGCGGCTGAGCTATATCCCCAGCCCTTGTTGTTGTTGGTTTTTTAAAAATTTATTTATTTGTGTGTGTGTGTGTGTGTGTGTGTGATCAGCTCAGCCCACCTGGGGCGGGGCTGGCTGGCATGTGGTGCTGGGGGATTGAATTGTAGTCCCTGTGCTTTGCTAAGCTTGTTCTAAGTAGGTGCTTTAGACCACTGAGCCATGTCACCAGCCTTGTTGTTTTTTTGAGGCAGAGTCTTGCTATATAGTTCATGCTGTTCTTAAACTCACTATATAGCTCAAGCTGGCCTTGAACTTGTGAACTACAGGTGTGCAAGTATTTCACTGAGCAAACTGGCACACTACAAGTACTGTAATCTCAGTTCTCAGGAGGATGAGGCAGGAGGAGCACTGTGAGTTTGAGACCAGCCTGGGCTACACAGCAAAACCCTATCTCAACAAACTGAAAGAAATCTGCTTCAAATGAACTGGTTTGGCCCTGACTGGCTGTAGGAACTGGGCAAGTCTCTTAATTCAGTGACCTCATATGAAAAATGGAGGACAATGAAAGTCTCTTCCTTATTTTTCTGGCTGGCTAAGGCTGCCTTAAGGGTGGGTCTGGTAAGGCATGTGGAGCTGGGGATCAAAGCCTGGTATCCTGCACCTGACTGCATTTGCGTAAGCAGGCACTTTAACAACTGAGCTCACCTGCAGGTTCCCCTATTTTCTTTTGAGGATCAGGAAAGTGGTGGTCCATGTCAGTCACTTGGAACAATGCCTAGGAGATTCTCAGTGCTGCTAAGTGCTAGCTCTGAGTGTAGTTAGTTTAGTGGCAAATGCTTGAGCCCTGAACCTGTTTGGGGCCTGCTGCAGGCCAGACCAGGCCTGCCATGTGCTGGGGTCCCCCATGTTGCTCAGCACAGAGAAGGTTGTTCATTGACTGACTTGCTCACAGATGAAGGCCGGGCTAGGTTCTCAGGGAAGATAGGGCCTCAAAGACAGCAAGGCCAGGCAGGAATGCAAGTTTATTGGGGGCTCCACGCACACACTCACGGCATCACACGACAATGGCACGGGTTACTCAGGACACACACAGGGTGGCCTCCTGTGCCCGCACTGGGGCTCAGAGGCAGTGGGGTGTGGCCTTCTCCCTGGTGACCCAGGCCCTTGCCAGGGTCCTTCCTCTGGGGAGGCTGCCAGGTGGGCCTGGCTGGGAGCAGGCAGCAGCCGGGACACAGGGCAGCCACCTCACTCCAGTGACTGCAGCATCAGCAGCTGTTTCAGCACCTTCGTCTGGCTCGTCTCACGGATCTCACCTGCCAGGAACATCTCGTCTACCACCGTGTAAACCTGTGCCGTGGGCAAAGGTGGCCATGAGCGGGGCCAGGCACCAGGAAAAGGCCCCAGCCCCCTGCGGCCACCCCGATGGGTGGAAGCCTACCTTGTAGAAGTTGAACACCAGGTCCAGCTCGCAGACATTGTGGAAATACTCGTTCAAGACCTGGGTGAGGGACATGGAAGAAGTGAGATGGGCAGGGAGGGAACCAGAGGGACAGAGATGAGGAAGACCAGGAAAGAGACCCCAAGGAGGGAGGGACAGGGAGACAGAGAGCAACAGGGGTCAAAATGACCGTGGAGAGAAGGCTGAGCAGGAGCAGTGGCCCGTGTTATCCCCATCTATAATCTCAGCCTCTCAGGAGGCTGACGCAGAAGGAACACTGTGAGTTTGAGGCAGGCTGCATAGTGAGTTCCAGGTCAGCCAGGACTACACAGCAGATTCTGTCTTAAAAAATAAGAAAAACAGGGGCCAGGGAGATAGCTCAGTAGAATAAGCGCTTGCCTGGCAAGCTTAAGGGCCTGAGTTCAATCCCTGGTTCTGCCAAAAAAAAAAAAAAAAAAAAAGAAAAAAGAAAAGGAAACCCCAGAAACTGAGAGTAGGGGCAGAGAAAGATCTGAGAGAGAGAGAGAGAAAGGCAGGTAGACAGAGACAAAGACAAGAGACAGAAAGAAAGAGACAGTGACAAAAATGGTAAGACAAAGATGGTGAGAGATAAAAACAAGAACGGGGGGGCTAGTGAGATGGCTCAGTGGTGTAAAGCACCTACTTAGAACAAGCTTAGCAAAGCACAGGGACCGCGGTTCAATCCCCCAGCACCACATGCCAGCCAGCCCCGCCCCCTGGTGGGCTGAGCTGGCCACACACACGCACACACACACACACACACAAAAAAAACCAAGAACAGGGGTCACTGCAGGATGGCAGAAGCCAGGACCACAGAGCTCGAGGCCAGCCTGGGCTATGTACCAATACCCTGTCTCAAAAAAACAAACAAACAAAAAACTAAAAAAATGGCCAGGGAGATGGCTCAGTACAATAAGTGCTTCCCTGGCAAGCACAAGGGCCTGAGTTCAATCCCTGGTACTGAAAACAAAACAAACAAACAAAAAAAAAAACACCCTGGCTCAAAAAAAAAACAAAAGGACATTGTGCATCGTGGCCCACACCTGTACTTCCAGCACTCAGGAAGCTGAGGCAGGAAGACTGCTGTGAGTTTGAGGCCAACCTGGGCTATGCTATAAGTTCAACTTAAATTACCAAGACCTTGTCTCAAAAAGCCAAAAGAAGGGGCTGGAGAGATGGCTTAGTGGTCTAAAGCACCTACTTGGAACAAGCTTGGCAAAGCACAGGGACCGCGGTTCAATCCCCCAGCACCACATGCCAGCCAGCTGCGCCCCCTGGTGGGCTGAGCTGGCCACACACACACACACACACACACACTAAATGTTAAAATAAAAAAAAAAAATTAAAAAAAAGAAAAAGAGAGCAGAGCCAGGCTAAGGCATGGGCAGTGGATGGCAGAATGGGCAGATATAGATGGGGACAGGTACAGAGTTGTGTGGCTGAGGATTGGGTGGGGTAGATGTAGGAGACAGGACAGGGACAGGTCCCAGCACCCCAGGGCCACATGGTTGGCTGCGCCCGCACCTCCACGAAGTTGTGGATGGCTTCCAGGTAGGCCAGGTTGTTGTCACTGACGTCCACGCAGATGCAGAAGTACAGGCCGGCGTAGCGTCGGTAAATGATCTTAAAGTTCCGGAACTGCAGGCAGAGAGGCGTGGGTGAGGGGCGTGGGGAACACCCATACCAGGCAGAGAGGGGCCAAAACCCTCAGGCCATTCCCTGCCCCCAGGACCCAGGGAGGAGAAGAGATATACAGACACCTCATCCCTGCGAGGGTCCCACAGGAGACCTCATCCCCTTGGAGCCAGGGAGTCAGAGAGGCACCTCAAGGAGGGCCTATGTCTGCTCAGAGCCTGGAGTACAGTCGGGAGAACGCGGGGGCCAGGGCACAGAGCACATCTGTAATCCCAGCTACTCAAGAGGCTGAGGCAGGAAGATCTCCAATTCGAGCTCAGCCTGGGCAGCTTAGTAAGACTGTCTCAAAATTAAAAAAAGGGCTGGGAATGGAGCTGAGCAGCACAGCACTTGCGCAGCGTGCGCCAGGCCCTGGTTCCATGCACGGCATGGGCGCTGCCCGCACAGACCCCAACACAGGTGATCCCGTGCAAGGGCTTTTATCTCTGAGGCTCGGGCAAAATCTCGGAGTTTTGGAAACTGCATAGACTTAACTGGTTTAGCATCCATAAACTGAAAATCCAAAATCTGAAATGCTCAAAACCTTTCCTCCCCCAGTGCCGGAACTCGAACTCGGGACCCTGCACTTGCCAGGCCGGTGCTGTGCAGCTGAGCTATACCCGGGCCCAGGCTCTGTCTCAAAACAACAGAAACTTTGGGATTTTGGATTTCAGATTTTCAGATAACGCATATTCAACTGGTATCCATAAGTACTGAAGTAATTACACATACACACCCCAAACCCACCTACCAGGACACAGGCTGAGTTTGTGTCTGTGCAGATAAAGAGGTTCACGGGGGGCTCAGGCGGGGCTCGTCAGTGGAGCTGGCCGGCGCACGCAAGCCCTGCGCTCGGCGCCCGGCACCAATAGCTAGCTAGCTAGATAAAATGAAAGTAAAAGATGGATACTGGTGCAGGCAACAGAGGGTAAACGGACACTTTCTGGCCGGAGCCTAGGCCTGTGTGTGTGGCACCACCTAGTGGTGACTGTGGGCGCCAACGTTAGCCCTAGAGTGTCTTCGCTCCTTGATTTTTACCGGCCGACAGTAAAAATCTGTTTTGTAGTATGGCAGTCATGCCTACCGCAGCAGGGCAGCAAGTGACCCGACACGGACAGGCACTTCCTCTTCCTTTGTCCTGCGTTCCCTGGGAAACTAGGGTGGCTGCGCACGCCTGTCCTCCCAGCACTGAGGAGGCTGATGCAGGATGATCCTTCCAGTTTAAGGCCAACGGGCTACAGGTCAGCCTGGACTATTTGAGCCCTCGCTTCAAGAACAAAACAAAAACTTAGTTTCATTTCCACTTAGTACTTCCCCCAGGAAGCCCTCCGGACTCCCAGGAGGCTCCTCTCAGGCCTCCTTCCTTCTTGGTGGTTGCTACCTTCTTGGGGACTGGCCTATGTCTGCTTTTTTATTTATTTATGTGTGTGTGTGTGTGTGTGTGTGTGTGTGGCCCGCTCAGCCCACCAGGGGGCGGGGCTGGCTGGCATGTGGTGCTGGGGGATTGAACCGCGGTCCCTGTGCTTTGCTAAGCTTGTTCTAAGTAGGTGCTTTAGACCACTGAGCCATCTCACCAGCCCCCAATGTCTGCTTTGTTTGGTTTTTTTGTACTAGAGACGGAACCCACAGCTGTGCACTGAGCTACATCTCCAGCCCCTTGTAAATTTTGTTTTCTTTTGAGGCAGGATCTCAACAGAGAACTAAAGCTGCCCTGGCTGGGCTAAAACTCACAATCCTCCTGCCTCAGTCTCCCCGAGTGCAGATGTGTGCCACCCTGCCAGGCTTGGGCTTGTCCGTCCCTGGATGTGAGATACCCGCAAACAGCACAAGGCCGTGCGGTCACCATGGCGAACCCAGCAGCCGGCATGTCAGGGCAGGGCCCAGAGACACCTGGGAAATAACAGAGATGAACACTGCGCCTGGATCCCGACACACCTGGTCCTCCCGGCTGAGGCCACCTATGAGCAGGCACAGCGGCAGCCTCAGAGACCCGCATCCCAGGGGCCTGCTCTCTCCCAGCCCCTGCCTGGTCTGTGACCTCACCACCACCGGTGTCCCTCAGCTCAGCCCCCCTCGGGGTGCACAAACGCCCATGTCCGCACTGCCCAGGCCTCCCTGCCCCCATCACTGCCCTTCCTGACAGCCCTGCTGGTTTTCTCTACCATTCACCTGGTGTCACCCTAATCTGTGACATCTCAGGAGAGGGCAGTGCCACACCCCGAGGGGCTGCAGCACATCCTGGATGTCAGCCCCGGCTTCTGTTGCACCACGTGCCCCAGCATGCTGGCCACCCTGGGCTTCTGTGGCAGACCAGGCACCAGCACCTGACCCTGGCCCACGAGGGTCACCTCCTGTGCTCCACGGATTCCACCCTCACCCCCAGTGGATCCTAGAAGCCTTTGCACCTGCATCCCCCTGCTCCGAGCCTCAGTCCCCTCTTCTGGGAAACCCACAGCCAGCCCAGGTCACTCTGCCACCCCCAACTTCCTGCCAGGCCTGCCCCTGGGCCTTTGCACATCCTCTTACCCAAACTTGGGAGTTTCTTCACTCTGAAAGCAACTCCTCAGGCCTTGGCTGAAAATCGCTTTTCAGTGATGCTTTCCTGAAGGAACCAGGTAAACCTGCACACCCAGGACCCTCCTACCACCTTAGCTGCTTATTTTGCTTCTGGCTGTTTTTTTTTTTTTTTTTTCTTGGTCCTGGAAACTGAACTCAGGACCTTGTGCTTGCCAGGCAGGTGCTGCTGAGCTATCTCCCCGGCCCTCTTGTGGCTCTTTAATGCTGTGAAATACTATATCATTTACTACCCATCTCCTATCAGCCAGAAAGGCAGCTCCACAAGGGCAGACATTTACGTCTGTTGTGTTCATTCACTGAGGTGCCCTCAGTACTGAGAACAGCGTCACACACAGAAAGCCTGTGGTTAATTTTCACTGAATCGTTTTTTGGGGCATGGTTGTGCATGCCTATAATCCCAAGACTTGGGAGGCTGAGGCAGGAAGATTGCCTGCAGTTTCAGGGCAGCCTGAGCTACACAGCATGAACTTGTCTCAAAGAACAAAACCAAAAGAGCCCCCCAAATAGTTAATATTTGTCCCATTCTATAGGAATTTGGTCCGTTTTGTGTGGGTGTGGCATTGGGGGAGGAGCCCAGGGCTTGTGTGTAGCCAAGCGCTTAAGCTGCACCCACAGCCCCAGCCTGGTCTCTTGAACAGGTAAATGTCTTCGGGATAAAAGTTGGAGATTAAAACTAAGCCACAGGAGCCTTGGTAGGGTGGCACATTCCTATAATTCCAGCCACTTGGGACGCTGAGGCAGAAGGATGGCCAGTTCAAGCCCAGCCTGGCCAATCTAGCATAACGTTGTCTCAAAAAATAAAAAGAGGGGGCCGGGGAGATGGCTCAGTAGAATAAGCGCTTCCCTGGCAAGTACAAGGGTCTGAGTTCAATCCCTGGTTCCTCAAAAATAAAATAAAATAAAATAAATCAAAAAATAAAAAGGGCTGGGGCCGTAGCTCAGTGGCCGTACTCTTTGCCTGATGTGGGTGAGGCCCTGGGTTCAGCATGGCAGGGACAACAATACCAATAGCACAACTCCTCAAAAAAAAACCCCAAAAAACCATAAATAAAATAGAGCAAGGGGGCTGGAGAGATGGCTCAGTGGTCTAAAGCACCTACTTGAAACAAGCTTGGCAAAGCACAGGGACCGCGGTTCGATCCCCAGCACCACATG
>NW_004524773.1:832304-834103 GCF_000260255.1 Octodon degus | reverse complement strand
CACACACACACAATAAATAAATGTAATAAATAAAAATAAAATAAAATAAAATAGAGCAGGAAGCTGAACTAGCACTACTTGTACAAGTAGTGGATGTATAGATCTTTAATCTCTTCCCCTTCCTTTCTCTCTGTGCTAGTTTATACATTTGTAACTTTTAGGGAAGGCCGTGGGACTCGCACTCAGGACCCCATGCTTGCCCCGCAGGCACCGCACCACTGAGTTAAGTCCCCAGCCCTTACATTTGTAACTTATCACAGTGAAAAGTATCCAAAAATGCCAGGTATAGTGGGGCACACCTCAGCACTTGGGAGGCTGAAGCAGGAAGATCACCTCAGGTCCCAGGCCCGCCTGGGCTACACAGTGAGTTGAAGACCAGCCTGGACTGCATAGCGAGACCCCGTATAGACGGTACCCAAAAAGGAAGGGTAGCGGGGGAGGATGAAGGCTGCGAGTGACAGAAGAGGACGAGGGGCCAGAGGGCCGGCACTCATGGAAGCGGGAGTGGGGGACCCATCACCTCCACGAAGTTGGTGTGCTTGGCATCGCGGACGGTGACCACGGCGTGCACTTCCTCGATCAGCTTCTGTTTTTCGTCGTCATCGAACTGCATGTACCACTTGGCTAAGCGCGTCTTGCCCGCGCGGTTCTGGATGAGAATGAAGCGGATCTGAGGGAGCAGGAGGAAGAGGAAGTGAGGGCGCAGTTCAGGAGCCCCATCCATCCCTGCAGGGGAGCTGGGCCAGGGCCACATCCCAGGTCCCTCCAATCCTGGGGTAGTGACTTCCTTTCTCCGAGTGGGTGACTCCTGGGCTTGGGTATGGGCATGGGCGACACGGGTTCCCCAAGGACACTCGTCTTGCCAACGTGTTTTGAAGGTTAAACACATTCATCGACCTGGCTCAGTGGCCAGAGCACAGGAGACACTCAGTAACTATGTCTCAGCCTGGTGTGGTGCTGCACCGTGATCCCAGCACTGGGGAAGCTGAGGCAGGAGGGTCACTGCAAAGGTGAGGCCAGCCCTGGCGACACAGTGAGCTCAAGAACCTGGCTCAAACAGCCAAAATAAATTAAACAAATGTTTGTGACTCAGATTTCTTCAGTCTGAGTCTTGGCTCTGCCATTTTTCTTTTCTTTGGGGGACGGGGGTTACTAATTGTTCAAGAAATTAAAGCTGGGCACGGTAGCGCACGCCTGAATCCTAGCACTTGGGAGGCTACGGCTGAAGGATCCTTACAAACTCAAGACCAGTGTGGGGTATAAAGTGAGATCAAGGCCAGCCTGAACTGCATAGAGTGACTGTGTCTCAACAAGACAAAAAAAAGAAATACAATTCACGTACCACAAAATCCTCACACTAAAAAATGCAGACAGTTCAATGGTTTTCTGGATATTCCTGCTATATGCTCAGCTGTACAAATATCACCACTAGTCCAAAACATTTTTTTAGTGCATTTGGTTGTTGCAGGGTCTCACTATACAGAGCAGACTCGTGATCTTCCTGCTTTCAGCCTCCCTAGTGCTGGGATTACAGGCACACGCCAATATGTCTGGACTCTGGCTGGCTCAGCCTGCCCTGGGGGTGGGGTGGGACAGGGGCAGCATGTGGTGTCAGGGATCAAACCCTGGTCCCTGTACTTGCCTAAGCTTGCCTAGGTAGGTGTTTTAGTCAGCTCACCTATCTCACCAGCCCTGTTCTTGTTTTTTGAGGGTCTCACTATGTGGGCCAGGCTGACCTCCAACTCTTTTTTATTATTATTATTATTATTTATTTATATTTTTTTAACATTTATTTTTAT
>NW_004524773.1:830121-831089 GCF_000260255.1 Octodon degus | reverse complement strand
ATCTCCCCGGCCCCCTAGAAAAAAATTTTAAAAAGGGCTGGAGGGGCCGGGGAGATGGCTCATGGAATAAGAGCTTCCCTGGCAAGCACAAGGGCCCCGAGTTCAATCCCTGGTTCTGCCAAAAATAAAATAAAAATAAAAATGGCTGGGGATGTGGCTCAGTGGCAGAGCGCTTGCCTGGTATGTGGGCTCTACCAGGAGTACCACAAAACAAAATACGAGGCAGAAGTGCTCAGCACAGTGCCTGTTACACAGGGCGCCCTTGATACAGTTCTCCATCATTGTCTGAAAGGCATGTTATCAAGCGGCTAAAGGCCAGAACGAATCCTGGCCACTACTGCTGTGTTGGAGGGCAGATCTCTCAATCTCTAGGGCTCAGCTTCCCTTTCCATACAACGGACATACTCAGTATCTCCTTCGTAAGACTAAGGCACATGGCAACAAACACAAGGGTGTATACTACAGGGACTAGAATATTCTAAGTGTCATATAGGGCCAGCGAGATAGCTCAGTGGACTAAGCGCCTGCTTGGGTAAGCACAGGGACTGGGGTTCGGTCCCTGGCACTACATGCTGTGCTGGCTCTGCCCTTAGGCACACTGAGCGGGTCAATGAGACCATGCGTGGTGGTACACATCTGTAATCCCAGCAGTGAGGAGGCTGAAAACAAGGGGATCACTACGAGTTGGAACTGTGAGGTGAGACGTTGTGTCAAGTACATAAAAAATAGTAAGTCATATAACACTAGGTCCTAGTAGCCATTATACTTTGTTACTTGATTTTAACAAAACAAGGTCCCAGCATAGAATTCCACTGAGAAGTCTAGCATGATGAAGCCCATCTTACAGGTAAGAAAACCAAGGCTAGGGAAAGGAAGTGATGGGAATTTAAAGGCTTTGCTTAAGCCCCTTTACTCCAATTTTGGGAGCCCCATCCTTTCATAGCACCCCACTTCCTTTTTTTTTTTTT
>NW_004524773.1:823854-829820 GCF_000260255.1 Octodon degus | reverse complement strand
GTGCTTTAGACCACTGAGCCATCTCTCCAGCCCCTCCACTTCCTTTCCTAAGCCTCATTCTTCACACTCTGCACTGTGTGTCCCAACCCAGCAAGTAGGCAGGAACAGGATCTTACAAGCTCCTTCCAAGAATGCCTTCTGCTGAGCCACTTCCTATCTCCGTAGGGGTGATGGGGAAGGGAGAGGGGGCGGGGCAGGCTCAGTAGTAGTCACAGCTGGGGCCAAGCAGGGACCCAGGGCACATCTGGGGATTTCACAGCACTGCCTCTCAGGCCCAACCTCACTCAAGACTCTTGCCTGTTTCAATCTCTCCAGGTCTCCTTCCTTCCTGGATCCTCACCTCTCTGCGGTCCTCTCTGGATGCGCCCCCCAGCTTTCCTTGCCTCCAACCCTTCTCTATTGAGTTGATCCCTTTTGATCTCCACTTTCTCAATCTCGGTCCCCTCTCAAGCCTCTGGAGCCTTTCAAAGGAGACATCCCTTCTCCCATGCCAAGGCTGCCTCTCTTCTTCCAAAGATCATGTCTTGCCAACTGTGGTGGCTCATGCCTGGAATCCCAGTGTTTGGAAGGCTGTGCGTGGTGGACACCTGTGAGTTTGAGGCCTGCTTGAACTAAATAGTAAGACCTCAAAAGGGGAAAAAAAAAAAAAAAAGAAGGCAGGCTGAGAAGATAGCTCAGCGGTCTAAGCGCCTGCCTGGCAAGCACAAGAACCTGAGTTCCATTCCTGGTACCCCATGCTGTGTCAACCTCAGAACCACGTTGCTGTGCAGGCCACCAAAACCGGGGTGGTGGTACATGCATGTAATCCTAGCAGTGGGGAGGCTGAGACAGGAGGATAAGTAGGAGTCTGAGCTGCAGAGCAAGACTGTGTACCGAATGAATGAATGAGAGAATGAGAGAGAGAGAATGAGAGAGAGAGAGAGAGAGAGAGAGAGAGAGAGAGAGAGAATGAATGAATTCTACCACCTTCAGAAAAAAGCAAAGATCACATCTTGCCTCCAAGGACCCTGCTTGGGAAGACTCATCCCAGTATGACACACTCCCATTCACCTCCCGTCCTGACTTCCTGAACAACCTTTCCCCAATTCAAAAGCCCCAACCTGGGGTACTAAGGCAAGGCCTCAGTCGCTGCTCCATGAGCCTCCTGTCCGTGTCACACCTCCAAGCTTGCTCCCTGACCCCCAAGATCTTTCCTCTAGGAATGCTCAGTTCAGCTGCTCCCCATATGTTTCTAGAGCCCCCTCGCGACCTCAGAGCCCCTCTCCTTCGGCACCAGCCTTTCCCTGACTCTAGACCCGAGTCCCAGGCAGTTGTCTACTTCCGGTCTCCAGTACCCAGTCCCTTCCACTTGAGAATCTCCCTCCTCAGCAGTCTCCTGCTCCCACAACCCCTCTCTGCCTGCAATGTCAGATCTCTGCCACCAGAAACCCCTCTTATGGGAAGACCTCGCTCCCCGTTCCAGTGTCCCCATTTCCGTCCAACGCCTCCTTCCCACTTCTAATGCCTTCTCCCTACCCCGTGCCGCACAAATTGCCTCTCTGGTGTCAAGCTCCCCACAACCTCCAGTATCTCTCACGTGCGCAGCCCTTCCCCTAGGCCCCCTTTCCCTATGTCCCCATGCCTGGAGACCCCAGTAAACCGGCAGGGCCGAATCAAGGCCCTGTCCCCCAATCCCAGCCCCTGATGGCCCCAATCCCGAGAGCCCGCGCCCGGCCCAGACCATCCGCCGCAGGGCGGGGGGGACCTCGTCAGCGCCGAACCAAACTTCAGCTGTTTGCACGTGGACCCTCCCTCAGCCAGTTCCGGGCGTGGCGCGCCCCCCGTTACCATGGCGACCCCTGTCCGGACCCCAGCAGCCCAGGTCCCGCGGCGACTGGGTGGCTCTGGTTGTGGCTGCAGTTGGGGCGCCCAGGGCCGGAACAGACTTCCGGCAGAAGGGCCCGCCCCCTCACGCTCAACCCTCTGGGAGTTGTAGTTTCGCAAAGGGGTCTCGCCAGCGACCGGAAAGCGAGGGAAAGGCTAGGTCCCGCCTCCCTGCTAGTATGCTGTACGACAGTCCTTTTCTTAGCAAAGGAGCCAGAGTCTATGTGTATGCTGGGAGCTATGGAACGACTACAATTCCCGACATGGCTGACAGCCCGCGAAGAAAGCGTTGCATTTCGGGAAATGTAGTCTGGCAGCTCGCAGCCCTCCTCAACTCCTGGAGAGAAAGGCATGCTGGGAATAGTAGTTTTAAGTAAACTAGGGCCGGGGAGATGGCTCAGTGGAATAAACGCTTCCCTGGCAAGCGCAAGAGCGTGAATTCAATTCCTGGTTCTGGAAAAAAAAAAAAAGTAAACTGCGCTTGGGATCTAGAAATATAGTAGAACTGGCCCGCATTGTCATTGCATATTGAACCCAGAGCCTTCACACTGAGCTACATCCCAGTCCTTTTCATTTATTTATTTATATTTATTTATGTGTTTTTGAGACAAGGTCTCCCTAATGTGGTCCAGGCTAGCCTCAAACTCAAACAGATCCTCCTAACTCAGCTTCCCAAGCCTGGGTTTAATATTTTATTTTATTTACTTAGTTTTTTTTTTTTTCTTTTTTTTTTTTTTTTTTTTTTTCGTAACCGGGGATTGAACTCAGATCCTTGCGTTTGCCAGTCAAGTGCTTATCCTACTGAGCCATCTCCCCAGCCCGGGGGTTTGGTTTTTTTTTTAATGTGCTGGGGATTGAACTCAGGACCTTGCACTTGCCAGGCAGGCGCTTCTGCTGCTGAGCTAGCTCCCCAGCCTTATTTTATATTTTAAAATAGTTCTGGGAATTAAACTCGGGCTCATGTAGGTACTGTGTAAAAAGTCAGGGATTTCTAATTTTCCCAGAGAGAACTTGAACTTGTGCTCAACCTCTCTCAGCTTCACTCAGCCTCCTAGAGAAGGAGTTACAGGCACCAGTCACCATGCTGGGGTGTAACTCTCTTCCCATGTTCACCCAGTGCTTTGTTTAAAAATATTCTGAGGCTGGAAGTGTGGATCACTGATAGATAAGCAAAAGGCCCCAGTCCCAGCAAGAGCATTAGAACACACACACACACACACACACACACACACACACACACACTGTTTCCCAGTGGGAGATGGACACCATGGAGGATACTAAATACAGTAGTCAAACTCTGGTTGTGGTGATACACACTTTAATCCCATCACTCAAGAGGCTGAGGCAGGGCTGGCCAAATAGCTCAACAGATTAAAGCTCCTGCAAACAGGCACAGGGGTCAGGGGTTCGATCCCCAGGCCTGGTGGGGCAGCCCTGGCCCCTCCCCTAGGGTGTGCTGAGATAGCAATTGAGACTGGACGTGGTGGTGTTTGCCTGTAATCCCAGCTCTTGGGAGGCTGTAAACACGTGGATCACTATGAGTCTGAGGTAGACTGTAAAAACCTTCCCTAAAATACACACACACACACACACACACACACACACACACAAGGCTGAAGCAAAGAGGATTATGAGTTCTGAACTCCCCTGGGCTGTGTGATGAATTCAAGAGCAACATAGTCCATAGTAAAAAAAACCTGTCTCAAAAAAACAACAAAAATCTGGCCATTTCCAGGCCAGTGGCTTTGCCTCTTATAGTATGTTTGGTTTGTTTTTTTTTTTAATTTATTTATTTTATTTATTTGTGTGTGTGTGTGGCCAGCTCAGTCCACATGGGGGCGGGGCTGGCTGGCATGTGGTGCTGGGGGATTGAACCGAGGTCCCTGTGCTTTGCTAAGCTTGTTCTAAGTAGGTGCTCTAGACCACTGAGCCATCTCACCAGCCCGTATGTTTGGTTTTTTGTTTGTTTGTTTGTTTTGTTTTGTTTTGGGTTTTTTGGAACTGGGGATTGAACTCAGGCCCTTGTACTTGCCAGGCAAGTGCCTGTTCCACTGAGCTATCTCCCCAGCCCCCAGTGGCTTTACCTCTTAACTCAATCTTCAACCAAATGGTTAGCAGTGCTGGGAGTGGGACCCAGGGCTTCATGCCTCTAGGACAAATGCTCTACTGCTGAGTAATGTCGTCAGCTCCTTCTTTTTTCTTTCTTTCTTTCTTTTTTGGTGGAACTGGGGATTGAACTCAGGCCCTTGTGCTTGCCAGAGAAGCGCTTGTTCCACTGAGCCATCTGCCCGACCCATTGCATTTTTCTTTGTATGACTTTTTACTTAGAAAATGATTGTGTCTGCTGTCTTGATCACTCTTTTCCTGTCACTAGAACAAAATACCCAACACCCACAATTTAAGGAGGAAGAGGTTTACTTTGTTTTGTATTATGTTTCAATAGTCTCACTGCATGCAAGTGAAGCAAGATAACCAAATAAAGTTTCATTATGAAAATTAAAGATGGGGGCCGGGGAGATGGCTCAGTGGAATAAGCGCTTCCCTGGCAAGCGCAAGGGCCTGAGTTCAATCCCCGGTTCCGCCAAAAAAGAAAAAAAGAAAAGAAAATTAAAAATGTTTGCAGTTGGGCTGTAGCTCAGTAGTAAAGTACTTGCCCAGCATTCATGAGGCTTTGTTTTAGATCACCAACACCCACATACACACACACACACACACATGCACACGCACGAAAATGTGCATATCAAAAGGCACTAGGAAGAGTGAAAAGACAAATCATAAAATGGGAGAAAATATTTGCAAAGCACATATTGCTCAAAGCATTACCATTTAGAACAAAGAACTCTTACAACTCAACAACAACAACAAAGCTGGGCATGGTGGCATATGAATGTAATTCCATCCTTTAGGAGACTGAGGCAGAAGGAAGGCAGAAAATTTGAGACTAGCCCTTCAGCTACATAGAGAGTTAAAAACCAGCCTGAACTCGGTATGCAGTTCAGGCTGTCCTTGAGCTCATTTTGTAGCCCAGGCTTGTCTTGAACTCACAAGGATCCTCCTGCCTCAGCCTCCTGAATTCTGGGATTAAAGGCATGCGCCACCACACTCGGCAAGACTCTGTTTCAAGCAGAAAATAAAAATCAGTCAATCAATCAATCTTTAGCCTTGTGGTAGCCACTTTGGAAGAGTTTCGTTAGAATGTAGACTATTCACCCGTACTGGTGGAAAAGCTGAGAACAGACGCCCAGACCCGGGTGTCGACCTAGGCTTCCTGAGGTCCTGCCTCACGTCTCCAGTAGATGGAGCCAGTGTACGCGGAGGGCGGAGTTATCAAAAGCCGTAATTGGAGAAAAAGCCGGCTTGAGATCAGAAGCAAAAATTGGTTTGATTCATGCAGCCTTGTAAAAATGTATCTCTTGTTTCTTTTTTCTTTTTAGAGACAGGACCTCACTGTGTAGTTCAGGCTACTCATGATGTAGCCCAAGCTCTCCACAAATTTGCAGTGATTCTCCTACCTCAGCCTCTCCAGTGCTGTGAATACCCGTATGTGCCGCTGCTACGCCCGGCTGTTATCCTTTTCCTTCTTTTTCAATCTCCCCCCCCAACCGGGGATTGAACTCAGGCCCTTGCACTTGCTAGGCAAGTGCTTATTCCACCGAGCTATCTCCCCAGTCCCTTAAATCACTTTTAAAACAAAATTACTTTTTAATGTCTTTAGAGTAGATTTTGAGGGTCAAAATAGTTTCAAATGAATATCTGTATACTATTTTTAGCAGGTGTATAAAAACAAAGAGATTTGTGTTTTAAAGACTGTGTCATGTTGAGTGCTCTGAAAATTTCTGTTTTTAATCATTTGTTTAGTTTTCTGTTTTTTGAGATAGGGATCTTGTTTTATAGTTCAGGCTGGCCTAAAGCTCACTAAGTAGCTCAGGTTGGCTTCAAACTCAAACCAACCCTCCTGCTTCAGCCTCTCTAGTGCTCGGATCAGGCTGGGCCACCACACCTAATTTAAACATCCTTTAGCAAAACATCTTTCGGGAGCTCTGGCTAGTACCTTAAAAGAGTTAGGAAACACGATGAGAAAAGTTTCTTGCTAGGGGGGCCGG
>NW_004524773.1:822017-823534 GCF_000260255.1 Octodon degus | reverse complement strand
GAAGAAGAAGAAGAAGAAGAAGAAGAAGAAGAAGAAGAAGAAGAAGAAGAAGAAGAAGAAGAAGAAGAAGAAGAAGAAGGAGAAGAAACAGCAACTGAGACTGGGTGTGGTGGCACGCACCTGTAATCCCAGCTCTTGGGAAGCTATAAACCGGCAGATCACTACGAATCTGATCTAGTAGTGAGACCCTGAACACCCTGTAGACCCTTCCCTAAAATACAATAAATAAATAAATGGCAGACAATGGTTTTGTTCCTGTCAGTCTAAATTGCTCACTGCCATGGCCAACTAAATTGCCTACTGACATGAATGTATGTATGCATGTCCGTATGTGATACAGGGGCTTACTGAGTAGCTGCACCTCAGCACACCTAGGGGAAGGGTACTGTGGCCTGTGGTGCCAGGGATTGAACCCCAGTCCCCATACTAAGCAGGCACCTAGTCCACTGAGCGATCTTACTGGCCCTGCTTATAGCCACTGAAGAAACACAGAGTATCTCAGAGTGGTGACACTCACCTGTATGCCCAGCACTTGAGAGGCCAAGGCAGGAGGGTCACTGTGGGTTCAAGACCAGCCTGCAATACACAGAGAGACCCTGTCTCAAAAAACCAAAACCAAAACCAAACAAGCAAACAGGTTAAGGAAGAAGAGGAAGAAGACAGGTAGAAAAGGAGCAGTTGGAAGAAGAAGCCTGTCCATTAAGTCCAAGATCCAGCAGGCAGAATCAGCCGCACGGACCTACAGGGACAGCGTGGGGAGGGAGAGAAAATCTGCCTCTTGCAAGCAAACCTCAGAGACGCCAGGAGCCTAAGAAGTTGCCACAGAGGAGCCGGCTGCTGGCTTCACTGCACCAGGATCTCACCATGGGAAGGAAACAAACCATCAAGCATGTTCCCAAGTGTCTAGAGCCTCATTCCTAAACTGGGCGTGGCGACACACACCAATCATCCCACCACTCAGGAGGCAGAGGGATGAGGATCACCTTGAGTTCAAGGCCAGCCTGGGCTACATAGTCAGACTCTATCTCAAAGAACAAAGATGACCCAGGGACCAGGGTTCGATCCCTGGCGTGCCGTGGCAGCCCTTCCCCAGGGCACACTGAGAAAGCAACTGAGACTGGGCATAGTAACACATGCCTGTAATCCCAGTGCTTGGGAGGCTGTAAACAGGAGGATCACTACAAGTCAAAACTGTAGTAAGGGGCTGGGGAGATAGCTCAGTAGAATAAGTTCTTGCCTGGCAAGCATAAGGGCCTGAGTTCTAATCCTGGTTCCGCAAAAACAAAACTGTAGTGAGACCCTGTAGACCCTGTACTAAATGCAAACAAAAACAAAAACAAAAACAAAGATAACAACAACAGTGAAAATAAAACATAAGAAGCAGCTGTGAAGCAGAGTTTGTGGATTTGGCCACTGGAATGGGTTAATCCCACTCAGAAAACTTGGTTGGCGTGTTTAGGGAATTATAAAAGAAGTCTTTCTTTTCTTTTTCAAATTTAAAAAAAAAAAGGGGCCAG
>NW_004524773.1:807782-820891 GCF_000260255.1 Octodon degus | reverse complement strand
TGTGTGTGTGTGTGTGTGTGTGTGTGTGTGTGTGTGTGTGGCCAGCTCAGCCCACCCACCAGGGGGCGGGGCTGGCTGGCGTGTGGTGCTGGAGGGTTGAACCGCGGTCCCTGTGCTTTGCTAAGCTTGTTCTAAGTAGGTGCTTTAGACCACTGAGCCATCTCACCAGCCCCCCACACTTGGTTTTGACCTCATTGTTCAATGTAAATGCTCGATAATGTTAAAGCCACAACGTTATGCACATATCATTGTCCTGCTGATCTCAGTTACTCATTTTACCATTGCCAGTGACATCAGGGTAGCAAGGGTACCCTCGTTGTCATTGGAAAGGGCGCTCAACTCTAGAGTCTGTTAAGGAAAGCACAGCAATGCACTTTTTTTTTTGGTGGAGGATGAGCGTGGCTCTCACACTGGCTGCTTCCCAGCCCTTTGGTGATAAGGGTCTCACTGAATTGCCGGGGGAGGGGGGCTTCAATTGGGGACCTTCCTGCTCCAGCCTCCCAGAGTGCTGGGATTACAGGCCTGCACCACCACACCTGGTTCCTTTTCCTTTTCTTATGCTGTTGAATCACTTCATGCACGAGGGAAATAATCGTGTCCCAGAGAGAGAAGCTGGTTGGTGGAGCTTTTGTTATTGTTCGTTTCACTAGCTGATTAATAGAACCGTCTGTGTGGTGAGAAAGATTTTTCAATCCACGCACGCAGTACACACAGGGAGATGTGCCAGGGGTAGGGGTGGCGTTGGCAGGAAAGGGTTGCTCTGCAGCAACAGCTTCTGCTGCTAGCTGGTGGGGCCAGGACCCCTGTGCTCAAACAGTCATTGGCAATGACAAAGTGACTATTGAAGTGTCATAGTGTTAACTTAATGCTAATACTTCATAATTTGTTTGTTTCTTTCTGAGACAGGGCCTTGCTATGCAGCCCAGGTTGGCCTCAAACTCAGGGTAATCCTCCTGCCTCTGCCTTCCAAGGGCTGGAATTACAGGGGTGCACCATTTTGCCCAACTAGATAATGCTACTATTTTGAATATTTTATTTTATTTTTGGCTGTTTGGGTAACATTAGTGCTTAACCAAGCATATGCCAAGCATATCATTTTTTTGTTTTTCTTTTCCTTTCTGGATACAGCTGAAAATATTTGGATACAGGAAATCTGTTATTCATGCAGCTTTGATATTCAGGGGGAGGGGGAGGGGAGATAGCTCAGTAGAATAAGTGCTTGCCTGGCAAGCAAAAGGGCCTGAGTTCAAATCCTGGTTCAGCAAAAATAAATAAATAGATATTCAGGGTGAAATTTTTTTTTTAATGCATTTGGTACAGGGTGGCACTATTCAGCTCAGACTCATAGTGATCTTCCTGTTTTCAGCCTCCCCACCACTAGGATTACAGGTGTGCACGACCACGCCCAGGCTTGGTGGCTGGCTCAGTGTGCCCAGGGGTGGGCCCAGCTTGGCATCCAGTGCTGAGGATCAAACCCTGGTCCCTGAGCTTGCCTAAGCAGGCACTTACACTGCTAAGCTATCTCACCTGCCCTTCAGGGTGAATTGTTATATATACTTTTTTGTTTGTTTTGAGAAGGGTCTCATTATATCTTTATTATTATTATTATTGTTGTTGTTTTGGCGGAACTGGGGATTGAACTCAGGCCCTTGCACTTGCCAGGGAAGCGCTTATTCCACTGAGCCATCTCCCTGGCCCCTCATTATATCTTTTAGGCTGGATTTGAATTCACTATGTAGCCCAGGCTGGCCTCCAATTGCAGTGATCCTCTGGCCTTAGCCTCCCAAGGGCTGAGCCTACAGGCATGCGCCACCAAGCCCAGCTCAATGTATACATTCTTCCAGCATTTCAAAGGTTAAGATTATTTTGAGGGGCTGGAGAGATGGCTCAGTGGTCTAAAGCACCTACTTGGAAGAGCTTGGCAAAGCACAGGGACCGCGGTTCAATCCCCCAGCACCACATGCCAGCCAGCCCTGCCCCCTGGTGGGCTGAGCTGGCCACACACACACACACACACACACACACACTAAATAAATGTTACAATTTAAAAAAAAAAGATTATTTTGATAACTTTACTTTCAGATTTTAAAAGACATGGTATCAGAAGACTGTTGAGAGGGAAAACTACAGCAAAAAATAATTAACTTGGAATAAATATTTTACATCGGTTTGGGGAAGAAAATGGGCAAAGAATTTGTGCAGACCTTTCTCAAAAGATCTACAAAATGGGCAGTAAGCGCATGAAAAGATGCTCGACATCACTAGTCATTAGGGAAATGTAAAGCAAAACCACAAGATACCACTACATACCCATTAGGAAAATGTCAATTACAAAAAAAGAAAAAAGTTAAATATAGGTTTGGGGCTGCCTGGAGCTCAGCGTAGAGGAGCTGCTTGGGGTGCTCAAAGCCTGAGTTGGTTTGATCCTCAGCGCTGCAGGAAAAAAAAAAAAGTTAGAAAGAAAAGCGGGCCAGCCAGACAGCTCGCCAGACTAAAGTGCTTGCTTAGGCAGAGTGCAGCGGCTGGGGTTCGATCCCCAGCTGTCCATGACAGCCCCGCCCCTGGGAAGCGCTGAGAGGGTGATTGAGACTGGGCATGGTGGTGCACACCTGTAACCCCAGCGCTTGGGAGGCTGACAACAGGAGACTCACTAGAGTCTGATCTCTGTAGTGGGACCCTGTAGATCCTGTCTTAAACACATTAAAAAAAAAAAAAAGACAAAAAGTGAGCTGAGTGTAGTGGTAGCGGTGGTACACACCAGTCATCCCATTACTGGGGAGACTGAGGCAGGAGGATCATTCTGAGTTCAAGGCCAGGGTGGACTACATAGCAGGATCATGTCTAAAAACCCCCCAAAAAAGCAAAAAACAAAAATCCCTCAAAATATAGTGATTAATATGATTTTGCATTTTGATTTGTGTGTGTGTGTGTGTGTGTGTGTGTGTGTGTGTGTGTTTGAGACCGTGTCTTGCTGTGCAGCCCAGGCTGGTCTTCAGATCAGTTTATAACCCAGGTTCATCTTACTTTTGTTGTGTGTGTTTTATTTAGGGAAGGGTCTAAAGGGTATTCAGGGTCTCACTACTAGATTGAACTCATAGTGATCTGCCTGTTTATAGCCTCCCAAGAGCTGGGGTTACAGGCACACACCACCATGCCCAGTCTCAATTGCCATCTCAGCGTGCCCAGGGGGCGGGGCCGACACGGCAGGCCCAGAGATTGAATCCCCGGCCCCTGTGCCTGCCTGCAGGTGCTTTAGTCCATTGAGCTATTTGGTTGACCCATATTATTTTGTATTAATACAAAGATATAACACCTGACCAGCACGTGTGAGACCCTGAGTTCGGCTCCCCAGCCTGGCAAAATATAAAAATAAAAAAGCCAGCTGAGATGGCTCACACTTGCATTCCCAGGTACTGGGGCCCCATGACAGGAGGAGCTCAAGTAAGAGGCTACCATGGGCAACATAGCGAAATTCCCATCTCAAATTTAATTTATTATTATTATTTTTTTTTATCTTGCACAGTTGCTTTAATTTTGGGTAATTTTTATTTGTAAGCTAGTTAATTCATGTCACTTTTACACAACCCATCTCAAATTTGAAAAAGGCAAAAATAAAAGATATACAACATGGGGAGAAAATAGGCAAAAGCTTTGAATAAGTACTTCACAACAGATGCGACTCAAATGGGATGCATATATGTTACATATATATGTATATATATATATATATATTCAATTTTAATCGTTTGACAAAGATAAATTAAAACCACATCAATGATTTGAGTGGCCAAAATTTTAAAAATTAAATTTTTTTTTGCGGTACCAGGGATTGAACTCAGGACCTTGTGCTTGCCAGGCAAGCACTTACTCTACTGAGCTATCTCTCTGGCCCAACATTTTTTTTTTTTTTTTCGGAACCGGGGATTGAACTCAGGCCCTCGCCCTTGCCAGGCAAATGCTTATTCTACTGAGTTATCTCCCTGGCCCTAAAAAGTTATTTATTTTTTTTAGTATTTATTGGATAAAGGGTCTCAGTTTGCAGTTCAGACTTGTTGTGATCCTCCTGCTTCAGCCTCCCCAGCGCTGGAATTCTAGGTGTACACTACCATGTGTGGCATGTGGTACTGGGGATTGACCTCACATCCTTGTGCTTGCCAGGGAGGTGCTTAGAACACTGAGCTGTCTCCCCAGCCTCCTGAAAAAGATACTTAATAGTGAGTGTTTTGGAAATGAGGAGCAGCTGAAACCTCCCTCCCCTATATTAAGCAAGTAGTCTTCCATTGAGATGCATCCTGGATTTTATTTATTTATTTATTTATCCAAGTTCTTCATATGTAGCTCAGGCTGGTCCTGAACGCAATGTGTAGCCCAAGTCAGCCTCAAACTCATGGCGTTCCTCCTGCCTCAGCCTCCCCAGTGCTGCAATCACAGGCATGCACCACCACATCCGACTTAACCGAAATTCTTATACAACTTGTAGAACAGTAAATTGGTACAATCACTTTAGAAAGCTTCTTGGGAAAGATGAAAGGGCTATCATTAGCAGTTTCACTTTTAAGTACACGCCTGCCAACAAGACAAAAATGAAAGATCTTGAGCCAAGGATGGTGGTACATGCCCATCAGCCCAGCACCAGGGATGGAGGCAGGAGGATCATAAAGTTTGAGGCCAGCATGGACTACAGAGTGAGACCCCTTTCTTGGAAAAAGGAGAGAGAGAGAAAGGAGGAGAGAAAGAGTGGAGAGAGAGAGAGAGAGAGAGAGAGAGAGAGAGAGAGAGAGAGAGAATGTATTCCAATATATATTAAGGTGCAGTGTTCCTCAAGATCAGTTATGTCTAACGGTAGCTACTCTAAGACTTCATTCATATAAAGTGCAAAGCAAGCAAAGCTAACGTGTGGTACTAGAAGCCAGGATAGCCGGGGAGATGCCAGGATAAGGCTCCGCTTCAGCAGAGGGCAGTGAATTACAGGAGGCACAGGGGCCTTGAGAGTGAGTGATCTGTCAGGCAGTGTTCTGGCTAAGGGGTGTGGTCTCTTCGTGACACTGGTGATCTGTGACTTCTCAATACCTGTATCACATATTGATTTTTTGTGGGCGTTCTATGAACCAGCGTCTAAGTAGTCCAGGATGGTCCTGAACTCAAAGCGATCCCTCCTGCCTTAGCCTCCTAAGTGCTGAGATTGTAGGTGTGCAGTACCACGCCAGGCCCATGCGTCAATGTTGAAAGTTTATAAAAAACAGCGAAGTTCAACATGTAGTCTCCCTTCAAAGGCTCAGCGCGTGCCCACCAGGAGGGAAGCACCGGGACAGGCGTGTTGAGATCGTGCAGTTTGCGCGCATCACCGCCTCTCGTTCTTCCCTCGTGATTGGCTGCGCTTTGGGCCAATAGCAGAAGAGTTCACGCTGGCGGCCAGCCCCAACCGCTCTAGCTAAGCTGTAGCTTGTTCCCATCTTGCAGGCGGCGCTGTGGGCTCGCTGACTCCTTGGATACTCGTAGACCAGGTCACCACCCTCTTATTTTTCAGACTGTCAGGAGTAGAAACCAGATTAAGTTCTAGCACGCCTGTATTTTCTGCAAAATTCTTTTGTGGCTTTTAAAAATACTGCTTATTTATTTATGCTTGTGCTTCTCCCCAATGCTCTTGGTCCAGAACTCCCGGCCACATATTTACACTGCTTGGTGTGACCGGGCCTCAGGATAATGTTTGAGACATCTTGATTGTGCCCCAAGCGGCACTAGCCACGTTTCTCTTCCGGCTAATTGTTTACTCAATTGTTTATTTATCCGGAGTGGGGGGCCGGCTGCCCCCAGGGAAGCCCGTTTCCTGTCCTTGTCTGGCTCAGCTTCCATTCCCCGTCTCGCTTGGGCTGGAAAGAATTGCAGAGCCAGGAAGGCTCTTCTTGATGTTCCATCCATTCAACAACGCATTGATGAGTCCTGCCTTGGGTCTGGGCCTTTGTTAGGGACATCATGGATGACTAAGAGAGTCGTGTTTCACCCTCCCAGGATGAGAGAAAAACCCATTACCAGACAGGAGTAAGCCAGCACGGCCAGAGCACGGATGGGGGAAGCTAGGGTGGGGCTCTGCCTCAGCCTGGGGTTGGGGAAGGTCTTCCTGGAGGGGAGACATATACGGAGCTAGCATCTGAAAGAAGGGTAGGGGTCTGGCCACACACACACACACACACACACACACAAAGGGGTAGGAGTTATTCAGTGGACAAAGAATTCGTATTTTGGCTACCACACCCCCAATGCCTCTCATTCTTTTTAATTAGCATTGGATTCATTCTCTTATTCATAAGCAACTATTTATTGCATGTCATTTGCCAGGCTTGAAAACTGGAATCCTGGCCTTAAAAGGTGACACACAAAATGGTGACACCAACACAGGACAGGTGTGTAGTCACCTGCCTCCCACTTATCTGGGTTTGAATCTCGGATATACCCATTCCTAGTTGTGTAATCTTTATGCACTTTATAATTTACCCCAAAAGTTTTTATGAGATTGGAGTTAATGTCTCAAGTGCTTTATGTATCCCCCATCTTGACTTATTTTAGGACAGTCTTGCTCTTTAGCAAAGGTTGGCCTCGACCTCAAGGTAATCCTCCTGCCTCTGCCTCCTCGGTGCTGGGATTACAGGCATGTGCCATCACTCCTGGCAAAAGGGTCAAAATTTTTTAAAGCATAAAAAGTTAAAAAGGTCTGAGTCCGGGGAGATAGCTCAGCGGTCTAAGTGCCTGCCTGGCAAGCACAGGAACCGAGTTTGATCTCTGGTACCACATACAGTGCCTGCCCCGAAGCCAGGTGTGGTGGCACATGCCTGCAATCCCAGCACTGGGGAGGCTGAGACAGGAGGATCACGATGAGTCTGAACTGTGTAGTGAGACCCTGTATCCAATCAATAAGAAAGACATTTTAAAAAAGGTTACTGGGAACAATCTTTAATCTGAAAAGCTTTGCTCCAACAGATGTTTTAAAACTTGAGCCCATAAACTTTGTATATACAAGGCATGATTTTTCGTACTTTACAGTTTCACCTTAGTCTCCTGTCCTTTATTTTCCCTGAACTGGGATTGAAGACAGAGCTTCTGGTATGCAATGGAAGTCTATCAGCGAGCCCCCATTTTGCTTTCCTAAATTTCAGGCACCGATGGTCAACAGGGTGGAAAATATTTCGGTCTTTAATCTTTCAAGTGAGGGTCCACAAGCAGGCTATTTTTCATTACAGATCAGTTAAGTTATAACTGTTCTATTTTATTGTTAATCTGTTCTTGCGTCTAAGTTTAAACTTTACCACAGGTATGTACATATACGAAAACATCCACGATTAATAAATAATCAGAATGTACTTCAAGCATGTACTAATGAAAAATTTAGACACACATATAGATGTAAATTTAAATTTGGGCTGTTTCAGGGAGCTACCCTTCTGAGGGAGGTACAATTTAACATCTAACGGAGGAAGAAACTAAAGGACAAAATACAATGGGAAACGGGCTTTTTTCATGCGTTCCAAAACCCAAACTCGGGGCCCCGAGAGCTCATTTTCTACAATGCGTACTTCCGGAGGAGTCCCATAGGAACTCCTCTTTGGTTCAGAGGAATCAAGTTTTTCGGCTGTGCCCTCTTCCATCATTACTTCCCCTCCAGACGTCCAAACTGACAGTTCCTCTGCAGTCATTTGGATAATGTTGATCTGGAGGCCAGGATTACGCGGAGAACTAGGCCGTCTTCGCTCTGTTAGACACAGAGCGATCGCGCAATCATGAATAACTAGCGTTAGTGCGCGCGTTGATTCTCCTTACTGCCAGAACTGAGAGCACGCGCTCTCCAGCCCCGCCCTCTCTTCCGGGACGACGAATTGCAAGGATCAGATTGGGCTGAGGCAGGCCACGCCTCTCAGCGTTCTCCAATCAACTCTCTTGCTGGATGCGCTCCCTCCTTCTTAGCTCCGCCCCAGCACCCCCTGCGCCCCAGCACCCCACGTTACGTCTCTCTTCCTCCGTTATCCGGGGGGCTGAGGCTCGCGCGGCAAACCCACCTACCCTTGCCTCCCATTGGCTAGTCAGGTCCCGCGCGAGCGGGATTGCGCCCTTCGTCTCCTCCTCCAGAGCCAGGCCATGCCTTTCCACTCCTGTTTTCTCCCAGAGCCAGCGCGAGGCAGAGGATTGACTGCTTCTGGCGCGCGCAAAGCGCGCGCCTCCCTTGAGCCACTCCCTCTGCCTTGCGCCAGCAGGCGCGCCGGCTGGCAGTTCCTACTGCGCACGCGCACTTGCCCACCCCGCTCCCTCTGCCCGTTCGCGGGTCTCCTCGAGCTCAGTCTCGCGCCGCAGTAGCCGCAGTAGCGGCATTTTTTCGGGGCGCACGCGCACTGCTCCCTTGGCGCCCGCTCCCTGCCTCAGGCCGCGGCGGCGGCAGCGAGCCCCTGAGGCGAGCGCGCGCTGTGGCTGCTTCTCGCTGTCCGACGCCGCTCATCCCCTCGCGGCGCGCGCCTGGGGGCCGTTATCCTTCTGCAGCAGTCCCGTGCCAGGCACGCGCAGAAGCGAAGGGGCGCGCGCTCGGGAGCGGCGGCTGCAGGAAGGAGGCGCCGCCGCCATCGCGCGCGAGCAAGGGAGGGAGCGAGCGAGGCCGGTCCGCCCTCCCCCTGGTTCCCGCCCCTCCCCCTTCCCTCCCCGCCCCCCGCCCCGAGGGAGAGCCGCGGCGCGGCGGGAGGAGGAGGCGGAGGAGGCGGAGGAGGGAGCCCGCGAGGGAGGGTCCGCCCGGCCCCCCGCCGCCGGAGCCACCGCCGCCTCAGCCGCCGCCGGACGAGTAGTGGGGGAATATGGCGCCGGGGCCGCCGTCGCTGCGGCCCGGATCCCCGAGGCCGGGGCCGCGCTGAGGGCGCCCAGCTGGTGAGTGCGCGAGCTCGCGGGCCCCGCGCGGCGAGGCCGGGCGCCGCCCAGCTGCGGGGTCCAGGGGGAGGCGGGGACGGCGGGGCCCGGAGCCCGCGAACAATGGAGGAGCTAGAGGGGGAGGGGAAGGAGCGGACCCCCAGCGCCCCAGGCCCGCAGTCCCCGCGGCTCGGCGTTGGGCCCGATCCGCGGTGCCGGGCTTCCTTCGCATTGGTACTTGTCTGCCCTCGCCGTTCGTCCCTGCGCCCGCCTCTGGCCCGGTGGGTCTCGGGAGTCTGTCCGTACCTCCATCCACCTTCGGCCACCGTGCTTCCACTTCTATACCTCCCGGCTTCCCTCCTCCAGCCCGAGAAATGCCCTTCGCCCCTTCTGCACTCTGCAGTGCTCCAGGGACCCACCTCCTGTTCGGTGACCCATCTGCATCCTTTAATTTTGGCTCGCACTTGGAGATGCTTGACCCTTCTGACTCTGTCTTCTGATTCTCCTCTCGCTGCCTTTAGCATCTGCCCCCGGGGTCTTCTGTGACCTATCTACTATTATCCTGCCTCAGAATCTAGTATTGCACCTCAGGAGCTGTCCCTTTAGGATCTGCTGTTGTACCTCCTTGGAGATCTATCCGAAATCCCCTGGCACTGCTACCTCGGGGTCATTCTCCTTCTTGGGCACAGCTCGCCCTCTCAGAATCTGCTGCAATCTCGGATGTCCCTTGGTTGCCTCTCTGACCTTCTCTGGCCCATGCTCACCTCTTCCTTTTCTCAGCTCTTGCTCCCATTTGCCATTTAGACCTTTTCCTCCCTCCTAGACCTTTTTGCTTCCTATCTTTGCCTGTAGCTCCCTAGCCTGCTTGCTTTCTGGGTCTGCCTTCCTAGGAAACAGCCTCTTTCCCTTTCTCTGATCCTGCAGGTCCCTCCTGCCTACTATTCGTTTACCTGACCTCTGTTCCTAACTCAGTTTCCCTCAGCCTTATTAGATCTGCCTTAGAGTTCTCTTGGGGGGTTTCTTCTCACCTTTTTTGGCTCTCCTCAGAGCTGTTCCATTCATTTGCTCCCTTTCCTCTGGCCAGTCTTCAATTCCCCTTTGCCCAAGACCTGCTTCCTGCTTCTGCCCATTGTGGGACTTTTTAGCCTTGCCCTTCCTTCAGTATGCCCCTGATGACTGTGAACCGTCACTTAACCCATTTCTATTATGTATTGCACAGACTGCCTTGAGAGTCTTTCCCACTTTATCCTCATTTTCCAGTTCTGCCCATCTTTACTTAGATGCTCCCACCCCCAACCTGCTCCCTTTTGGAGCTGTCCACTTGCCCGAATATTTTTTGACTCATTTTTTAATTTGTTCTTCCTGCCTCTCCTGAAGTGGTCCTTTTAACACTGGTTTCCTTCTAACTGCAGCCTAGCTCTGGTCCTTCTCAGTACTATCCTATGGCTGGCATTCTCTACTCCCGCACCATTTTGATTCAGTTTTTACTCTCCACAGCCTTTTATGTCCATTTTTAGTTCTCTTTCCCTTAGTTGTGACATTAAGGTGTATTTTTTCTTTTCCTTTCTGGTGCTGGAATTGAACCCAGGGCCTTTGCATAGCCCTTTACATCCCTAGCCCTTTCTTTTCTTTTTTTAAAAATTATTTTGAGGCAGGATCTCACTACATTGTACCCAGGCTGGGTTTATACTTGCAATCTTTCTGCCTCAGCCTGCCAACTAGCTGTTTTACAGGCATGTACCACTAAGGCATCTTTTTTTTTTTTTTTTTGCGGTAGTGGGAATCGAACTCAGGACCTTGCACTTGCCAGGCAGGCACTTATGCCACTGAGCTATGTCCCCCCCCCCTTTTTTTTTTTGCAGACAGGTGCTCTCTGTAGTTGAGGCTCACTATAGAGCACAAGATGGCCTCAAACTCATAGTGATCCTGCTTCAGCCTCTGAAGTGCTGAGATTGCAGGTATGTGCCACCATGCCTGGTCTGTTAAGGTGTCTTCTTGTTTAGGCAAGTGCAGGGACCAGAGTTTGAACCTCAGGACCATTGGGCATGCTGAAGTGGCCACAGAGACCGGGCGTGGTGGCGCATGCTTGTAATCCCAGAGCTGGAGAAGTTGAAAACAGGAGGATTACTATGAGTCCAAGCTATGTAGTGAGACTGTGTACCAAATACATTAAAAATAAATAAAAGTTTAAAAAAATTAAGATGTCTTCTTAGTTATTCCTTCCTGTTATTCTCCCACCCCACTTCTTGGAGCTGCCTCAGTTTTTGATGGTCTTTTCCTCTTGCTCTCCTTTTCCCGAATCTCCTGATTTTGTTTCTCCCTTCTTCCTTTCTCTGGTATCCAGTGTGGCTCCTCTTGCATTTCGTTCCCATTTCAACTGCTTCTCCCAGCTTGTGCCCATGTGTAGTCTGGCCGCTACCCATTAGGGCTTTTTCAGGTGTGTTCTTTCTCTGGCCTCCATCCCTCAGCTTCAGAGACTAAATAAAGGACTAACTTAGGTCTTGGGTTCTTTAGGCCACAGATTCTCTTAGCACCCTGCACTTCAGGGTTTCATCTTCAGGGATCTTGTGAGATCTGGTGAATGAGCAGGGGATGCTTGGTGACTGCCCCATTTTTCCCACTTCCACCAAGTGGAAGTGGTGGGATAGCTCACATTCCATTTCCCTGTTTTCTACACTGTGCTCTCATTTGTTCCCCTCTTCAGATCTCTGGGCTTCATAGCTTTGTGTCCTTCAGAAAGGAGGACTGCAGCTGCTCACAGGTCTTTCTCACTTTCCTCTCTCCTCTGAGCTGTTGCAGACACATAGCTGTACCCTCTTCTTCCTCTACCTCCAAGACAGCACCCTTTGGGAGCTCTTAGGGTTGTGCTTTTTAAATTTTTTTCCAGCTAACAAGTCATATTCTTGTTTTATTCCTGACAAGGGAAATGCCAGTTCTCAAGGCCTGCCATCCCAGGAGGGTTATGGCCACACTTGGTGTTTTCTGCGCTGGGCCTGCAGAAGCAGCAGAGGTTTTTTTTGCCTTCCCTAGTGGCCTTTGGTTTGCCCTGTGACCTTGGGGGAGGGGCTAGGCAGGGTAGGTTTATTTCTTTTTTACCTCTGCCCTGGGAAAGCTCTAGCTTCCTGGTCTTCAAAATCGTGAGGGCCTGGGTTTGGAAAGCACTTTGTGGTTGTTTGTTGAAAGAGACAGTGCCAAGTGTCACTCTGATTTCTGCCCTCTGGTATTGCAGGCACTCCCAAGTTACAGAAGTGCAGTGCCTCTGGGCAGATCCACTGTGCAGTTCCATGCTGCTCTGGAGCTTGGTCCCGTGGTGTGCAAGGGGGTATGTGGGCAGGCCTGACTTTCTTCCAACCTTTGGAGGGACCTCAGTGGGTAGAATTAGGGCTGCCACAGGCTGGCTAACATGCTTGGATTTTTGGTCTTGTTATCTGGAAACTGGGTCTTTGCTCCCTTGTCTGAGCTGTTTTTCTCCAGTGATTTTTATAGTGGGGTGGTGTTTAAGGAAATCCATTCAGAGGTAGAAATGGTTTTACAGAAGAGTCATCCAGCAGTTTTCCTTCCTTAGCTTGGGACAGAGGACCTTGGCATGTTCTAGGTTTATTTTTTAGTTAGTAAAGCAAAAGTCTGCTGACCCTCCACCCCCATTGCATATTAAAACATTTACTAGGACTTTCTTTTTCTTGTGCCAGGAATCAAACTCAGGATTCACTGGCACTTGCCAGGTAGGTGCTGTGCTACTGAGCCGTATGCTTGGCTCCAGAAGGACTTTCTTGAAGAAGCTATGTTCAGACTTTATTTCAGCACTTACTTAGAAAATTTCTGTTTGAGCAGATTTGGAAAAAATAAGTCACTTATCCATAGAAGTGTACCACTGACTCATCAAATATTCTATATGTGACAGTGAAAGGGCTGGATATTAGGTCTGTACGGCTCTTTTAACTTTTTTTTTTTTTTTTTTTTTCGGAACCGGGGATTGAACTCAGACCCATGCACTTGCTAGGGAAGCGCTTATTCCACTGAGCCATCTCCCCGGCCCCTCTCTTAACTTTTTAAGACTTCAAATTTTCTGAATATGCAGTCTAGAAATTTTAATGTTTTCATTATTAAAGAGATTTTGTTCATTTCCACTGTTGAATCTTTGGCCTTATATGTCATGAAACTCACTGAATTTATTTTAGAGTTGGTGAGTTTGGTGTAGCTTTTAAATTTTATTTATTTATTTATTTATTTTT
>NW_004524773.1:806758-807659 GCF_000260255.1 Octodon degus | reverse complement strand
ACCGCGGTCCCTGTGCTTTGCCAAGCTTGTTTCAAGTAGGTGCTTTAGACCACTGAGCCATCTCTCCAGCCCTTAAATTTTATTTATGTATTTTTATTTTTTTTTCCAGAACCGGGGCTTGAACTTAGGCCCTTGCACTTGCCAGGCAAGCGCTTATTCTACTGAGCTATCTCCCTGGCCCTGTAAATAGTTTTTTAAATTCTTTTTTTTTTTTTTTTTTGTGGAACTGGGGATTGAACTCAGGCCCTTGCGCTTGCCAGGGAAGCACTTATTCCACTGAGCCATCTCTCCAGCCCTTTAAATTCTTAATGTAGTAGTGACAGCTAATTAAGAATGAAAACTGTGTATGTAATACTGCTTTAATTTGTGTTCTAGTTTTTGGTTCTTTTGTGTGTGTGTGTGTGTGTGTGTGTGTGTGTGTGTAACCGGGAATTGAACTTAGGCCCTTGTGCTTGCCAGGCAAGCGCTTATTCCGCTGAGCCATCTCCCCGGCCTCTGTGTTCCAATTTTGTTTTTTATTTTTTTGTTTTGTGTTTTTTTTTCTTTTCTTCAGAACTGGGGATTGAACTCAGGCCCTTGTGCTTGCCAGGGAAGTGCTTATTCCACTGAGCCATCTCCCCGGCCCCTGTTTTGTGTTTTGAGACAAGGTCTCAGTGTGTCATCTAGATTGAGCCTTGACCTCACCATGTAGCTGAGGCTGGCCTCAATTCCATTTCAAGTCCTCCAACCTTAGCCTTTAGAGTGCTGGTACTACAAATACACACCAGCAGGCCTGGCTTTTTTTTTGCAGAACCGGGGATTGAACTCAGGCCTTTGCCCTTACCAGGCAAGTGCTTATTCTACTGAGTTATCTCCCTGGGCCCCCCCCTTTTTTTTTTTTTAAAGATTTATTTATTTATTT
>NW_004524773.1:796957-806632 GCF_000260255.1 Octodon degus | reverse complement strand
CCCCCCCCTTTTTTTTAGACAAAAATCTCACTGTGTAGTTCAGGCTGGCATTGAACTCACATTGATCCCCCACTTCAGCCTCCTAAGTGCTGGGATTCCAGCTGTGTATCAGTATGCCCGGTTGTGCTTGTTTTTTTTTTTTTTCTGTGTGTGCTCAGTTTTAATATTGTCAGCATAAAAAGTTCTTGCATGCCCAAAGCCTAAGTTTATATGATAGAAAGAGAGGACACCAAAAGGGCAAAGAGATGATTTTTCTTCCTAAGCTGGTAACTGCTGTTTCAAAGACCCAGATTTCTCTAATGGTAGCAGAGGCTCCAGTACTAGTACTGACATTTGCTTTGGTGATCCTTGAATTGGGTGCTACAGATATATGAGGTGGTATCTTGGGCCTTTATGGAACAAATGATGAACATGCCAGTTGGTCAGGGTGTGGAGCAGAAAATGGCAGTAGACAGGGTTTTTTTGGTCTTTTTGAGACAAGTTCTTGCCATGCAGTTCTGGCTGGCCTTGAGCTCACTTTGTAGCCCAGGCTGATTTCAGACTTGAAAGGATCCTCCTGCCTCAGCCTACCTACTGAATGCTGGGATTATAGGCATGCACCACCATGCCCTGCCCAGTAGACAGCTATTTTCAAACTAGTTACTTGTCTTCAAGGACACTCACCCTGCTTAGACTTTTAGAAACTGATCTGATCAAAGTTTCTCCCTTCAGGGTTAGGGAGACAGCTCAGTGGCATAAGTACTTGACTGGCAAGCGCAAGATCCCAAGTTTGAGTACTGCAAAAAAAGAGAGAAGGAGAGGAGAAGAGAGGGGAGGGGAGAGAGAATCAAAGTTTTTTTTTTCTTTGTTTTCTTTTCCTCCTTTTCTTAAATCTTTTATTTTTAACTCTCTCCTTTCTCTTTTACCTGCTCTTCATTGTTTCTTGGTTTGCTGAAGGCCATAAGACAGTAACAAATCAGAAAATAGTCATTTCAGATAAATGGAAGAAGTTGTCCAGGTGCAGATCCCTAGACCTATGGATGACCTTTAAGAAAGGGTAGTCTTAGAGGGACAAGGGTTATACAGGTGATCGTGAACTACATACAAGCCCATAGGTGTGTGTTTAGTCATCTGAGCAATAGGGAAGCACATCACATCAATAGAGTAGGAGAAGCTGTGTGGCTTCATCTGATTTGTCTGTTTTTCAGTCTTTGATATGTGGTGATCTTCTGAGAGGTGTCAGGCTTCCTGTAGGGCTTTCCTATGATCTGCTGTGATTCTTGTCATTCATCACCTAGCTGTCTAAACAGTATCTTTTTCTATCCTTTTTAAAAAATGTATTTTTAGTACAGGGTCTACAGCATCTTACAGCTCAGTGGATTGAGGTGCCTGCAAGTAGGGGCAGGGGCTTGGGATTCGAGCCCTGGGCCTGCCATGTTGGCCCTGCCCCTAGGGTGCGTTGAGATAGCAATTGAGACTAGGCAACTGTAGTGCGCCCTAGTAATCCCAGGTCTTGGGAGGCTATAAACAGGTGCTCACTACAAGTCCAATCTAGTAGTGAAACCCTGAACACCCTGTAGACCCTTCCCTAAAGAGAGAGAGAGAGAGAGAGAGAGAGAGAGAGAGAGAGAGAGAACGAGAGCCTCTATGTATTCCAGGCTGGCCTCAAACTTATAATAATCCTCCTGCCTCAGCCTCCTGAATGCTAAGATTACAGTCCTGTGCCACCATACCCTGTAGTAAATTTACCCAATCAGTGTGATTGATACTCTAATGAAGTTGTGTGCAATTTATTTTTTTCATAATGTAGAAAATAAGTAACATTGAGATTCTCTGTTTGAAGAGGGAGGTTGACTAGCAGAAATGCCTCTTCTGTCTTCTTTGGTTTGGTGGTGGAACTTAGTGTGAAAATTAGTGGCAGCGTCTGCCACAAAAGAACATTGGGCGTCAGGACTTTTGTTCTGATAGGTTAGGACTGTGGACAACCTGCTTCACTCCCTGGATTTCACATTCCTAGTGGGAAGTCTGGTGTGCTGTCCAGCCTGATGGTAGATTCTTTTTGACCTGGGTCACATGCCAAGTTAGAACTGGAACCAGCAGTGAACTCCTGGTGGTGTTTTTAGATCCCCCTTTTGTTCTTCCCTCCTTCTGTCAACTGGAATTGTGATGGGACACTTTCCCTGGGGGAGTAGGGGTGCAGGAAAATGGATTAGCTTTGTTGTATCTTTTTCTAACATAAACACTGTTTCTTAGCCATTCATATGGGAATTAGCTTATAATTTTGGGGTTGGGCCATCAGATATATTAGCTACATAACTAAAGGAATATACAGTACCTCTTTTAAAAATATATGGAATTTTTCAAGCTGAGTCATTGTTGACCTAGGCTCTCAAATAGCAATGATCTGAATAGGACTTGAATTGCTAGTATTAAGCAAGGCAAACAAATCATTCATGTTCATCTTCCTGAAAGTTTATTTCTCATCAACTTTAATTATTTTTAAAAATTTAATTAATTAATTTATTTATTTGTGTGTGTGTGTGTGTGTGTGTGTGTGGCCAGCTCAGCCCACCAGGGGGCGGGGCTGGCTGGCATGTGGTGCTGGGGGATTGAACCGTGGTCTTTGTGCTTTGCTAAGCTTTTTCTAAGTAGGTGCTTTAGACCACTGAGCCATCTCACCAGCCCCATCAACTTTAGATAGACTGTTTTATCCTGCTTCACTTATAAAGAATTCTTGAAAATAACTTTGGAATTTGTTAATCTAATTTTTTTTTAATTGGCGCTAAAGATTGAACCCAGGGCCTTGTACATGCAAAGCAAGAGCTCTAGCACTGAGCCACATCCGCAGCTCATGTCAGTCTAATTTTCATTATTTTATTTTCTGGTATTGAGAAACACCATTAAGTTGTTGTATTAGCGGAGAACCAAATACTTGCAGTTATGAAACAGCATCACAGGAAAATAGTGTTTATTTTCACTGAAGATAGACTTATCTCCTTCATCTTCCCTTTTTGTTTTTGTTTTTTTGGTGGAACCGGGGATTGAACTCGGATCCTTGCGTTTGCCAGTCAAGTGCTTATCTTATTTAGCCATCTCCCCGGCCCCCCAATCTTCCCTTTTTGTGAGGAACATTGCCATTTTGTGAAATTTGCAGTGCTTGTGATTGTTCCACTGTGCATCTTGTAGGTATTTTATGCCTCTTGCTGGCAGGCATCTCTGCATTCTTTCTTGGAAGATGTTCTCTTCTGGTTGCTGTAGTTAATCTGGTCATGGAATTTGAATAATTGAAAGGCAGCTTCTTATGGTATAAAGAATGTTGAAGAAACTCCCCTCTTATCTCTGGCTTTGCCATTTGTGTGACTTTGACCCAGTAGTTCTGGATTTTCATTTTCTATGCTGCATTTTCTTCATTGGAAGAATGAAGGGACTTATACTCATTGGTTCCCATTCTGCTTTTCTTTTTTTTTGTTCCAGGAATTGAACTCTGGCCTTGTGCTTGCCAGCCAGGTACTATGCCACTGAACTACATACCTGGTCTGTTTCTGCCTTATTTTATAGCTAGTAGTACTTGATTGTTTTCTCTCTTTAGAATAGTACACTTTTTTATGGATAGGAACTCTCATATGCAAACTGTCTTGTACTTGGTAGGTCTCCCAATATGTACATCCTAAACAAATGCCAAAGCTTTTCTTTTTCTTCTTTTCATGTATTTTTTAAGATTGTGTCTCAATTATAATGGCCATTCTTCAGCTTTACACTTTACACTTCTTCTGGTCAACATTTAGTCTACTGCTTTCTGTGTCATGAACATCTTGATCAGGTGACAAGGTTAATAAGTGGTAGGGTAGGGACAAGGAGACAGTTCAGGAGCATAAGTGCCTGGCTGGTATTCACAGGGTCCTGAGTTTGATCTCCAGTAATGAAAAAAAAAAAAAAAAAAAGTGGTGGGGTATCCAGGTGTTCTTGTTTCAAAATTTGTGTTTATTAGGCTGTCTTACCACTCTGGGATATAAAAATAATTTATAATTTGTCTCCTTCAGGAATATACTGTCAGTTATAAATAGTTATATAAGATAGGGTGAAAGAATTTTAAAAGAAGGGTAAAGGGAAAGAAATGATGAGTAGATTATTGTTAATGTATGGCTCCTTGGCAGGCAGTACCATATTAATAGTCTTAAAGGATTTTATATTCAGACACTAAGCAAACCATACCACAATATTTTGAAGAAAATCTATAACCACAAGTACCAACTTGTTATTCTGGCCTGTCTGTTGGAAAAGTTGAACATTTTAATTCTGATGTGGATTCAAATCCAGGTATGACAAAAAATGTTTGGTCATGGAATACTCCTTAAGTCTGTAATTTCTTTAGCGAGTAGAAAAACATATGGGTAGCTCCTAATTGAGTCAGTCAGTCTGTCTCTCTCTGTTGGAGATTAAACCCAGGCACTTGTGCTTTCTCAGTCTACATTCTAAAAGTAACTGTACCCCTAACCAATGTTTTTCTCTTTGGACAATATTATTTGTGTGTGTGTGTGTGTGTGTGTGTGTGTGGCCAGCTCAGCCCACCAGGGGGCGGGGCTGGCTGGCATGTGGTGCTGGGGGATTGAACCGCGGTCCCTGTGCTTTGCTAAGCTTGTTGTAAGTAGGTGCTTTAGACCACTGAGCCATCTCACCAGCCCCGACAATATTCTTCATGTAACTAAAAATGTATAGGTTTTTTTTTTTTTTCGGAACCGGGGATTGAACTCGGGCCCTTGCGCTTGCCAGGGAAGTGCTTATTCCACTGAGCCATCTCCCCAGCCCCTAAAAATGTATAAATAGAATATGTACAAAGTAATTTGTCAGTTATTATTAAAAATGGAGGCTGAGGATGCAGCTCAGTGCTAGAGTGCTTGAGTATACACAGTGCCCTGGGTTTGATCCTGAGGGGGGCAGGTAGAAAAAATACACATTTAAAAATGTATACTTGGGCCAGGGATATAGCTCAGCAGCATAAGCACTTGCCTGAGTTTAATATCTGGTACTAAAAAAGGTATACCTTGCTCGGTGTGGTGGTGCACTCATGTGATCCAGGGACTCGGGAGGCTGAGGCAGGAGAATTGCTCTGAGTTAAAGTCCATCCTGGGCTACAAAGTAAGTTCAAGACTGCATAATAAGGGGGAGGGCCGGGGAAATGGCTCAGTAGAATAAGTGCTTTCCTGGCAAGCGCAAGGGCCTGAGTTCAATCCCTGGTTCTAAGTATACATAGAAATATATCAATTAATTTTCTTTAAGAAAACTGTTCCTTAAATTGTTTGTGTGGAGCTCACTAAAATTATTTAGTTGTAGTTTTTCTTAAAAGAATGTTAGGATGAAAGTGTCTTAAGCTGCAAAGTATTTAAAAATTACAGTTGCCTTGTACTTTTCCCCCATTTCTGTTGAAAAGAAAAGTCAAACTGTAGTTTCATCTCTTGCATTCTGAGCTACTTAGAAATGAAACAAAGGAACATGATCACCATTAATTGGCATAGGCAATTAAAAAGGGTTCTTTGTTCAGTAACAAATTGATTGTGTAGGGGCTGGTGAGATGGCTCAGTGGTCTAAAGCACCAACTTAGAACAAGCTAAGCTAAGCAAAGCACAGGGACCGCGGTTCAATCCCCCAGCACCACATGCCAGCCAGCACCGCCCCCTGGTGGGCTGAGCTGGCCACACACACACAATAAATAAATAAATAAACAAATAAAAGTTTTTTAAAAAAAATTAAAAAAATTGTGTACAAATGAAAGTCGGTGCTGCATTAATACAAAATTATTAGATTCTTGAAATCTGTATCTTCAGCTAGAGTAACTTTTACTTCAAGGGAATTACTTCACTAGATAGTGTACCTAAATGGTTGGTGATTAAAAAACTGTCACTAGGTCTTAATTTTTCAAAAGTGCCCATTAAGTTAGTAGGTAGAAGGAAGGTGGATGTTGCTTTTGTGACAACCTTTTTAATAGCCTGAAATCATTGTGTACCTTCTTAATGCTGACCTATAGGAAATTTCTTCTAAGTCAGTCAGTTGAGGAATGCACATAAAATCTTTGCTAAATGAGGAAAGAGGGGGGAAGGGGGCCGGGGAGATGGCTCAGTAGGATAAGTGCTTGACTGGCAAATGCAAAGATCTGAGTTCAATCCCCAGTTCTGCCAAAAAAAAAAAAAAAAAAAAGAGGGGGAAAGGACTGCTGTGGGAGTGGGTCCCAGCTGTTGACATATGCCCAGTGTTAGCGGCCATAAAGGCTGTGAAAAATGGTAGTGTTAGGTTACCCAGTCATGATTGATTTGATGTGTATATATAAGAAATACCTATTCTCTTGTGTATAGATCCCCTTTCTAAGTTTACTTTTTTAAAAAATTAAAAGTACAATCTACATGTAGAGAAATATATAGATCTTTTAATTTTTTTATTTGGTACAGGGTCTCGCTACACAGTTCAGACTTGTAGTGATCCTCCTGGCTCAGCCTCTCCAGCTCTGGGATTAAAGGGGTATGCCACCAATGCCCCGTTTTGGGGCTGGTATGGCACACTGGGGTTCTGAGACTGGCAAAGGATGCAGTCCCTGGGATCAAATTTGGGTCCTTGTACTTACCAGGCAGGAGCTTACACTGCTCAGCTTATCTCCCTGGCCCCAAAGTACGTAAATCCTAAGTATATATTCCTGAGTTTTTTATTACTTATATAATTGGTGTACTTTGTTTTTCTACATAATAATACTTGGGTTTTTTGGTAGTAATTTTTGTATTAAGGATTGAACCCAGGGACTTGGCTCATGCTAGGTAAGTACTTTACCACTGACCTACACCCCTAGTCTTTTTGTTTTTCATTTTGAGCCATTACTCATTAAGTGGCCCATTTAGAGCACTGGGTCTGTGTAAGGTACTTCAGTCATGACATATGTAGTATACCAACATGAACATGTAGGCTGTTCACTTATCCAAACTTGGTCAAGGTCACATTCATGATAAAGAATGTGATAATAGTAATCTTAATTGCATATACAATACCATAAGCATTCTTTTTAACAACAGGTCTTTCATACTTGGGTTGTAATTCCAGATTCTTTTGATATCTGCTGAGAATGAAAAGGAAACAGTTGTCACTGCTAGTGAGAGCATGATAGGACTGGTACTAAAACTGCTGTCACACCTGCAAACTGCTGGGAACTTTATGTGGAGCGGTTTGGCAATTGAGAGACACAGCCCTTGATCTCCTTACAGTAACCTGTATAGACCAAGAAGTAGAAATGCAAACCAAAATTGTATATAAAGATTTTTTTTTTTTTTTTTTGCGGAACCGGGGATTGAACTCAGGCCCTTGCACTTGCCAGGGAAGCACTTATTCCACTGAGACATCTCCCTGGCCCCCTATAAAGATCTTAAGAATAGCGCAAGTGCCTATGTTCAATCCCTGGTTCCGGGGGGGAAAAAAAAAACAAAAAAACAGTGATGTTTATAATGAAAAAAGGGGAAAATAATCTAAATGTTTTAACCTTAGGGGGTTGGTTGGTTTATGGAAAAACATGGAGTCATTATAAAAGTCTGTTTTTAAAGACTATTTGACATAGGAAAGTACACACAAAATTAAGGATGGGAAAAGGCAGAATATGTGTTGAAAAAAAGAACTATGTTGAAGTGCTATTAGTAATGTCTGTTGCATGATTTTGGGTGATTAACCTTTTTTTTTCTTTTTGAGTTTCCAAGTTTTTGCCAATGACTTTACCATTGATAAGATACTTTTTTTTTTTTTGGCAGAACCAGGGACTGAACTCAGGCCCTTGCGCTTGTCAGGGAAGCACTTATTCCACTGAGCCATCTCCCTGGCAAAATAAGAGCTCTATGAGGTTTTTTTTTTTTTTTTTTTTTTTTTTTTTTTTTGTGGAACTGGGGATGGAACTCAGGCCCTTGTGCTTCCTGGGAAAGTGCTTATTCCACTGAGCCATCTCCCCGGCCCCTTTACCACTGATTAAAAAAAAAAAAAAATTAAGGTGGTTTTTTTTTTTCAGTTTGGTGGTTTTATGTTAGGTTTTCCTTACAGACTTATGAAGGGAAAACTAAACCAGAAAGGAAAAAGTCAGAAATTGTGAGATCTTTTGGACTGCAATGCCTGTAATTCCTTAGGGAGTGACCAAATTAATTATTAACAGTATGTCTTTTTTTTTTTTTTTTGAGACAGGATTTAGCTATGTAGTTTAGGCTGGCCTGGACTCACTATATAGCCTAGGCTGGCCTCGAACTTGGAGTATAAACAGTAATGAGCAGCTGCCCATTTTGTACTGGAAGACAGTAGAATATTACCTCTCCTAGTTGTGTTTGAAGGTGGATGGTTATTTTCAGCCTCTAGATGGGGAACTGAGGTACAGGGTGAGGACTTGCCCAAGGCCATGCAGCTCACAGTAGGTCTGGATCATAAAGGCAGTCAGCCCAGAGCCTCTGCTCTGTGACCTTCTCTGGTAATGCTTTTCACTTTCCAGAGTGCTTCCACACAAGGTGACCTACTGAGTCTTCTTGCATGGGTGGCAATTGGAGCTCAGTTTTCTGTTCAGTAAGGCATGCCTTTTCTCCCCCAAAGTATGTTTGTTTAATGGGGAAGAAGCCATTGGTCTTCTTAGAGGCAGGGATGACCGTGGAATTAGTTGTCTTTTTCAAGAACTAAAAATCTTTTTTTGGGCTGGGGAGATGGCTCAGTGGAGTAAGTGCTTCCCTGGCAAGCACAAGGGCCTGAGTTCAATCCCCGGTTCTGAAAAAAAAAAAAAGAAAAAAAAAAACAACTTTTTTTTTTTTTTAAATCTCACATTTATTTATTTGCTATGGGGTCTTGCTACACAGCTCAGACTTGTGATCCTCCTGTCTCAGGCTTCCCAGTGCAGGGATTACAGCAGTGTACCACCAAACCCTGGTTTTGGTGGCTGCCTCAGTGGCACAGCATGCAGTACCAGAGATTGAACCTGGGTCCTTGCACTTGCCAGGCAGGTGCCTAGGCTGCTGGGCTGTCTCCCCAACCCCTAAAAATCTTTAAATAAAATTTAAATAATCATTTAGTATATCATCTTTTTATTTTGTTTTGCTTTTGTTTTTTGAGACAGGATCTACAGCTCAGACTAGCCTTGAACTCAGTGATCCTCTTGCCTCAGCCTCCTGTGAGTGCAAGGATTACAGACATGTGCCACAGTCTCTGGCTAAGGGGTTTATTTTTACTCAAATAATTTTTTTTTTTTTTCAAATAAGTAGCTAAGGTACACTAAGTTAAAGAGGAAACAAGCTAGTTCTTTTTAGGTATAGGGGAGAGTGGGAGAAACATTTTATTTCCGATTTAACCTCTTCGTTCAACCAGTGTTTGGTGTTGAGAGCACCAGTTACAGAACTGTGCCTTCTCCCTCAGTTTGCCACTTGTAAAACAAAGGCAGTTCTTCCCTTACAGGTAACACAAGGAACACCCTGTTTCTGAACCAGAAAGTTAAAAATTTTAAAAGGCAGTGGCCTGATTTTTTTTTTCTCCCGATCTTATCTTAAAGAATTAAGTGTGACTAAACATTTCAATCCAAGAGTGCATTGACTAGAAAGACAGATTTCATCTTATGAGAAAGAACCCCTAAAGAAACCAGGTCAAGTTCATATTTTCTCAGTAAGGAGTAAGTTGGGGATTTTAAAGTTTATTCTGCTTGCTTCTATTATT
>NW_004524773.1:792718-795367 GCF_000260255.1 Octodon degus | reverse complement strand
ACCATCCAGAAGACAAGCTTATTGTTATTATCAAACGATTTAGGCTATCAAGCTTAACCTCACTATCTCACTGCATTTCAAACATCTTAGGCTTGCTTCTATTATTTAACAAGGTATTTTCACATACAAAAACCCATGTATTTATTGATTATTTCTTGTGGGGGAGTACGGAAAGCCAATGGTCAGTTGCAGTGTAAAGGGGTTTACATTCAGACATCAGGAAAATTGCAAAATAAAAAATTTTGGAAGTGCTATGAGATTGTCTTTTTGTTTTGTTTTTGATTGTTTTCTTTTGGTGTTGGGTATAGCACTGAGGGCCTCACTTATGCTAGGCTAGTGTTTTACCACTGAGTTACATCCCCAGCTCTATTTTTATTCCCACAATAGGGCCTGACTGGCTAATTGAAGTATAATATCCATTGAGTAAAAGTGAGGTGTTTCTTTCACCCGGTACTGGTAATTGATACCAAGACCCAAGCATGCCAGGTAAACCCGCCATCACTGAGTAATATCACAACCTTGCTCATTTTCTCTCACAGAATTGTCTAGCCTGGAATTTTTTTTTTTTTTTTTTTTTTACGGAACTGGGGATTGAACTCAGGCCGTTGCACTTGCCAGGCAAGCACTTATTCTGAGCCATCTCCCCAGCCCCCCCCTTTTTTAATTTATGCATTTGGTGTTGGGTCTCACTATGCAGCTCAGACTCATAGAGATCCGTCTGGTTTCAGCCTCCTCAGCACTGGGATTACAGGCGTACACCACTATGCTGAGACTTGGTAGCTGACTCAGCGCACCCAGAGGCGGGGCTGGCGGGGCATGAGGTACTGGATGTTGAACCCTGGTCTTTGCACTTGCCTAAGCAGGTGCTTAGTCGGCTGAGCTATCTTGCTGGCACTAGTGTAGAACTTTTGATTCTTCTGCCTTAGCTTCTTGAGTAGTTGGGATTCTAGGTAGATTACAGGTGTGCGGTATTTGAGATTGAACTCAGGACCTTGCGCTTGCCAGGGAAGTGCTTATTCTACTGAGCTATCTCCCCAGCCCATGTGTGGGGTTTTAAATGAGAAACTTAGAGAAATGAAGTCTGGAATGTCGGTCCTTAGATTCTTAGGATTCCTCAAGTGATGGAGAGGAAGGAGATCAGCTATTAGTTGTTCTGTTGCTTCTTACCAGCTTATTTATTTATTTATTTTGGTACCAGGGATTGAACATGGGACCTCGTGCTTTCTAGGCAGACGCTTATGCTGCTGAGCTATCTCCCTTGGCTGCTTTTGATCTCAAACAAGTCATGTACTTTTGAGTTCTTTTGCCTGTCATGTGGGCTTAAATACCTATTCTGCTCAGCTGGTCATGGTGGCACAGGGTTGTAATCTCATCACCCTGGAAGGCTGAAGCAGAAGACTTAAAAGTTCAAGTCTCACCTGGACAATTTAGCCAGACCCTATCTCAAAATAATAAAAAAAGGGCCAAGGGTATAGCTCAGTGCACAACCCCTCGGTTCAATTCCAGATTGCAAAATAAACAGCCCTACTGTGCTAGCCCCAGGTCTTTATATTGTTGAGAACTAAGTACCATGAGTGAACACAAAAACTCTGAAGTTGGAAAAACTTTTGAGTTTGTTGAGTGAAAGAACATTTTTAGTAATGAAAATGCTTAGGTGAGCAAGCATGTTAGCTACTACACAGGTAGCATGATGATATTGTGAGTCTGAAAGTAGAGTAACACATCCTCTTGACTTATTATCTCTTGGTCTTTGTACAGCTTGTAACTTGCTCCAGGTAGAAGTGAGTTCTGTGTCTCACAGTTAGTGTCTCACACATCTAAATGTTAACTCCAGGTCATAGGCCAGATAGCAGTTACTGAGGTGGTTTGACATTCTTGGCATTGAGACAGGTCTCAGTTATTCTCTCATCTGGACATGTGGGTTGGGCCGGCCAGAGTCCCAGTTGTTTTTCATACATGCTCTGTTGAGACAAGACATTTGAGAAACTTCTAGTGCCTCAAGCACCTCTGTAAAAGGGGGTTATAACAGTGTCTACTCATATGGTCACTACAGATTAAAATAATGTATTCAAGAAGCTTAAAATAGCCAGGTATTGCATCATGTATCTGTAATCCCAGCATTTGAAAACTGAGGCAGAAGAATCACAAGTTCCAGACCAGCCTGGGCTACATAGTGAGATCCTTTCTCACAACTGACCAAAAACTTAAATAATGCTTAACTCCTGGTAACTCTTCAGGCAATGCCTTTATCAGTGCTGGGCTGGATTTTTAAAAAATATTTTTTGGTTTTCAGGATAAAATTCAGGACCTATGCACTGAGCTGTGGTCCCAGCTCTTTGCCCTGTATAGTTTTTTGTTTTTGTTTTTGTTTTTTTCCTTCAGGATACCGGGGCTTGAACTCAGGACCTTGCACTTGACAGGCAAGTGCTTATTCTATTGAGCTAGCTCCCTGGCCCCTCCCCTTTATAGTTATTTGAGACAGGCTTTTGCTAAATTTCCAAGTTATCTAGGTTCATTTTGAATTTAGGAGGCTCCTGCCACAGCCTCTCAACATGATGGGATTACATGTGTGCATCACCACATCTGGTTTGTTTATTTATTTATTTAAAATTGTGTGTGTGTGTGTGTGTGTGTGTGTGTGTGTGTGTG
>NW_004524773.1:790088-791933 GCF_000260255.1 Octodon degus | reverse complement strand
ATTGAATATTATAGGTGTGTAAACTCAGCAAAATATTCTAAAAGAGTCCAGTAGCCCATAATAGCATTGGGTCTTCTGTTTTACTGGCAATGTCAGAAATTATTGACCTGAGTCCCCCACAGCTATTATTTTCTTTTTTAAAGATTTTTTTATTACTATTTTTTTATTTTTGTTTTTTGTTTTTTTGGCGGAACTGGAGATTGAACACAGGCCCTTGCGCTTGCCTGGGAAGCACTTATTCCACTGAGCCATCCCTCAGGCCAATTATTTTTTATTTATTTTTATTTTTTCTTTTGCGGAACCAGGGATTGAACTTAGACCCTTGTGCTTGCCAGGGAAACGCTTATTCCACTGAGTCATCTCCCTGGCCCCTATTATTCTTTTCCTTTATGCATTTGATGCATGGTCTCACTATGCAGTTCATAGTAGCGATCCTCCTGTTTTTAGCCTCCCCAGTGCTGGGCCTGCACCACCATGCCTGGACTGGATACTGGCTCAGTGCACCTGGAGGGCAGGGCTGGTGTGGCATGTGGTGCCAGGTGTAAAACCCCGGTTCCTATGCTTGCCTAAACAGGTGCTTAGACTGCTGAGCTATCTTGGTGGCCCTACTTTAGGCTATTTGACTTCACTGAGCCTTAGTTTTCTCATTTATAGTTGAACTCTGTGTGTGTGTGTGTGTGTGTGTGTGTGTGTGTGTGTGTATTAGGAATTGAACTCAGAACCTTGTGCTTGCCAGGCAGGCGCTTGGGCCACTGAATTATATCCCCAGCTCCAGTTTTCTCATTTATAAAAGATTTTAAAACTACACGGAGTTGTGAGAACTAAATTGTGTGATGGTTGAAAAGTGTTTGAGGGTCAGGGAGATAGCTCGGCGGAATAAACGCTTGCCTGGCAATCAGAAGGTCTTGAGTTCGATCCCTGGTACCAGAAAAAAGAAAAAAGAAAGAAAAATGTGACATAATTAGTAGAGATTATTATTGTTTTTAGATGTTAAGTACTATTACTAGTGCCCTTAAGTGAAATGCATTGTGCTGCTTGCTTTTGGGAATCCCAAGGTGGAGGCCATTTTTGGTTTGTGTGTGAGTTTTCATCAAGGTATCCTCTTGTCCTTTACTTTCTCTGTGTGAGCCTTGGGTCATTAAGAAACAAACGGGCTATTGTATTCCTTTGCCTAAAACCCTTCAGCGCTCTGTGTTGCCTACAAAAGCAAATCCAGATTCATTAAGGGCCTGCAGAGCCCTGTCCTATTGGGTACATTCTCCGTCCGTCTGGCTGGCTGTGTACTTCCCTGTTGGGATATTGGTATATCTCTTACAGCTGTGGTGAGCTCCTTGGGGATCCTGAACACTAGTCTTTTTTCTATCTGTTTCTGATGAAGCCAGCTTTTCTCTCTGAGTGTTTTCACCAGCCTTTCTTTGGTGAATTCCCTGTTCATACTTGTCATCTCAGGAGTCCAGTGTTCTCTGAGACCTTGCTTACTAGAATTGTCTAGACTGTGTTCTATTCGTACATTGCCGGTGGTGTGGTTTTTAAGTAGTAATATGTCCATGTGGTTCTGCATCAGTAGTCACTAAACACCTAGTACTACACCTTTGTCTTCTAGCCACCATGTGGTCCTGCGCAGAGATATCCGTGGTTTCCCAGAGCTACTTCTTCCTTGAGGAGATACTTTAATACACATACAGACAAGCAAGAATAAGTATGTATAACCTCCTGCCTCTTTTTACACGAGTGGTAGCATATTGTAATTGTGGTTCTGCATCTTTTTATAGCCTTATGGTGTTCCATTAGGCACATACACCATTACTGATTTTTGCCAGTCTCCTGTAGGTAGACTTTTTTTTT
>NW_004524773.1:737302-789448 GCF_000260255.1 Octodon degus | reverse complement strand
TGTGGTGCTGGGGGATTGAACCGCAGTCCCTGTGCTTTGCTAAGCTTGTTCTAAGTAGGTGCTTTAGACCACTGAGCCATCTCACCAGCCCCCAATTTTTTATTTTTTTAAGAGTTCACTTTTTTGCTATCTTTATTTTATTTATTTATTTTGGTACTGGGGATCAAACACAGAAACTTGTGCTTGCCAGGCAGGCACTTAATGCTACTGAGCTATATCCCAGCCCCTGTTTTTTGCTTTGTGCACAGAAGTGCTTAGCTTGTTGCAGGTTCTTATTTATCTATTTATTTATTTATTTATTTATTTAGGGTTTTCCTGTGTAGTTCAGGCTGGCCTTCAATTTAGGGCAGTCCTGCTGAGTGCTGGGATTATAGGTGTACACACTGTGCCTGATTTACAGGTTCTTAAATGAGTATCTGAATGAAGGAAAGACAAGATAGATTAATGGAAAAAATGGAACACTCCATTTCTCAAGGTCTACAGTTACATCTTGCTGATTGGAGGAGTTACTGCAGCTATCTCCGTGGTTGTGGACATTATGAATTATAGTCCAGAGAACATGGTTGGAAAATGTCTCTGTTTGGCATGGAGTGACCCTTTCAAACTCTTCTAGTAATTTTTTTTTAAACTGGGAATTGAACTCAGGACCTTGAGCTTGCCAGGCAGGCACTTGTGCCTCTGAGCTATATCCCACCCCCCAAATAGTCCAGTGTTTCTCCTGGGAGCTTACTTTTCAAGAAATCTTTAAATTTTAGGTAAGTGAAAGTAGATCTTTAGATACAATTGGAGACTGTCTATAATAATAATAGCCAAGTGCTCCCTAGCCCTTTTATCTGCCAGGCACTGTTTTATGCACATTACCTGTATTCACCTAAGGAAATCCGTATAACAGCCTTGTGAAATAGGTACTATCTTTGCACCCATTGTTCAGATAAGCTGAGATGCTGCATGCTGGGTGTTTGCAGAGGAAGGAGGATAAATTGCCTCTTGTTTTATTTATGTGGTGTTAATCACTTGTGGTTTATATACTGACCTTGATTATTAGGAAATGTGTCTTTTTTTTTGGGGGGGGGTCTTGTTTTGAGACAGGGTATCTATGCAGTTCAGGCTGGCCTTGAGCTCAATTTGTAGCTCAGGCTGGTCTTGGATTCAGAATTATCCTCCTGTCTCAGCCTCCAGAGTGCTGGCATTATAGCCATGTGCCACAATGCCTGGCCTCTCTTACTGAAAGCTGTTTGTGAATAGTATATTCTTTGGTTTGTTCCTTTTTTTTTCTTTTTCCGGAACCAGGGATTGAACTCAGGCCCTTGCGTTTGCCAGGGAAGCCACCTCCCTGGCCCCGTGGTTTGTTCCTTTGATCCCTGCTTTAGCTTGTTAAAGATTTCCATAGTGAACTGTCAGTTAAATGAACTGCGGGTTCCATTCCCTCCCCCCGCTTTTTTTTTTTTTTTTTTTTTTTTCTGTTTGTGTTTTTTTTTTTTTTTGCGGAACTGAGGATGGAACTCAGGCCCTTGCACTTGCCAGGCAAGCGATTATCCCACTGAACCATCTCTCTGGCCCTTAGTTTTTTCATTTTAGACCTTTTTTTTTTTTCCCCCAAGACAAGATGTCACTGCAATTCAGGCTGGCCTTGAACTCACTTTGTAGCCCACATTAGCCTCAGAGTTGCAGCAGTCCTTCTTCCTCAGTCTTCCGAGTGCTGGATTTACAGGTGAAGAACGTCAGCACATGTGGCCTCCTAGTGCTTCTTTGAAGTGTTTTGCCTTTTAAGCTAGGTGAAGAGCCCTGGAAATGTTAGTATTGATGATGTAGGAGGCCAGTTATGCTATTCTCAATCAGCTTGTAATACTTGCTCTAATGCCTATTTCGAATACCCTCTCTGTATTTCCAAAGTTGGAAGTAGTATCAGGTTTTTTTATTTTTTTTTATATATATCAGCCCTGTGTAATAGAATTTTCTGCACTAGGCATGTGTCACCACTTGAAGTGTAAAATAGTGGGACTGAGAAATTAACATTTTAATTTAGTTTAATTTGGATTTAACTGTAAATAGCCAATATTGGAGAGTAGAATGCAGATGCAGATCATATGCACCACAAAAGCAAGGCCTCCCTTTCTACCTACCTTCCCTCCTTGCCTTTCTTCTTTCCCCGTTTTCCCTTACCCTCCCATTGGGCACAGGGCTGTGTTCCTTAGATATTTTATGAATGTTTGATACATAAATTCTAATAGCTGAAATATTTAGAGGAAGTTAAAGTACTACTTAAGTTTTACCTCCTAGGGATAACTGTTGTTAACACTTACGGTTTAAAACTTCTACAAGGGCTGGCCTGATAGCTTAGTGGACTAAAGCGCCTGCTTAGGCAGAGCGCAGCAGTGAGATCCCTGGCATGCCGTGCTGGTTCCACTTTCGGGGCGCGCTGAGAGGCAATTGAGACTGGGCATGGTGGCGTGTTGCTGTAATCCCAGCAGTTGGGAGGCTGAAAACAGGAGAATCACTACAAGTTGGATCTATGTAGTGAGACCCTGTAGACCCTGTCCTAAATACGGGAAAAAAAAAAATTACTTGTAGAAAAAAATTGCCAGTTTGTATCAGCTTTACAGCAATTTCTGCATAGGATTCATCTGAGCTTTTATAAAGTGGACATTACTCAAAGTTGTAAATGTGGGAGTTGGTGGAGACTTGGCATGCAGGTCATGTATATAACAGAAGTATGACTAATACTGGTAAAGTCCCTTTGTAAAGATAATTGCAGTATGATGGAATTTTGTCCTATTAGAGGGCTTCACTAACATTTAGAAAAGAAATGATGAGTCATGCTTCTCTTTTCTCCTTTTCCAAATCCCAGATTTTTTTTTTTTTTTTTTTTCAGAACTGGTGATTGAACTCAGGCCCTTACACTTGCCAGGGAAGCACTTATTTTACTGAGCCATCTCCCTGGTCCCACCCCCAGATGGTTTTGTGAGCATTTTGTTTTAAGGATGGATTGAGGAGGAGCTCAACTCCTTGAAGTGGTAGGGGTATTTGAGAGAGACTGAAGAGGCAAGCCAGGTGTGGTGGTGCGTACCTGTAATTCTGGGGGACTGAGACAGGAGGATCACTATGAGTTTGAGGCCAGACTAAAAGCTTTGCTACATAGTGAGTTCAAACCCAGTCTGAACTACATAGTGGGACCCTGCCTCAAAAAACGAAACAGCAAACAAAAAAGCTGAAGGGCTGGGGAGATACCTCAGTGCATTAGCACCTACCTGGCAAGTGCAAAGTCCTGAGTTCAGTCACCAGTGCTGCATACTGCCCTGGCCCTGGGTGTGGTGATGCAAGCCTGTAATCCCAGCTCTGGGGAGACTGAGACAGGAGGATCACTACAGTCTGAACTGTGTAGTAAGACTGTATCTCTCCCCCAACCAAAATAAAATAAAATAAAATAAAATAAAATAAAATAAAATAAAATAAAATAAAATGAAAAGAAAATGCAGAAGAGGCAGAAACTTGTCTACTTTGGATTTCTTTTTTCTTCCATAGTGAAAGTAGTATTTTAGACCACTTTTTTTTTTAATAGGGGTGTGTGTGTGTGACTTTTTTTTTCTTAGATTTGCTTAAATCCCTAATAGTTCTCTCTTCTCCAAGTCATCTGTTTTTGTCACTTGTATTCTGTGCTGAAAGGATGTATTTCCCTTCCAGGTGGGCTGGGAAAGTTCAGGGTAGGCAGGCATGGATTGAGAGTGTGGTAGATGATACTCAGAATTGGTGCTCAGATGCAGAGGAAAGGAATTTCAGTCTTTCAGTTAAGTGAAATGGGGTGTGGGATCTTGGGTTGGGTCCTGGAATAGAAAAGGGAATTAGTGGAAGTTGGTGAAATCGCAGTAGTTTAGTTTTTTGTCTGAAAGTTAATTTAAAAAATTATGTCAAATATACTATGGTTATATTAACAGTAGGGAAAGCTGGGTGAGAGGCATAAGGGAACTCTGTAATAGTTGCAGCTTTTCTGTAAATGTAATATTACTGCAAAATAAGAACTTAAAAGCCAGGTTAGCAAGAGCAGCCATGGGTCATGACTTTGTCAGAGGTGGCTCATGTAAGGTCCTCGCAAAAGCTCTGCCTGTCTGTCCACCCCTACCCTTAAACTTAGTTTTCCAGCAGGCTATAAGTGCAGGTCTCCCAGAGATGTTTCTGGGCTTTTTCATATGCCTTTTACCAGGATTAGGTGCCTGCCACCCACTCCTCCAACCACACTGGGAGAAAAACAAAGATCACCTAGAAACAAAAACCATAGCTTTAAATTTATAAAAATTCCACCTCCCTACCCCCACCCTTCATCTCTTGCTTCAGTCTCTCACGTGCTGGGATTGCAGGCACGTGCCACCATGCTTGGTTCTTTTGAGGCCGGGGAGATGGCTCAGTAGAATAAGCGCTTCCCTGGCAAGCGCGAGGGCCTGAGTTCAATCCCCAGTTCCACAAAAAAAAAAAAGGCTCTTTTAATTTTTTTTTTTTTTTTTTTTTGCGGAACCGGGGATTGAATTTAGGCCTTTGTGCTTGCCAGGGGAGCACTTATTCCCCTGAGCCATCTCCCTGGCCCCTTTAATTCTTGATATAGGAGCTAGATGCTGTGTTTTCAGGAAGCCTTCCCTGGCTTACAGTAGTCAGCCCTTCAGTTTGCCATGATACCTATTATTCTGTTTTAACAGCATATTTTATCTTTCCCACTTTATTTTAAACTCCTTGAGGATAGAATCTTTGTCTTTCATTGTCTCTAAATTTGTAATCCAGGAGTTTAGGCATTGTTGATATTCAAGAAATGCTTGTGGAAGAAATACCTTGCCCAACTCAGAGCAATATTTATGCTCAGATCTGAGGCCTCACTGCAGTTCCTCCATGCTCTGTGGTAATGGTGACTGTGATTTGTAGTTTATACTGTAGCCATAGACAGCTACATTTCTACCAGGGAAAGAAACTCAGGGATGAGAAGGGGAGAAGGGTGAGGAGGAGAGTGTTTTTTTTTTGGTGGTATGGGGGATTGAACTCAGGACCTTGTACTTGCCAGGCAAGCGCTTATTCTACTGAGCTATCTCCCTGGCCCCTAGGAAAATGTTTTTACAAATTTTAGTTATGTACCATTATCCTTACTACTTAAATTTATAGCTCACTTTATTATAAAAGATAATACGTAGGTTATTTTCAACCTGTTGTTTAGTGAGCCAGTCAATAATTGCTAATTATCAGGCTGGGGCGATAGCTTGGCGGCATAAGCGCCTGTCTGGCAAGTACAAGGTACTGAGTTTGATCCTAGTTTTTTAAAAAAATTACTAATTATCTAAAACATGCACATCCTAGATGGAATGCATGATACTATCAAATATAGCTTTTACTTTTGAATTTTTTTTTGAGACTGGCAGGGGGTCTCAGTAAAGATCAGACAGGCCTTGAATTTACTATGTAGCCCAGGTTGGCCTCAAATTTGCAGCAGTCTTTTTGCCTTAGCCTACGGAATGCTAGGATTATAGTTGTTTGCCACCATGCTCAGCAGTCCTTGGCTGCTTTTAAATTTCTTATATCCTAGTTGGGGAAGATAGAACATTTTCATTCCACAGTTCATTATTATGACTCACCGAGAATCAGGTGGCAAGAGAAGAAGGGTTTTTTTGGTAGGTAGTGAGATATTATAACTACTTTGTGTCTTCAGCTTCCCTTAATGTTGATGTAGCATCTTACTGATTGGTAAATTTGGGTTCCTTTAGCCAGAGTTGGAAATGTAGGTTCTAAGCAGATTCCCCCCCCCCCCCCCCCAGGCAGGTTTTGAATTTAAGGTCTGGCAGTCTCACAGGTTGGGGCAAGGAGTGTTTATCATGCTGTCAGATTATATGCCAAATTTTGGTTCTTTTTGTTCATTTTCATGCTAGGGATCACACTTAGGTCCTTGCAGCACAGCAAGAAGAGTACCACTGTACCACATTCCCAGCCCCCAGTTCTGTTTATTTTCTATAGAGAGAATCAATAGAATTCATAAAATTCTCAAGGAAATTCATAGTCTACAAAAGATTAGAACCATTGGTTTAGAATAACACTGAGCCCATGGCCTCTTTTTTGTCTCTTTTTTAGATTGGATGTTTTGTTTCACCTTGATGCATATTTGGAGGAGTTTTTTGTGTAAGGAACTCTGCAGTTGAACATCTAAGAATTTTTCACGACCTCACACTTGCCAGTCAGGCACTATGCCACTGAGCTATAACACCAGCTTGAATATCTAAGAGAAGAAAATGTAAATCTTTCTCAAAAGTGCTATTCTGAGGGGCCGGGGAGATGGCTCAGTGGAATAAGTGCTTCCCTGGCAAGCACAAGGGCCTGAGTTCAATCCCAGGTTCCGCAAAAAAAAAAAAAAGAAAAGTGCTATTCTGGCCTTTAAACCTTCATTTTCCCTCATCTTGTTAGGTAAATACTTTGTTTGAAATTATGATTATTGGTCAGGGATATAGCTCAGTGGCATAACCACCTGCCTGGCAAGTGTAAGGTCCCAAGTTTAATCCCTGGTACTGAAAAAAAGAAAGAAGTGAACTTGCTTTCCCAGATACAGGTAATCATGTATCCTCCATGTTCATATGCTGAGCAGTAGTCGTAGAGCTGAAGTGATGGTGCTGGGCCTCAGAAGAATTCAGTGGTTGCAGTGTAGGAGTTCAGAAATGATAGCTAAAGCCATGGTGATGTACATGGTAGGACAGGAACCCAGGGAGAGGTTATCTAGAGTTACGCTTAGGTTTTATTGGGATTTTAGTGTTGATCTGTCTCATCTCATTGTTGTGTTGCAAACCTTTGCATGTGAGGATATAACAGATTAGTTGCTAAGGGTTTTTGCTAAACTGAAGAGGTCTGCTTGGAAACATGGTGGTGACTGCGGGCCCAGCTGTGAGACATGCATTCACATAAAACTCTTTTATAAAGACTGCTGTCTAAACAGGAGGGTCACTACGAGTCCGAGCTGTGTAGTGAGACCCTGTACCAAACGCATTTAAAAAAAAAAAAAAAAAAGACTACTGTCTCCCTTTGTCCACTATCCTATGAACAAGAGTGTCAGGCTCTTTTTGCTCTGGGCCACTCACTAGGTGTTCATTAGGCACCCAGGGAGTATGTACTGGGCCAGACCCTTGGACTGGACTGTTTACTTGCTCAAGGAGCAGCTGAAAAATGATTATGTCTCGTTAGCAGTATCTTTTGATCTGTCCCAACAATCAATATGGTGATAAAGTTCTCTTATGGGAGAGTTTGGGTTTGTTTCTGCCTTTCATGAATTATTCCCTTTTTTTCCCCCTATAAATCAAAGCTGTCATTGTTAAATATAATTTCAGGTTAGTGAAGACTATATATTAAGGAAAAATCAAACCAAATTTATGTACTGAATTGGGTCTTTTTGACCATAACTTCCAGTTGTTTTCTAAGTGGTTCCATTTAGTGATCAGGATGAATTTTTACCTTTATTTATTATTTTGAAAAAATCTTTTAAGGGCCAGCCAAATAGCTCAGCGGATTAAAGCGCCTGCAAGCAGGCACAGGGGCTCTGGGTTCAATCCCCTGGCCTGCCATGCTGCCCTACCCCTCAGCCCCCTGGGGTACGCTGAGATAGCAATTGAGACTGGGCGTGGTGATGCACACCTGTAATCCCAGCTCTTGGGAGGCTGTAAACAGGGGGATCACTATGATTCTGATCTAGTACTGAGACCCTAAACAACCTGTAGACCCCCCCCCAAATTTTTTATTTATTTATTTGGTAAAAGGTCTTGCTATGCCAGCTTGGACATATAGTGATCCTCCTATCTCAACTTGCCCCGTGCTGGGATTACAGGTGTGTGCCACCACGTCCAGTTTCAGTGGCTGGCACGGCACACCCTGGGATTCTAGGGCTGGCATGGCGTGCGGTACTGGGAATCAAACCCGGGTCCTTGTGTTTGCCAGGTAGGTGCTTAGATTGCTGAGCTATCTTCCCAGCCCACCTTTACTAAATTTTTAATTTGTATACTAATTTTTGTGCTGCTGGGGATAGAACCAAGGATCTTGCACATACCAGGCAAATGCTTTACCACTGAACTACGTGCCGAGCCAGGCTGAATGGTTTTAAGCACAACTACTGAGCCCTTAGGATTGTCCTCAGTACTGTGAAAATAAAGAGCAAATGATACAATCAGGGTGTGACCCATTGCCTGTAAATTTCAAGGAAAACCATTTTTTGCACACTATGAATACTCACAAAGTCAGGCTTTGTTTAGATTTGGTATTTTATTTTGGAGATAGTCTCACTGAGGTGCTAAGTTGTGCAGACTGGACTTGAATTTGTGATCTTCCTGCCTCAGACTGCCAGGATGCTCAGACTACAGGTGTGTGCCTTCACACCTAAGGTCCAAATTCTTTTTTTTTTGAGACCTGGTCTCTATGTAATTCAGGATGTCCATGAACTACTATATAGCTCAGGCTGGCCTCAACTAGTGGAGGTCCTCCTACTTCAGCCTTCTGAGTGTTGGGGTACAGGCCTGCACCACTACGTTCAGCCAGTCTGAGTTTGTAAATGTGGAGGGTGACTTAAAATCACTCATCAAAGCTAAGGTAGCTTTGATTTATGAGTGAAGTATTGCTTGAGATTCATCTTTTGAGCATTTTTATTTTTTCATTTGAAATGTTAAATAAAATCAACTTTGGTTTTACTTTGTCCTCCGGTTATTTTTACTTTTAGTGGGAGAAGAGATATGGACTTTTTTTTGCTGTCCCCTTTGTCATGTTTTACTATGCTGTTTTATAACTGTTCCTGAGCTTGCAAGAATAGATGTAGATTTTCACATTCCCATTAATTTTTATTGTATTTTAATGCTTTAAATTTGAGACTGGCTTTCTTCTCATAGCACTTAATCTTATTGTTCTCATGGGTGGGGGGAGGTGAAAACTCAGGGTTCATGTGAACACTGTTGTCTTGATTGCTAAGAGGTAATTTTTTCTGGAGTTTTGAAAGAGCATTTCTAGGCCAGGGCTCAGTAGAATAAGCGCTTCCCTGGCAAGGGCCTGAGTTCAATTCCCGGTTCTGTCAAAAAAAAAAGCATTTCTAGAATAATGAAGTTTTGTAATTCCTCTTTAAAATAAATATAAATATAACGTAAGTATAAATATATTCTGAATGCGTATAAATGAATTTTTCTTTCTTTCTTTTTTTTTTCGCGGAACCAGGGATTGAATTCAGGTCCTTATGCGTGCCAGGCAATCATTTATTCTACTCAGCTATCTCTCTGGCCCCTAAATTTCTGCAGTGGGATGTTAAAAATAAGGTTTGGGGCAGCCAAATAGCTCAGGGGATTAAAGTGCCTGCTTAGGCAGACTCAGGGCCCAGGAGTTCAATCACCTGGCCTGCTGTGCTGGCCTTGCCCCCAATTGAGACTGGGTGTGGTGGTGGGGGCCTGTAATCCCAGCACTTGGAAACAGGAGGATCACTATGAGTCTGATCTACACAATGAGACCCTGTACACCCTGTCCTAAATACCAAAAAAAAAAAAAAAAAAGTGAGGTTAAATTTAAGGGTCAAATGAGTTCGAAGTCAACCTTGGCTACAAAGTAAGCTCAAGGCCAGCCTGAACTATAAAGAGATCTTATTAAAAATATATGTATTTTAAGATTACAGTCTCTTATCCTTTCTATCGTTTGGAAAATGAAAAAGCTACAAATTACGGCTTTCTCTGAATTCAATGCTCAAGCCAGGTGTGTCATGCATATAATCCCAGGAAGCTGAAGCAAGAGGATCAAAAGCTTGAGCTCAGCCTGAGCAATTTAGTGAACATGTTTATTATTTTTTTATCATTTTGGCGGAACCAGGGATTGAACTCCGGCCCTTGCAGTTGCCAGGCAAGCGCTTATTGTACCGAGCCATCTCCCTGGCCCCTTGTTTTATTGTTTTGAGAAAGGGTCTAACTTTGTAGTTCAGCATGGCCTTGAACTCATTGTGTAGCCCAGGCTGGCCTTGAACTCAATGATCCTTCAGCCTCAGCCTCCTAGGTGCTGGGATTATAGATGTGTGCCACCACACCTGGCTTTGAAGTGTTTTTTAATATTCATTTTAAATGATAATACTTTTTTTGGCACCGGGAATAGAACTTAGGACGTTGTGCATGTCAGGCAGGTGCTGTGCTGCTGAGCTATATCACCAGGCCAATATTAATTCTTACTGCTGAAGTTTGAAGACAGCCATTTCTCATCCATCTTCATTTTGGTTTTTTGGCAGGGTGGTTGTGGTGTTTTTTTTGTTTTTGTTTTTTTTTTAACGACAGTCTGGTGTAGTTCAGTTTCAGGCTCATCTCTAGTTTTTGGCAATCCTCCTGTCTTAGCCTCTCGACTCCTGGGATTAGTCTTGTACCACCATGCCAGGCTCTGTCCATCCTCACTTTGTTATTGTTGTTTTTTTGGGTTTTTTTTGGCGGAACTGGGGATTAGAACTAGGGCCCTTGCACTTGCCAGGGAAGCACTTATTTCACTGAGCCATCTCCCCGGCCCCCATCCTCACTTTGGAAATGATCTTTGTGGTTAACTATGGCAGAAGTTCTGTTTGTTCCATGAGACATAGGTGTATTGGTGTTCCTCCCCATTGAGAACATACTGAATCCTTCCGACCTTGGGCAGATCATTTAATCTCTAGGTGTTCTTAGCAGAATGTAGAGAACATACCTCCCCTTCCTAGATGGGTTTAAGTAGCAATAAAACAAGGTACATAAGTTTTTTTAATAAGATGAGGTATCTAAACCAAAAAATACTGGTGAGTATATTTAAAATTTCGCATCTGGCTAGGTAAGGGACTGTTCTCAGAGCACAACTTGGCTGGAAGACCAAGTGGGCTGCAGCAATAGTGCTGTCGCGCCACATGGCCTTGGCTATCTATTGTCTTTGCAGCTGTTGTTTATTTGGTGCTATGTGTGGCTCATAAAAAGAACATTTGCGGCATGAGCAGTAGCCCTACGCTGGAAGATGGCGGAAGAAGAGCAAAGAAAAAAGATCCCCTTGGTTCCAGAAAATCTCCTGAAAAAGAGGAATGCTTATCAAGTCCTCACAGCCACCCAGGCAAAGCAGGCACTTTTGGCAAAGAAAGAGAGGAAGGTAAAAGAGATCAGATTTAAGCGACTGGAATCTTTCCTTCATGATTCCTGGCGGCAGCGGCCTGACGGGTGCGTGTGAAACGACGAGAAGTGAAACGTCGCGCTTTGGAAGCACCTGATGAACATTCCTGGGCCTTTGTTGTCCGCCTCCAAAGTGTTAACAGGGTGAGTTCACTAGTACAGAAGACCACTGTAAGACTTCACCTGAAAAAGCTGTTCAGTGGTGCCTTTGTTAAAGTCACCCCCCCAAACTCTCAAAATGCTGCAGATAGTGGAGCCTTATGTGACCTGGGGATTTCCAAATCTGAAGTCTGTCTGGGAACTGATTTTGTAACGTGGACAGGGCAAGATTAAGAATAATCTGCCTGCTGATGGGCAACACTGTGATCTAGGAGCACCTGGGCAAGTTTGGTGTCATTTGCCTGGAAGACCTCATCCACGAAATCGCCTTCCCAGGGGCGCATTTCCAGGAGATCGTCTGCTTCTTGCACCCTTTCCACCTGTCTGTGGCCCGGCACGCTACCAAGAACAGATTGGGCTTCCTCAAGGAGATGGGCTCACCTGGCTATCGAGGTGAACGTATCAGCCAGCTCATCCATCAGTTGAACTAGTTCCCGAGACTGGAAGGAAGCATAAGGGAATTAGCATGGCAGGCACCTCAGCACTGCCTAGTTTCAAGGAAGAGTTCCATTGTTTTCCATCATGCCACGGCTGAAATCAACACTTTCTGTGGAGGAAGAGGTCCTGTTTTGTTGCATCTTCTGTTCTGGGACTCACTGTTGGTGAATGAGTAACCTAAGGAGGGTAAGAGGCTCCTTATCCCTATGACTTGGAGCAGTGGACCCAGCCCAGAGGCGTACTTGAGTCTGGCGCCCCAGCGCTCCTTTGAAAAGACTGAAATACAGTTACAACTGTCTGGAAAACAAGTGTTCAGCTGTCTCTGTCAGGAGTCCAGGTTCCAGCTTTCAGTGATATGGTTTTGTGAGGTCTCAGACTTGCATGGCACAGGTGGCTTTTGTACCTTAGCTTGGAACTGACTTGGCTTCTTTTCTCTACCTCAGAATTTGGGAAAGGAGCCAGGCATAGTGATACATGCCTGTAATCCAGACACTGGGGAGTCTAAGGCAGGAGGATCACTGAGTTTGAGGCCAGCCTGGGTTGCAAAGTGAGTTCAAGGCCTGCATGGACTGCATAGTGAAACCCTATTTCAAAATGACATAAATAAGAATTTGAGAAAGGAAGAACCTCCTTCCTAAAAAAAAAAAAGAAAGAAAGAAAAGAACAAAACAAAAAAAACATTTGCTTTTACTGTATAGAGACATGAAGCTGGGTGTCCTAGCACTTTGGAGGAAGAGGCAGGAGGATTACCTGCAGTTCAAGGCCACGCTGGACTACACGGCAAGATCATGTCTCAGAAAACAAACACACAAACAGGAGAAATGACTAAGTGGAAAAACAACTAGAAAGAGAAAGAGGCAGGTTGGTTGATTATGTTTAGAGCCATCTCTGGGAAATATCTCCTGATCCTTCGGTTGGTTCATTTCTGTGCAGTGAGACTTCATATGGGCATGAAACTCTTGCTCTAATTTTTTTAAAAATTTTATTATTTATACCTCTTAGCCATAATCCTAGCATTTTAAATTTGTTTTGTTTAGTTTTGAGAGAAAGTCTTGCCAAATTGTCCAGGCTTGCCTTAAACTTGTGATCCTCCTGCTGCAGCCTTGGGAGTAGTCAGGATTGTAAGTATGCATCATCATGCCCCATATCTAGTTGTCCACTTATTTCTCACCTGGTCCCAAGAAGGCCCTAGTAAATGGTAAATAGGTGGTGAATCTAAACTCCCTTATTACTAAATACTGTTAAGAGCTGATTATACAACCTGTGAAGTATTTAGTAAATACATTTCACTGGATGTCACATTCTCTAAAAGGAATTTACTGTACCTAATCCTTGGGAACTGCTCATATTGGGTTGTAGAATATGGCTTTCAGTGGTAAGGTTGTTAGAAGGATGGGTTGAGCATGGTAGCACATGCCTGTAATTCCAACAGTCTGGAGGCTGAGGCAGAAAGGATCGTTGCAAGTTCAAGACCAACCTGGGCTACAAAGTGAGCTCAAAGCCAGTCTGAACTGCATAGTGAGACCCTGTCTCAAAAAGATTAAGAAGATGACCAGCTAAAAATGTTCAGGTGTTGATTTACTAGGAATACTGTCAAAGAAAATATGAAAATGACAAGAGCTAAGGGCCCCCTTGAAGAGTCAGCCTGGAAATCAGCAAGAGTCAAGCTTCTCTACTCTTCCTGGGCTTTATGTTTTCCATAATGTCCATTTCATTAGGCATTTTTTGCTAATGGGAAGTAGGATCAGCAGATGATGTGATGAAGAGGCTTTGGTGTTAATGAATGGGTTTTTATTTAGCCTTCTTTTTGCTTAATAACCTCTATCACTTCTACCCCTTTTCTTGCTTTTGATATAATTCCTGAAAGTGAATTTGGTATAGGACTTAGAGATGTCTACATGATCTCTAAGCAGTTGAAAGCACACAGACTTTGGGAGCCAGGAGTTTGAGTCAGGTGCAGACAGTTCTTCATCCTTCCAAGAAAGGAACCTGTTATGGGCAGTTTGTTGTAGTGTGGTTTTCAGGCTAGCTTTCTAACTAAAAGACACAGGTTTCCAGAAGTGTCGACAGTGTGTGTGTGTGTGTGTGTGTGTGTGTGTGTGTGTGTGTTTAAATGACAGTTCTTACTGTGTGGGTTAGGCTGGCCTTGAACTTGTGGGTGATCTTCCTACCTCAGTCTCCTGACCTCTGGAATTATAGGTGTGTGCCACCACACCTGGCTATACCCAGCTTTTTTTTGTTTTCTTTTTTTTTTGAACCAGGAATTGAACTCAAGGCAAGTTCTATGCTGCTGAGTTGCATCCTGGCCCCTTATCTGTATGCTTAGCTTAATGTAGACAGCTTTTTGCAAGTGTAAGGAAGAGCCCAAAATCCCTTTCCTATGTGCCAGTCAAAGCCCTTTGGCCTCCATTGCTGGTGGCTACATTTGGAGAGGGAAAGAACTTTGAAATCCTTGGTAAGTGCTTTGTAGGACATTTGTTTTTAAGTTGCTTTTATACACTATCACTTGGAGGGCTGGGGAGATGGTTCAGTGGAATAAGCGCTTCCATGGCTAGTGCAAGGGCCTGAGTTCAATCCCCAGTTCCGCAAAAAAAATAAATAAATAAAAATTAAAACTATCACTTGGCTTCAAGCCCACTCCCCCATCTCTCTGCATTCCAAAGCTTTAGAAACAATCATCAGGCTAATACCAGGTATATAGAAATACCTACTGTGGGGAAACAGATGACAAAATATGTAGAAAGATCTGATTCTACAGAAACTTCATTTGACTACAGAAATAGAGTTATATTGTCTTCCTCCAATAAAAAGAATGTGAATTGGGCATAATACAGAAGCCTGTAATCTGAGCATTTGGCAGGCTAAGGCAAGAGGATAGCAAGTTCAAATCTAGCCTAGGCAACATAGGTGAGACTGTCTCAAAATAAAGGGACAGCTAGGGATCTACCTTAGTGCAAAGGTCCTGGATTTAACCCAGTATCAAAGAAAGAAAAGAAAAGAGAAGGAAAGAAAGACAGACTAAACCAGCATTGCAATTTTAGAATTCATTAATTATTTTGGAATATACCTAGAGAGAAATTTTCTGGAATTTAGAAAAAAGTTAATAGTTTCTCCCCCCACCCTTTATACATTATTTTCTAGCTTAGTTGATATTGCTAGTTTATTTCCTTATTGCTTGCTGTTATCTTGGTTATTGTCCATTCAGGAAAGTAGAAACTACTATAGACAATTGAAGCTGAAAGAAATGTAAATGTCAGAAATTTGTAGCAGGAATTGGAGGGGCTAGAGGAGCAAAAGGAGGGAGAGGGTTGTTACCCACATGTTATAAGTAAGCCGCCTGTGGGCTCCATGGAGCTCAGGAGACTGTGCTTAAAGCTGCTGACTGCTGCTGGGGCCTATGGTGCTGTAGTTGCATGTTCTCCTGCACACTACTTGTATTGCTGCTGCTGGTGCTGCTGCTGCTGCTGGAGACAGACTGGAAGTAGAGAGATGATGTGTATAACCTCTTCCTGCCATCCAGCCACCAGCCACTGGCAGAACCAAGTGTGTGTGGTGGGGTCAGTGAGCAGAGGAGTCTGGGAAATGTAGTCTGCTGGCTTTCTGTTCTGCTGATACAGAGGAGAGTTTAGAAGAGCAAGTATAGCCCCCTAAATGCCATCATGCTTGGGGATGATGTATTTGTCAAAGTTGGGATAGGCAGAGAGAAAAGATACTCTTTTATGCTGAGACATTCAACTAGATTAGATGGTAAAGGGGTACAGTGGCATTCCAGATGAGGGGGTAGCTTTTTTTTTTCTTTACAAATTCATTCCACTTAGCAGGTTTTCACTGAGTCAGGTATTAGATATTGTGTATAATCTAAGGTCAAATAGGGAGCAGAATAGGTAAGATACTAGGACAACCTTGGTGTGGAACTAGCAATTTATAGAGAAACATGTTAAAGCTAAAAAATAATGCTGAGCCTTAAGGTCTTTGCAGTTGGTGTTTACTCTGAATGCTGTTCCCCAAGTCCCCCCTTATTAGCTCCTTCCCTTCTTGACTACTCTCATCCCCCAGTAGAACCTCTCTTGACTGTCCTTTCTAACATAGAGCTATGTCCTCCTCCATACTGCAGCTCTGCTGCTTCACCTTGTTCCTGCTTACTAATCCCCTCAGTTTGTTTTATAATTGTCTGCTTCTCTTTGCTAGAATGTGAGTTCCAAGTGGAGCTCCTAGTCTCTCTCTCTGCCTCTCTCTCTCTTTTTTTTTTTTTTTTTTTTTTGGGCAGAACTGGGGATTGAACTCAGGCCCTTATGCTTGCCAGGCAAGCACTTACTCTACTCAGCTATCTCCCTGGCCCCCTCCTAGTCTCTTTAGTTCACTACTAGCACAGATAGTGGTGACAGAGTAAAGGCCCAGCACAGTAGTGTGGGTCTGTAAGCTTTTGGTTGGAGGCTGAATGGATAAATGAGAGTACATAAAGGAGGGCATCCCAGGAACTGAAGGAAGGCTATGGGGATTAGAGTCTAGTGAGAAAAACTTAGAATGGTGAAGATGAAGTCATATAGGGATTTAAAGGCCACATTAAGAATTTTGTAGCCAGGCACGTGACATACTGGTTGCTAAGGCAGGAGGATTGCAAATTTGAGCCCAGCCTGGGCAAATTAGAGACTTAGCAAGACTGTCTCAAAATTTAAGAACAATTTTTGTTATTGTGTTAAAAAAAAGGATTGGAGATGGCCTGGTGTGGTGATGCATCCCTATAATTCCAGTGCTCAAAAGGCTGAGGCAGAAGGGTTGCTGTGATTTCCAAGCCAGTCTAGTTCAAGGCCAATCTGAATTGCATAGTGAAACCCTGTCTGAAAAAGAAAACAGGGTTGGGAATGTAGCTCAGTGCAGAAGCCCTGGGTTCAGATCCCAGCACACAAAACAGAAAACCACAACTGTGTTGTATTATAAGAACAGAGAAAAGCTCTGAGAACTATTAAATAATGATTGACAAGATAAGGTCAGTTCTTTAAAAAGAACATTCTGGTCCTTAGAGGAGAGCTTACAGAGAGCAAGGGCAGAGGGAGTGGGCCTCGAAGGAGCACACAAAGCTGTGGGATCCAGGCTCGTAGCTTCCGTGGCAGCTGGTGTGTTGCCTTTCTTGGATGTTGCATTTGAGTGTCCCTTCCAAAGGTAGGGACTGATTGTTATTATTATGATTATAATCACATGTGCTTAGGTTAGGATTAGCCCCAAGAGCTCTTCCAGTTTCTTTGAAGAACATCATTGTCCCAAGTGAGGCAGCTGATGGGTTAGAGCTGTCAAGATAGCCTGGCTGCGAGGTGCCCTTTAACTAGTTTTTATCTGTGTGTGCTATCCCTCCCTCCCCTTTGCAAGATTTAATGACCTAGCCAGGGAAAGAGTCCAGGCCTCTTGGCTACTCTCCAAATATTCTACCACCAAAATGATATTGCCTTTCTCAGAATTCTTCTGAATCATTTGTTAGTATGGTAAGTGGTTTTTGCAGCTTTGATTTTTCTATTTTGGAGTCTGTTTTGTAGTGGTACTTTTTGCTCGAATAATTTCAGCTGCTTTGGTCACTTAGAGGCCTTTTTACTTGCCGTTGCTTTTTAAGGTTGAGTAGCTTATGATAGGAATGTGTCTGCCTCCTGACATGTTAGCTGGCAAAGCAGTAGAGGCAGCTCTTAATAAAGGTCACTTTGGAAGAATATTAGTTGGGTACTTAGCATTCTTGGCATTCTCATGGAATGATACAGGTTTATGGTGCTGTTATTAAGTTCTTAAAATCAACTAGTCTTTTTTTTTTTTTTTTTTTCAACTAGTCTTTAGTTACAAGCAGGCACATATAAAACTTTGTGGCTCCAGACAACACTGATCTCATGTAGTAGATGATAGAGTGGGGCATGTTCCATAAGAATATGGGGTTGGGTTGCAGGGAATGGAGGAGGAAAGTGAGAAGGCTGGGTTGCATGCAGGCTAGCCTAGATCGTGCCATCTGCTCACTGCAGCTTTAGCAGTATGGAATGTGGATGTGCAACTTTCCAGCTCAGTTGACTTTTGTGTGCACCTGACTTGGCTTTAACCTGTCATGACTCAACTGGTTAAGTTTAGCTTTCTGTGAAATAGCAAGGAAAATGGAAGTTAAGTCACCCAAGTTTTCTGAACTCCTGTAATGAAACTTGACAGGCATATAGAGATATAGATATAGATATAGATATGATATCACCATTTTTGAAATGGTCCACTCTTAACATTGTAAATACAGTATAGGAAAATATAAGCTCAGGGACAAATTAATACAATACAGCCCTCTTCCCCTCACAAAACATACACACAAAGTCAGGAAAACTTCACTTTATTCTATTGTTTGTCCCTGGGTGAAGTGGCTCAGTGAAGTGTCTGTCATATTTTGACTGTGGTCCATGATATCTGTGATGAAAATGACGCAGTTTGTATTTGATACAGTGTTTTGGTATAAACAGGTTCTATAAGTTTACATGCCCACACCTGTGCTCTTGAGGAGAGTTAATTGCTGGAAAGGATTGGCATGTTATAGACAGCAAATTCAGTCGTGGATTGGCTGTTATCTGGGTTTTCAGAGCCGAAGTTCGAAATTACAGTTGGATTCTGGTGTAGGGGAGTGGTCCTGGGTCTGGGAAGATACATGCAGGTATAAAAGAGCTCAGTTGAGACACCTGCTCTTCTATAAATCCCATTTCATTTCTGCATATAGTAGTAGTCATATTAGTGATGTTACAAGTTTTCATTGAAGTTTGACATAGCCAGGCATGTCTGTAATCCCAGCATTTGGGAGGCTGAGGCAGGGAGGATCTTTGCAAGTTCAAAGACATCCTGGGTTACATAGTGAGATCCTACCTCGAAAAATAAAACCAACCCCCCTGTGAAGTCAGTGACATTGGTACAGAGGAAGGAACTGTTACATAGTGGGTGCTGGTGTTGGGGATCAGTGATAGAGCAATTGCTTAGTGTGCACAAGGCCCTGGATTCCATCACCAGAACCTTCCCCCTCAAAAACAGTGTAAGATAGTTGATAGCTGTGGCAGTCAGTCTACTGATAAGGTTTTTATAGTAATGATGTAAGTGGAGCAGTAACATTTATTTTAAAACTGTGGAGGGCTGGCCAGATAGCTCAGCGGACTAGAGTGCCTGTTTAGGCAGGCACAGCAACTAGGGTTCAATCCCTGTGTGCCATGCTAGCTCTGCCCCCAGGGCATGGTGAGATGGTGACAGAGATTGGGCATGGTGGCCCATGCCTGTAATCCTAGAACCTGGGAGGCTGAAGATAGGAGAATCATTATGAGTCTGATCTGGGTAGTGAGACCCTGTAGTCCCTGTACTAACTACATAAAAAAATAAATAATAAAATAAAATAAAACCATGAGAGAAAATAGATGCTGTGTGTCTTCCAGAGCTTCATGTATGCTGGGGAGGGAAACTGGATTTATGCTGCGAAGGAGTAGTGTAGGCATTCTGTACATAAGCGGCTGAGCAGAGAACATGGGTGAGTACATATGTGCTTACTAATTTGGACCCAGAGACTTGGTGATCTGAGTGGCAGCCAAATATCTGAGGTCGGGGCTGATGAGATGGCTCAGTGGTCTAAAGCACCTACTTAGAACAAGCTTAGCAAAGTACAGGGACCGCGGTTCAATCCCAGCACCACATGCCAGCCCGCCCCGCCCCCTGGTGGGCTGAGCTGGCGCCACACACACACACACACACACACACACACACAAATAAATAAAAAATTTTAAAACAAAACAAAACAAAAAAACAAATATCTGAGGTCAAGGTGATTTCCTCCAGCAGGTAGGACAGCTGTGGTAGAAAAGAAGGCGGGCCTGTTTTCCTTCCTAAGGAAAGCTAAAGCAGTGATAAGAGGTGACTCACTGATCTTCAAGAAATTACTGGCCAAGCACTTTCTAAGGAATGGTGGCTGATAGTGACGAGCTAGTTACTATTCTTGTCTGTTATCTGAAAGGAAATCATGGAGTGAGCAGTTTAATTTTTCAAAAGCTATTTATTAAATTTGTTACGTGATCATAGATGTTTTCTTACTTTTGAACTCCCCAGAAGGGCATATATTCTAGCTTGAAATTGACCTTGAAATATGGACAGGTGATACAGAGCAAAAAAGCAGACTCTCATAAAAAGATACTTGGAATGAGGAGTAAGTTTCGTTCTAATAAATGGTACTGGCTATCACTTTTTTTTTTTTTTTTACTCCTTCCCAGTTGTTTTGATTTTAAGATATTGGTTCATTGCTTTTACTCTCAACATGGAACAGTGTGAGGGCAAGGCTGCCACTGGAGCACAGGTCTGCAGGGAGATTCTAGAAAGGACGCCGTCTCTTCTTCCCTGAAGCCTCCACATCTTCCTGAGGGAGCTGCCTGCTTTCCAGGGGCTTCCATGCATTTTTCTTGAGAAAAATCTTACGAACTTTTTCACATCAGCCGGGTTTCTTCAGATTTTGCCTCTTTATTTATCTGCCCTTTCCCCTTGGGCCAATCCCTTGACAGTGAACCACAGGGTCATCAGTTTAAGTATGGGAAGGAAATTACGGCCTTGAACACAGAACGAATCTGACTCCCAGGCACTTCCTGTGAACCACCACTACATCACACAGGGCTTGATGAGGCTTTTCAAAGGAGTGATTCATACTATCCCATGTCAGCATTTCCATCACAGGCAGGTTTTGTTTTTTTTGTTTGTTTGTTTTTTTTGCGTGTGTGGTGCTTATTGTGTCCAGGTTGAAATTGGCTTTTATGTGGGAAGGTAAAAGAATTGGACAGAGATATGGCATCTGTGCAGATTGCTTCTTCACCTTAGATCTGACTGTGTGTTTTTTTCTCAGAAGCCTGTGCTTCCTAAGAGGGTGAAGTCCTACTCTCCACTGGGGTAAAACCTTTCACAACTTTCTCCCCATCCTCTGCTGGTTTTGGGTCTGGCTCTACTTAGCCAGCTGTCTCCTTTCTCTGTGTCAGTATCACTGTCTGCATAGGTTTCCTAAACGCAGAAAGAAATGATTTGGAGGACCTATGACTAGTTGCTTTTTGTTTTGATACTGGGGATTGAACCCAGGACCTTGTGCTTGCCAGGTAGGCACTTATGCCACTGAGCTCCCCAGACCCAACAAGTTGCATTTTGATTCTTTTTTTTTTTTTTTTTTTTTTTGGTGGTACCAGGGATTAAACTCAGGATCTTGTGCTTGCCAGGCAAGCGCTTTGATTGCCCTGCATTTTGGTTCTCATTTCGTTTGTTTTTTGAGACAGGGTCTTGCTATGCAGTTCAGGCGGGCCTTATGCTCAATCGCTTTTGTAGTCCCCTGGCTGGTCTCAAACTCACAATGATCCTCCTATTGTAACCTCCTGAGTGCTGGGATTATAGGCGTACACCACCATGCTGGGTTCCGGGGTCTGGCATGGCATGTGGGGCTGGGGGTCGCACTTGGGACCTTGCCTTGCCAGGTAGGTTCTTAAGCCACTGAGCTATAGCAAAAGCTTGAGAATGATATTATTAGATGACTGAACATTAAATGGTTTTTAATCAGTTTTGAAAATTAAATAACTATTTGTTAAATTTATTTTTATTTATTCATTTTTAGTTTAGTTTTGTTCTGTTTTTAGAAACAGCATTTCACTCTATAGCTCAGGCTGACCTTGAACTCAAAGTGATCCTCTTGCCTCAGCCTCTTGAGAGCTGGGATTGTATAGGCAGCACCACCATGCTCTGGCATTTTTTGTAGAATTTAATTTTTTAAATGTGGGACCTCAGTATGTTAAACAGACCAAATTAAAGTTGCTCTTGAGGTTGAAAGGTATGGCATACCACCTGTTCAGTCTTAAGTGGGTTTTTTTTGTTTGTTTGTTTGTGTTTGTGTGTGCAGGGTCTCACTGCGCAGATCCTCCTGATTTCTGCCTACCTAGTGCTGGGATTATTGGAGTGCGCCACCACGCCTGGACTCCCTCACTGGCTCAGCACGCCTAGGGGCGGGACTGGCATGGCGTGTGGTGCCAAGGATCAAACCATGTCCCTTGCACTTACTTAAGCAAGCACTCAGTCCACTGAACTATACCACCAACCCTTGTTCAGCCTTCTTAGTAGCCTAAAAAACTGCCAATAACGTCCTGGGCTCCCAGGGTGCTGTTTCTCAGCATTTCTATTCACTTGCTACAGTGAGAATTGGTCTTTGACATGACCCCAGTCAGGGGCCTAGTGCAGAAGGTGAGTGTTTTGGAGGGGTCAGTTCGAATTGCAGCTTTACTTGGTAACTGTGTGGCTTTTTATTTCTCTACAGACTGTTCATTTAGACAGCTGTAGGAAAGTGTAGGAAGCATGTACAGCATGAGCAGTCAGGAAATGAATGCCCAGATGACCACCCATCACTGAAGAAAACAGAACCAACTAAGTCTTTTTTGTACTCTCCTTTCCTAGCTTAAGAGCAAGACCTTTTGTGCTTTTCAGATATTGAGGTGAAGCCAGGCATGGTGTGGTACGTGTCTGTAATTCCAGTACATGGGAAGCTGAGACAGGAGGATCACTATACATTCCAGGACAATCTAGGCTACATAGCGAGTTCAAGGACAGTCTTAACATAATGACTTTGCCCCTACCCCGCCAGTTATTGAGATGATAATGTATTTTTGTTTGTTCGTTTGTTTGGGGTGGTTCTGTTTTGTTTTTTGAGGCAGGGTTTTGCTGCGTAGCCCATAGCCCAGGCTGACCTTGGATTCACAGGGATCCTCCTGCCTCAGCTTTGCAAATGCTTCCCAATTACAGGTGTGTCCCACCGTGGCTGCCTTAGGGGGACTGTTTGAATAAGAAATAATGATACTCTTTGTAGTAACGTTTTGTTAATAGTGCCTACTGAAATAGCTTTTCATTTAGAAAATCTAGTTTATATTAAACATACTAACACATATTCATTTCCTTAAAAAAAAATAGGAGAGAACACCCTTAATTTAGCAAATTTCAAATATGACTGGGCCCAGGGCACATTTTTGTGCTGATCCCATACCCTTTTCAAGGTCTTGTATTGTTGTTGGGTTTTTTTGGTGGTACCAAGGATCAAACTCAGGACCTTGCACTTGCCAGGCAAGCACTTATTCCACTGAGCTATCTCCCCAGCCCAATGTCTTGTAACTGATTTTTTATTCACTATTCTTTTACTTCTGGTTTTACCTTCATTTTATTTTTAACCTTCATTTGAAACAAAGCAATCATATAAATTTGGAGACCAGATAATAGAAAAGATAAATATGGATATTGACTCTGTTAGTGTAAACTTAAATAAAATTTATAGATCCACATTAGTCCCTATTAACGTTTACTGGGTTTAAAAGTTGGTTTTGTTTTTGTTGGTTCTCTATCTTGGTGACATTATTCTTATCTTCACTTTAGGTGTAAGTAGATAAAAGTCAACCACCTTTTTTTTTTTTTTTTTTTTTTTTGCGAAACCAGGGGTTGAACTCAGGCCCTTGTGCTTGCCAGGCAAGCATTTATTCTACTGAGCTATCTCCCTGGCCCAACTACTCATTTTTTGAAAAGCTGTGCATGTGGTATAACTTTTACTATTCATAGTAGCTGGCTTAAGGACTGGCAATTTATAAAATAATGCAAATAAGTGATGAGGAATGAGCTAGCATGCTTGTGTCATCTTAAAATGCCATCAGGGAAATAGGCTGACTGTTGGACTTGAAACTAGGCTGACCCATTTTTCCCAATTGACAGAAATGCCTGTTTCTTTGGCAGTGTCCTGTTGGCCAAAGGCACCACCAGTGTCCCCCCATGCTTCCATTCTTGCATAATCAGAAACATTTTTATGGAAAAATGTTCTTTCCAAAAAAACTTCCTATGAAATTAAAAAAACCTGAATAGATTATAAGTAGTCAGAGGGAAATGTTGAAATATTTTTATGGGTTTTATTTGCTGCTTCAAAAAATAAAATTCATCTCAGTATCAGGAAATTTGAAGATAAGACCTGGCTGATTTTTTGTCTTGGCTGGTAGGGATTTGCTAGGTAACACTGACACATACACTTAGTGAAGTGCTTCCAAGTTTGAATTTGCCTTGGTTTCGTATTACCTTTGGTGTGGAATACTTTTATAGCTTACCATAAATCCTGGTGTTGTTATTTTCCTTAACAAGATCTAAGAATACAGGAATAAACACTCAGTTGGCCACTACCCAGAACTCAGTAGAAACCCAAACACAGGGTCTCTGATGCTGTTGAGTTCTTCACTATGCAGTTCAGTATGCTGACCTGCTTTATGTTTTTGGATCAGAGCAGCATTCTTCTGGGCAGGATGTTGTCAGTTTGCTATGGGAATACACAGCAAGTAGCTTTTGGGTCTGCTGAGAACTATTATAAGGCACTGTCCATCCAAGTGTCACTAGAGCCCCAGCAGGCCTTGTGGACCAGTGCCATTTCACTATGGAAGTATGGGGCTCTGAGTCCCCATGAGTAACTCATCCAATTCATCATGGTTTTCTCAGGTTTCAAGATAATTTTATATCCATTGCTTATGAGGATAGCTTTAGCCAATGCCTTATAGCAAGGTGACAAGTGTCCCTGAGTGGAAACTTTGTAGCCCTCTACCCTTCAAGTGCCAGGGGAGGCTCCGGCTGGGGCTGTTGCACAGAAATGCACCCCTGCCGGCGCCCACTCCTCCATGCCATGGGCTCGAGTATGCAAGTGGTTCCATGCTCATGCCATGCCCAGCTAATGTTGCCTGCAGGATGCACGTCCATGCCTCCTGTTTATGTGCTGCGGAGGGGAGAGCTCGCCCAGTGAGATGGTGTATGTCCTGTCCTGTGGTCAGTAGAAGAAGTGCAGTCACTTCATGTGAAGTGGCTTCAGATAACTTGGGCTGGGTTCTCATTGGTAGAGCACTTGCCTAGTGTGCACCAGGTACCAGATTTAATGCCAATATTTGCAAAACAACAACAGTTTGTATGAATATAAATATCAACTTATATATAACCTCTTCCATTCACCCTTACTTTCCTTTTTTTTTTTTTTTTTTTTTTTTTTTTTTTTTGTATTTTTTTTGGTGGAACGGGGATTAAACTCAGGCCTTTGCGCTTGCCAGACTTACTTTCCTAACGGGGGGCATCCATTAGGATCTTTTTTTTTTTTTTGGCAGAACTGGGGATTGAACTCAGGCTCTTGCGCTTGCCAGGGAAGCACTTATTTCTACTGAGCCATCTCCCCAGCCCTCATCCATTAGGATCTAATAGGTAGGTTTTATTAAATAAATAGTATTCCTCATCAGTAATCTTGATCAGTCCCATAAAATATCCCTGTAGAGATGTAGCTTTTTCCCTGTAGCTACTCCAGCGCCTCAGTTTGCATGGCCTAGTCCACCCTCACATTTCCGTTCCCTCAGTTGAATTGTAGCCCATGCCAGACTTTCCGCATGGATCTGGGCGCCCCGTGCATGAGGCTTCCGCATTGAGGAGACCCAGGAATTTCTCCCTATCACTCTGACCACCTTTTCTGCTTGTACACATGAGCCTTTGGATCCCAGGATAGGGAATGGAGGGTTTGAGCTATTGTACCCTAATTTCTTTCTTAACTCCTGTTCATTTTTATCTTAGTTGCCTGTTGCTTCAGGCAATTTCAGACTAGATTTCTCAATATAATCTCTGCCTTCTGAATTTTAAAGCTTCTAACTAGGGCAAGTACAGCAAACTTGCTTGAGACTCCTTAATGTTAGGAGACCAGTAGGGACTCCCCTGAGTCCACTCCTCTACCTTTCATAGTATTATATTATATTCTCTGTTTTTTTGTGTTTGAGTCCCATGCAACAGGGTCTTACTATGTAGCCCAGGCTGGCTTGGAACTCAAAGTAATCCTCCTGCCTCAGCCTCCTGAGTACTGGATTACAGGTGTGTGCCATGATGGCTGGCTTGTTCTCTCTCTCTAGCTTTGTACTGGAAATTAAGCTCAGAACCTTGGACTTGCCAGGCATATTTTTTTCTTTTGAGACAATTTCTTGCTGTATAGTTCAGGCTGGCTTTGAACTTACTGTACAGCTCTGGCTGACCTCAAACTCACAGTAATCCTCCTACTTCAGCCTCCTGAGTGCTAGGATTATAGGCATGTGCCAGCACATTCAAGTATTTTTTTTTTTTCAAAGTTTTATTGATAAACAGATAGCAGTGAGACAGTTTCAAATCAAATCGGAAGTACAGTTTCAACAAATAATATACTGCATATATTCTTCTTAGTGGTTAATTGCTGTACAAGATGCGACATTCAAGTATTATATTTAGACTGTTCTCATATTTTTCGCTTTCTTTTAGTTTCACCCCATCAAAGTTTATCTTATTCACTTTATTTTCTGATAACCTTCACAATTTTTTGCCTTTTTGGGTGAACCTATCAACTCTTCCCTGTGCTTTTCACCATTCTCTTGTTGATTCATATATTTTTTTTTTTAATGTATTTGGTATAGGGTCTCAGTATGCAGCTCGGACTCATAGGGTTCCTATTATTTTCAACCTCCCCAGTGGTGAGATTACAGGTGTGCACCACTACCACCACCTTAGGATCTGTAAGACTTCTGAGGGAACATTAAGCTAGCAAATCCGGTAAGGCTTTCTGAATTGGTTTTTGGTTTTGCAGCAATAAGGTTACCTGGTGGCTGGGTCCCATGTTAAAGGAGCTACCCCTTTTTGTCATAGCATTTACTATAACCTGAGTACCAAGAGTATCAGGTAATATCCTGCTCATAAGAGAAGCCAGTCCCTTGCAACCTGCTTCATCGGAGATATTTCTTCCACTTGCCATGAATGAGTGGAGGCAGGCGGCCCACTTCTTGGGGTGAACAGACCTGGCAGTGGCTGCTATACAGTCCATGGGGTGGCTATGCCCTAGGGAATAATCTCCTGTATGTCTTGGTCATACATAGCCACCCGACATCTATCCACAGGGAGTGCTGAGTTCTGTGTCTACCCAAATGTGTTCTTCCCTCTGTTCTATATTTGCACACAAGACAGTTGCCCCTCAGTTCATCACTCCCAGAATCCACTTCAGGAAAGGCGCCTCAGGAAGCTGTGATACTGATCTGCATGCTGTCCCCTCTGCTCCCTCCTGGTTTTCCACTCCTACCACTTTCACTACCTTCTTGGTGACCAGAGTTCTAGAAGTTATTTCCTATTGTCCATGAATAATTTCTCCCTTGAGAGATAGTTTGAGGCTGGTGGTTACAGCTCAGACAGGCTGGAATGTGAGGTTGGTCTAGCCCTCAAGTCTCACCCAGTGTTCTCTTCTACTCTCACTTTAATTGTAACAATAACCAAGGGAGTGAATATTTCAATTTTTTTCTGAGTAATTTTTGTTTCTTTTTTATGTGTTTAGTACAGGGGTCTACAGGGTCTCACTGCATAGATCAGACTCATAGTGATCCTCCTGTTTTCAGCCTCCCAAGCACTAGGATTACAGGTGTGTGCCACCGCACCCAGCACCCAGTCTCAGTCATTGTCTTGGGGATCAAACCCTGGTCCCTTGCACTTGCCTAAGCAGGTGCTTTAGTCCACTGAGCTATCTGGCCAGCCCTAATTTTTGTTTCTGTGTATGTTCAGCCAACTAGCTGTCCAGCAGTTGGACCCATCTCTCAAAAACAGCATTTAGCTGGCCTGGGAGGTAGCTCAGTGGCATAAGCACTTGCCTGGCAAGCACGAGGTCCTGAGTTTGATCCCCAGTACTCCCCCCAAAAAGAAAAAAAATTTAAAAGACCAAACAAAAACAAAACAAACAAACAAAAAAATGGGCCAGCCAAATAGCTCAGCGGATTAAAGCACCTGCTTAGGCAGACGCAGTGGCCAGGGTTTGATCCCCAGGCGTGCTGTGCCAGCCCTGCCCCCAGGGTGCACTGAGATGATGATTGAGACTAGGCCTGGGTGTGTGGTGCATGCCTGTAATCCCAGCTCTTTGGGAGGCTGAAAACAGGTAGATCACTACAGTCCAGTCTATGTGGTGAGACCTTGTACACCCTGTAGACCCTTACTAAGATACAAAAATAGTAATACTTATTAAAATACAAAAATAATAATAAAAACTAACAGCATTTAATAACTTTTACCTTTAATAAGTGAGTGCAGCACAGCTGCTACTCTGTACTGTGGGCAACCATGTGGCTGCCCAGGAGTCAAAGTTCTGACCTTCCACTGTTTTTTTCTTTCCCAACCACATTTCCTGGAGCTTGGGCCATCCTAGCTTATCTCAGTTCTGATACCAATTCTGATAATATAGGAATAAGCAAATTGTTTCTTGCATTATACTCTAGGCACCCGAAGCGCAGTGGTGGTCTCCCCCACATCAAGCAGGCAGTTGTGCAGTGGTCCTCACGATCAATTCAATTGTGAGCTCATAAACCTAGAGGTGAAATCAAATACTACAGTTGAAGGCTCAGTGCCATGCCAGGTTGCTTTAGCTTTTTATTTTTTAGCAGACTGGCTATAAATCATGAGTTTAACTTGCAAGAGTGACTCACAGAACTCAGGGAATTGTATACTGGTTTATTCTAAAGGATATTACAGGGCTGGTGAGATGGTTCAGTGGTCTAAAGCACCTACTTAGAACAAGCTAAGCTAAGCTAAGCAAAGCAAGAGACCGCGGTTCAATCCCCCAGCACCACATACCAGCCAGCCCCGCCCCCTGGTGGACTGAGCTGGCCACACACACACTAAATAAATAAATAAATGAATAAATAAATATTTAAAAAAAATAAATAAAGGATATTACAAAAGGTACAGCCGGGTGCAGTGACAGAACACACACTAATTCCATCACAGTAGGAGGCTGAGGCTAAGGCTGGTGGATTATGAGTTTGAGGCCAGAGTAAAAAATGGGGCTGGTACTGCAGTTCAGTGTAAAGGCTTTGAGTTCAGCCTCCAGTACTGGGGGGAGCTTGGGGTGCATAGAGAAAAAGAAGAAAAGGAAAGGGAGGAAGAAGAAAACAGAGGTCCAGAGTTTGATTCTTAGTACCGTTAGGGGTGGTTTGGTTGGGGTTTTTTTTTTGTTTGGTTTTTTTTTTGGTGCCAAGGATGGAACCCAGGGCTTCCAGCTTGCTAGGCAAACATTCTGCCACTTGAGCTAAATCCCCAGCCCCAACCTAGTGCTATTGAAAAAAAAAAAAAAGAAAGAAAGAAAAGGAAAGACACATGGAAAGGGGCACAGAGCTTTCCTGAGTAGCTCTGTGGTTGCACCGTTCTCTAGGAATCTCCACACATTTAGCTGTCTGGAAGCTTGATAAACCATATCTTTTTGGGATTTAATTGACATAGGTATGATTGATTAAAATATTGGCCATTGGTGATCAGCTTAACCTTCCACCCCTCTCTCCAGAGATTGTAGGATGGAGCTAGAAGTCGTAACCTTCTAATGCTACTATGGCTTTTAGTTGAGTAACCCTTGTCCTAAAGCAGTCTGAAAGTGTTCAGGTCCTGGTCAACTCATTAGTGTACAAATTAACACTTATTACCTTACATCAGCCCTGAGCCTTAGGAATACTAGGCTAATGCTATCACTAAGCTAAAACCCAGCCTGACACATTACTTTGGAGATTCCAAAGATTTAGGAGTTGTATGCCAAGAAACAGGGTAGACCAAAGATATATTCCCCAGTATCATAATAGGTAGTTCAGAGAAATTATATTGCATCCATGAGAATGATTTCTCACCTTTTAATTTTTTTACCTTTTAATTTTGACTTTGTGTTTGGCTTGTGTTTTGGTGTGGTAACTTGATTAGAATTTTAGTTCTGACCATATAGCTCAGCAGACTAAAGTGCCTGCTTAGGCAGAGCACAGTGGCCAGGATTTGATTCTCAGCGTGCTGTGCTGGCCCTGCCCCTGGGGTGCACTGAGACAGTGATTGAGACTGGACATGGTGGGGCATACCTGTAATCCCAGCACTTGGGAGGCTGAAAACAGGAGAATCACTAAGAGTCTGGTTTGTGTAGTGAGACCCTGAAGACCCTGTTACTAAATACATTTTAAAAAAAAAAAAAAAAAAAAAGAATTTTATAGCCACCTGGTCGAAAGCTGCTGAGGATAAAGTTTAAGAAAGTGCTTTTGTTAAAGTGGTTCCTTCATTCATCATGGAAATAATTGCATCCTGTGAATAACTTGGCATAGAATTTTTGATTCTTTAGGTCTACTTTGAAGAATTCTGCATGCCTCAGAGCATGAGAATTGTATCTGTAGAAAATGGGCTTTTTTTTTTAAAGTGAGGTCTGTCTATGAAGTAAGATTGCAACATGGTTCTGCTTTCCTAATCTGGGATTCAGAGGTCCTTTTAGCAGAACTTGGGGGAAAAAATGAATCAAGAAGGCCAGGGGACATTTGTAAAAATTGAATGGAATGTCAGAGAGTCTTTGTAGTCGCTCCTTAAGAAATTAATTTTAGGTGGAGCATGGTGGGGCATGCCTGTAATCATAGCAACTCAGAAGGCAGAGGAAGTAGAATCACAAACTCAAGGCAACTTACTGAGACCTGTCTCAGAAAACAATAAAAAAGGCTGGGTATGTAGCCTCACACTAGAGTATTCACCTAGCATATGTGAAGCCCTGGATTCTGTTCCCAATACTATAAGACAACCAAAGGGAAAGACTCTAGGCAATATTGTTAAAATAGACGCCTGAGGTAATCAGTCCTTGAAATTTTTTTTTTTTTTTTTTTTTTTTTTGCGGAACCGGGGATTGAACTCAGGCCACTGCACTTGCCAGGCAAGCACTTATTCTACTGAGCTAACTCCCTGGCCCCCTTGAAATTTTTTTGATTCCTTATATTTTTTGTTTGGGCTTTCTGGAGTGAACCATGTGCTAAGTTTGCAGAGAATGTAGTACAAGGGGACTGCTCACAACCGGTGTCCAAGAACAGCCCAACTGTTATGTCACATGACCTATTTCAAGACCAGATGTGTAAACACATCAGTGTTTCTGAAGGTCTAGGTGGTGACCATCTTTTTTTTTTTTTTTTTTTGCAGAACTGGGGATTGAACTCAGGCCCATGTGCTTGCCAGGTAAGCACTTATTCTACTGAGCCATCTCCCCAGCCCCCTAAGGTGGTGACCATCTTAAGAGACTTGTACCTAGAGGCTAAGGGATAGGTTAGATTCTGTGGTGTGAGGAAATCTTGCCACTACCAGTGGATGGGGTTTGGGTGTATATAACCTGTAGTAGTGGAAGCAGCTAACAGTACTTCTATACAAAATATCATTTGCTTTTTTCCATCATTTTTCACATACAAATGTAATGCTACTGTTATTTTAATTTTTTGTTTTATTTTATTTATTTTTTAGATTTTAGTACAGGGTATATGGGATCTCACTACGTAGATCGAACTCATAGTGATCCTTCTGTTTTCCGCCTCCCAAGTGCTGGGATTACTGGCACGCACCATCATGCCCAGACTTAATCGCCAGCTTTGCACGCCTCGGGGGCAGGGCCTGGACCACATATACTGGGGATGGAACCCTGGCTGCTGCACTCTGCCTAAGCAGGCACTTTAGTCCGCTGAGCTATGTAGCTGACCCTTATTTTGTTTTTTGAGATAGTTTTACTGTGTAGGCTAGGCTGGCCTTGAACTTACTTTGTAGTTCAACCTGGCCTCAAACTCAAATTGATCCTTATGCCTTTATCTCCTGAGTGATGGGAAGTTGTAAGATCTGTATCAGCAAGGACTGTGCTCTTCCATTTCATCACCTTGTCTTTGCTCTGTAAATAATGTATTTGTTTTGGTCGACGGACAGTTGGACTCTTTTTCTTTTTTTGCGGTACTGGGGATTGAATTTAGGATCTTGCACTTGCCAGGCCAGCACTTGTTCTACGGAGCCCTCCTCAGCTCCCTGGCATAAAGTGGGACTTTTCTGTTAACCAGTCTTAGAGGATAGATTGTTGAATTTGATGTAGTCATTTTATTGTTTCACTCTTTATGATAGATGAGTAGAATTAAGATTAGATTTTATTGAAAGCAAGTGTTAATATTCAATTATTTGTCCAATCTTGCCTAACTATATCTGTTAAGTAGAGCAACAGATTTGAAGATAAAAATGGGTAATATAACAACTATTATTAATTTGCTATTCTTGTTTTGAAAATCTGTAACATATGTATTGTTGTACGTTACCCTGTTTCTGTCTTTGATTATATGATTTGCCCTTACTCTTCACAATAAAATAAAATAAAATAAAATAACAAGCAAAAAAAAAAAAAGATTAGATTTAATTAGAAATCTGACTCACAGAAAATGAAGATGGCTGTTGTATCTCAGTCCAGTTAAAAAAGATGATAATCCTGTTTATGTCTAGATGCTCTGACATACCATTTTTGCATTCTCACTGACTTGAAGTTTCTCTCAATTCATCTAGAATTCATGATTAGTAAATTGTATGACTGAGGACCTTAGACTCTACTTCCATCTTTTTATCTCTAATTTATCTGTTCTCCAGAGAGAAGACAGACAAAGCCAGAAAATGTAGGGTTTTGAATATGAAACAGTAGCATTGGCTTTAAAACAGATGTTTAAATCAATAGACCAGAGAATTGTGGGGAATGGGATTGAGAAGAGGGTCTTGCTACTCATAGGGCTTTGAACTCAGTCTTCCTGCTATTAAATTCTCTAATTGGAACCTTAACAGTTTATCCTCTTTGGCCTGTTTGGAAAATAAACTGTGGAAAACTTGTGGATTCTGTCTTGCGGGGAAAGTTTTCTATATAGATCTGTTCCCTTGGCCTCTCCTCTCAGATGAACCTTATGATGATGATATATTGCCTGATGAAAGCATCTGCTCATATTAATTCTTAGCTTTGTTGGGCTGGTGAGATGGCTCAGTGGTCTAAAGCACCTACCTAGAACAAGCTAAGCTAAAGCAAAGAGACCGCGGTTCAATCCCCCAGCACCACATGCCAGCCAGCCCCGCCTCCTGGTGGGCTGAGCTGGCCACACACACATACACACACACACACACAAATAAATAAAATTTTTAAAAAAACCTCTTAGCTTTGTAAGATGTTGAGATAGTAAGGAAGTTTGTGAAATGCTTTCTTCATTCTGATAGTTACAATATATATTTCCATTCCTTTCCCTTTGGGGGATTAAGGAACATTATGGTAATAAGAATTTTATTTCCTTTGTAAATCCCTATGAATTGATTTCCTTGTATCAGTTGGTGATGTTCCATTTGTGATTTTTAAAAGTTTTTGACTGTTCTCATATTTGGAGACACTTATTTATGGCAAATGGTGGAAGACCTGTATCTTAAGGGTGCATCCTAGACCATGGAGCTGAGGAACTTTTCCTCCTCAGTATGGAAGTGGGGAGGTATATATCTCCAGGTGTACCTGAGAGAATGGTGGCAGAATGAACTTAGGCAGCCAGTACTCCTGAGATCACAGTGCGTTTCTGGAAAATGTGTGCTGTCTTCTTACTCTGGGTGTTTTGTGGAGGTGTTAAAAGAGAAAACAGAGGGCCAGTGGACTAGACGCCTGCCGTGGCAAGCTCAGGACCAGGGTTCAATCCCCAGTCCTGCGTGTGGCACGGGCCCCACCCCGTGGCTCCTTGAGCTGGATGTGGAGTCTGGGTGTGGTGACACATGCCTGCAGTCCAGGCGGTGGGGGGGCTGCTGAGCAGAGTTACAAACAGTGAGTGGATCTTTTTCAGACTGCTGTTTGAGTGGTTGAAAATTGGAGCTGCTAGGACAGCAGCTATATCCTGAAGTGTTTCCTCTTAAATAGCTGGTTCATGGCATCAAATGTGAACCTGTCACGCTCCGTGTTTTTCTATTTCTAATATGAACACCTGTGTGACACTCAGAGACAGAAGGAATTACTGTAGTTTTGTACTGAAATTGAACCCAAGGAGAGTACTGTGTTACATATTCAGCTCCACTCTTCTGGAGATAAAGTACTGCTAAATTGTTAGAGCTGGGCTGGAATTCCTTCATCCCTCATCCTCAGCCTCATGTAACAAGTGCTCTCTGAGCTTATATAGTTTTTAAATGAAACCTATGGAGGTTTAATCTGATATACCCACTTACTACATCTAAACAAACATAATCCAATCACTCATATTAAGATGTATCTTTAACTGCAGACCAAGATAGTTTTAAGAACAAAAAAATCTGTCACAACATGAAAATTGGAATACTGTATCAATATAATTGAGATTTCTCACATGACCTATACATTCTAATTATCAGCTCTTTAATTTTGGAACCAACCTTAATGTTTCTCAGTACTCTCATCACTTCAAGCTGTCCTAGGTGAGGGCTGGGAGATAGCTCAGCAGACCGAAGCACCTGCCTAGGCAAGCTTAGGCAAACGCAGAGACCGCAGTCCCAGCACCACATGCTGCGCCAACCCCATCTCCAGGGGAACTGAGCCAGCCACAGAGTCTGGGTGTGTAGTGGCCTAGGCCTGCAATCCCAGCACTGGGGAGGCTGATAACAGGAGGATCACTACAAGTTTGATTTGTGTAGTGAGACACTGTAGATCCTGTACTAAATATACTTTTTAAAAAAGCACACAAGGGCTGAGTTTACTTTTTTTTGAACAGGATTATCCCATGTAGTTTAGACTTTCCTTGAACTCACTGTGTAGCCCAGGCTGGCCTGAAACTTGCAGCAATCCTGAGTGCTAGGATTCAGGTGTGCATTGCCACTATTTTAAGAGAATTTTTCATCTGTTGTAACTCATTTTTAAGAGATGTTTGTTTGCAGTACTGGGGATTGAACTCAGGACCTTGCCCTTGCTAGGCAAGAGCTTATTCTACTGAGCTGTCTCCCTGGCCCTTGACTCATTTTTTAAAGGATTATTATTGGAAAATTATTAGAATGCATTTTCATATTTCAATGTTAGTATCTCAGTTACCTGCCAAAAAACGCCCATTCCCCTCGGACATTGTCTTGGACAGGCCCCATCTTCCACTTTTCCTTTGTGCCCATCGGATCATTAAATGTAGTGACTTAGCTTTTGTTCTGTTTTTTATTTTTGTCTACCTCTTAAAAAAAAGAGTTGAACATGTATGTGACCAGGCACTTAGTTATTTCCTTTAAATCAAGTGTTTGAGAACTTTTTAGATTTATAACAGTCTTTGTTTACCATGTAATTCAGTCCAATTGAAGAACTAGTAAAACTGCATTATCCAGACATCAAAGCTTAGAAGGTGCTTACACCAAGGAACTTACTAGATTTCTTACAAGTGGAAAGTTACCAGGTGTCCCAAAATTAACCGCTTCCATGCCAGCTAATTCACACTTTTTTTTTTTTTTTCAGAACCGGGGATTGAACTCAGGCCCTTGTGCTTGCCAGGGAAGCACTTACTCTACTGAGCCATCTCTCCGACCCCATCTGAGGGTATTTGGGCTGCCTCTGGAGTCACAGTGTCTTGGGACAGTGGAAGGTGGGTGATGTTTATATCTTTGTTTTGTTGTGGCTGTAGATGCTTTTTTTTTTTTCTTGGAACGGGGGATTGAACTCAGGCCCTTGCGCTTGCCAGGGAAGTGCCTATTCCACCAAGCCATCTCCCCAGCCCCTGTGGATGCTTTTCAACGTGGCCTTCTTAGCCTTCAAAGCTTTTGCTTTGGCTTCAGCTTTGGGAGGGGCAGGGGCTTCTTTCTTTGTCTTTGGGACCGTCTTGGTAAAAAGGCCCATTGGAACATTCTTCAGAGTGACTGTTGGTGTCTTAACATCTTTCAGATAATTGAGAATATCATGCCATTAAAAGCAAGATAATTAAACAGTGTAAAGAATGACCAATGCATTTTAGTTTATTTCAAAACAAAGCCAATAGTTTTGCTTTCTTTTTTTAGTCTGGGGTTTCTGAGAAGAGATAGATGGTTAGATCCACTTTGCAGAGAATAATTGAGTCACAGACAAGGGATGATATGCCAGCTACAGGTAGCAGTCATTTCAGGTAGGACTGGTATTGCTAAGTTGCATTATGAGATTGGTCCAAGGGGTAGCCTTGAGATCAGGCCATTCTTGGAATGAGCAGTTGATGGAGGAGAGCTTTTAGGTGAGCGTCCTTGGTTTCCTTAATCCTTTATCAGCAGTCCTAATCCTGTCAAACCTAAGTGTACCCTCATGGATAGAAACAAAATTATATATGTATACTGTAGAGCACTTTGTGCCAGAGCACTTTGATTTTATATAAATCTTTGCTGTCAGGTATTTCTGAGGATGTACAAGCCATCCTGGGTTACATAGTGAATTCAAGGCCAACCTGAACTACATGGTGAGACCCTGTCTTAAATATCAACCAGACAGAGAAAAAAAGATGACACACACACACACACACACACACACACACCTCAAAGGTAAAATGGCAAGCTACAGAATAAAGGATTACAACCCATATCTCAAACTATGGTGATACTCCTATCTCAGCCTCCTGTTGTTTCCCAACACCATTTGTTGAAGAGTGTTCTTCTTTAAAAAAAAAAAAACAAAAAAAAAAACAAAAAAAAACTTAATGTATTTGGTAAGGTCTCACTACGCAGCTGGGACTCATAGTGATCCTTCTGTCTCAGTCTCCCCAGTTCTGAGATTACAGGTGTGCGCTACCATCCCGGTTCCTGGGGCAGAGTTGGTGTAGCATGTGGTGCTGGGGATTGAATCCTGATCCCTGTGCTTGCCTAAGCATGTGCTTAGTCTGCTGAGCTATCTCGCTGACCCTTAAAGAGTGTTCTTTCTCCATAAGTCTCTGTATCCTTATCAAAAATCATTAAACTATTTATGTGAAGGTTTGTTTCTGAGTTTTCTGTTATATTCCATTGGTCTATATGTCATTATGCCAGTAACACAGTGTTGATTATTATAGCTTTGTATTAGGTCAGGAAGTGTGAGTCTTCTAGCTTCATTTAGGATTGTTTTGTTATTCAAAGATAATTTGAGATTCCATAGGAGTTTTAAGATGGTTTTTTATATTTGTGCAGAAAGAAAAAGGATTATAATGAACTTATAAATCACTTTAGGTTGTATTGACATCTTATCAACATTAAGTCTTGTAACCCATGAACCTAGGCTGTTCTCATTTATTTATGTCTTCAGTTTCTTTTCATTGTCTGGATCTTTTATTTTCTTGGCTAATTTCTATTACTTTTTTTTTTGTGTGTGTGTGTGTGTAACTCCAGGCTGTCATTGAGTTTGCAGTTCTCCTGCCTTAGCCTCCCCAGTGCTGGAATTACAGGTATGTGCCACCACACTTAGCTTTCTGTTTTTTCTTAATCCTGTTGGAAATGAATTTTGGATTGGGGGCAATATTGGGAATTGATTGAGTCCAGAGACATTCTATCACTGAACTATATTATATGTCTCTAATTCTTTGTTGTTGCTTTGTTTTTATGTGGAGACAGTCTTGCTAAGTTGCCTAGGCTGACCTTGAACTTGTGACCTTCCTACTTTAGCTTTTCAAGTGGCTAGGATTATAGATGTATGCCACCATGTTCAGCTTGATTTATTTTTATGTATTTATGTATTATTTTGGGATTTATTTTGAGGCCAGGCCTCACTATGCAGCCCCGGCAGACCTCAAACTTGCAGCAGTGCTCCTGCTTCAGCCCACCAAGTGCTTAAATTGCAGATATGAACTACTCGTACACAGCAGGACTTATTTTGATAATTTTCTTTTTAGGTTATTCTTTATCAGTGTGTAGAGCTGTAGCTGTTTTTTGTGTACTACTGACTTTGTTTAAAAATACTTTTCTTGATATTTCATTTACAATTTAATTTTGTTAATTGATGTAGTGTCTAGAACAGCCTTCATTTCTGGTATAGGATTTAGTCTTTTTTAGAAAAACATATTTTTCATCAGATTTGAATGTGCATTTGTATTTGACTCAGTTCATATTACGCCTTCTAAGGCATATTATATAGTGAGGTGTTTCTGGAGGGGGGAGATCATGTCTGAAAGGCCACAGTACCTTTATATCCCTCATCAGTGATTTTAACCTTTATTTTCCCTAAGTATTGCCTTTTTCTCTATTGTATTTGCTTTTTTGTCTGCTGTTGTTTTTACTTCCTCTCTCCCTTTCAGCTAATTAATACATCAGGAGACACCTGAATTTCATACACTGTAAATAGCCTGCTCCTCACCAAGATTTTTCCCTTAGATTTAGCATCTGTTGTGATTTTTGCCTGATTCAACTGAGTGTACTCATGTTCCAGTTTTTTGCAGTTTGTTATAATTTATGACTTAATTGCTTTAGTATTCAGATTGTCTCAGATTTGGCCAGTAAGCAGCTCTTCAAGTTGGCATCTCTGTGCTTATGGGGTATCCTTGTTTGCGCTTACCCAAGATGTTCCTGGGTGATCTTACTTACCTTGCGCTAGCCCTGAAGCTGGCTATTTTTCTCAGAAGTCTCACAGTCTTTTTTTTTTTTTTTTTCAGGACCGGGGATTGAACTCAAGCTCTTGTGCTTGCCAGGCAAGCGCTTATTCTACTGAGCCACCTCCCCAGCCCAGTCCTCACAGTCTTGCTTTAGCATTTAGCACATTACTTATTTACATCCCTCTGTAGCAGTCTGGATTGTACTTTGAGGGTACATAGACCTCAGTCTTATTCCCTCATATCTTCACCTAGCATAAGGCCTGCCACATTAGATATTTACTAAATATTTGTTGAGTTAAATGATTTTTGTTATAATTCAGGGTTTAAAGTTGGATTCCAAAATGATACTGATGTATTTCTTTTCCCCCTGCCCCCCTTTATTTAGGAAGAAATGTTGGGTCTTTGGCAATGAGAAGCAGTAAAAACTGACCTCATAGTGGTGCAAGCACTATGAGACCGGAAACTTTTGCTTCATGGGCAGCCAGCCTCCACTGGTAATGTTGAGAAGCCCTCCACTCCACTGGAAAACAGTGATCTGATTTGGAAGTGGTTGATTGTGGCAGGATGTGTCGACGATGATGATGGCAAGAAAGCAGGATGTCCGCGTTCCCACCTACAACATCAGTGTGGTGGGATTGTCCGGGACTGAGAAGGAGAAAGGCCAGTGTGGCATTGGGAAGTCCTGTCTTTGCAACCGCTTTGTGCGCCCCAGTGCTGATGAGTTTCACTTGGATCATACCTCTGTGCTCAGCACCAGTGACTTTGGCGGGCGAGTGGTCAATAATGACCACTTTCTCTACTGGGGAGAAGTTAGCCGCTCCCTGGAGGATTGTGTGGAGTGTAAGATGCACATTGTGGAACAGACTGAATTTATTGATGATCAGACTTTCCAGCCTCATCGAAGCACGGCCCTGCAGCCCTACATCAAGAGAGCTGCTGCAACTAAACTTGCATCAGCTGAAAAACTCATGTACTTTTGCACTGACCAGCTGGGATTGGAGCAGGACTTTGAGCAGAAACAAATGCCAGATGGAAAGCTGCTGATAGACGGTTTTCTTCTTGGTATTGATGTAAGCAGGGGCATGAATAGGAACTTTGATGACCAGCTCAAGTTTGTCTCCAATCTCTACAATCAGCTTGCAAAAACAAAGAAGCCAATAGTGGTGGTCCTGACCAAGTGTGATGAGGGCGTTGAGCGGTACATTAGAGATGCACATACTTTTGCCTTAAGCAAAAAGAACCTCCAGGTTGTAGAGACCTCTGCGAGATCCAATGTAAATGTGGAGTTGGCTTTCAGCACCTTAGTGCAACTCATTGATAAAAGTCGGGGAAAGACTAAAATCATTCCTTACTTCGAAGCTCTCAAGCAGCAGAGTCAGCAGATAGCTACAGCAAAAGACAAGTATGAATGGCTGGTGAGTCGTATTGTAAAAAATCACAATGAGAATTGGCTGAGTGTCAGCCGAAAGATGCAGGCCTCCCCAGAGTACCAGGACTATGTTTACTTGGAAGGGACTCAGAAAGCCAAGAAGCTATTTCTACAGCACATCCATCGCCTCAAGCATGAACATATTGAGCGCAGGAGAAAGCTGTACCTGGCAGCCTTGCCATTAGCTTTTGAAGCTCTTGTACCTAATCTAGATGAAATAGACCACCTAAGTTGCATAAAAGCCAAAAAACTCCTAGAGACCAAGCCAGAATTCCTGAAGTGGTTTGTTGTGCTTGAAGAGACGCCATGGGATGCCACCAGCCATATTGACAATATGGAAAATGAACGGATTCCCTTTGACTTAATGGATACCGTCCCTGCAGAGCAGCTGTATGAGACCCACTTAGAGAAGCTAAGGAATGAAAGGAAGAGAGCAGAAATGAGAAGAGCATTCAAAGAAAACCTGGAGACCTCGCCTTTCATAACTCCTGGCAAGCCTTGGGAAGAGGCCCGTAGTTTTATTATGAATGAAGATTTCTACCAGTGGCTGGAAGAGTCTGTATACATGGATATTTATGGCAAACACCAAAAGCAAATTATAGACAAAGCAAAGGAGGAGTTTCAGGAGTTACTTTTGGAATACTCAGAATTGTTTTATGAGTTAGAGCTGGATGCTAAGCCCAGCAAGGAGAAGATGGGTGTCATTCAGGATGTTCTGGGAGAGGAGCAGCGATTTAAAGCATTACAAAAGCTCCAAGCAGAGCGTGATGCCCTCATTTTAAAGCACATTCATTTTGTTTACCACCCAACAAAGGAAACATGCCCCAGCTGCCCAGCCTGTGTAGATGCTAAGATTGAGCACTTGATTAGTTCTCGGTTTATCCGACCATCTGAGCGGAATCAGAAAAACTCACTCTCTGACCCTAACATTGATAGGATCAACTTGGTTATCTTGGGCAAAGATGGCCTTGCCAGAGAGCTAGCCAATGAGATTCGAGCTCTCTGTACAAATGATGACAAATATGTGATAGATGGTAAAATGTATGAACTTTCCCTGAGACCAATTGAAGGGAATGTTAGGCTTCCTGTAAATGCTTTCCAGACACCAACCTTTCAACCCCATGGCTGCCTCTGCCTTTACAATTCGAAAGAGTCACTGTCCTATGTAGTGGAAAGTATAGAGAAGAGCAGAGAGTCTACATTGGGCAGGCGGGATAATCACTTAGTTCACCTTCCCCTGACATTAATTTTGGTTAACAAGAGAGGAGACACCAGCGGAGAGACCCTGCATAGCTTAATACAGCAAGGTCAACAAATTGCTAGTAAACTTCAGTGTGTCTTTCTTGACCCCGCCTCTGCTGGCATTGGGTATGGACGCAATATTAATGAGAAGCAAATCAGTCAAGTTTTGAAGGGACTTCTAGACTCTAAGCGTAATTTAAATCTAGTCAGTTCTACTGCTAGTATCAAAGACTTGGCTGATGTCGATCTGCGAATTGTTATGTGTCTGATGTGTGGGGATCCTTTTAGTGCAGACGATATACTCTTTCCTGTTCTTCAGTCCCAAACCTGTAAGTCTTCCCACTGTGGAAGCAACAACTCTGTTTTACTTGAACTTCCAATTGGAATACACAAGAAACAGATTGAACTGTCTGTTCTTTCATACCATTCCTCATTTAGTATCAGAAAGAGCCGGTTGGTCCATGGGTACATTGTTTTTTATTCAGCCAAACGTAAGGCTTCCTTGGCTATGTTACGTGCCTTTCTTTGTGAAGTGCAGGATATCATCCCCATCCAGCTTGTAGCACTCACTGATGGCGCTATAGATGTCCTGGACAATGACTTGAGTCGGGAACAGATGACGGAGGGGGAGGAGATTGCTCAAGAAATTGATGGAAGGTTCACAAGCATCCCTTGTAGCCAACCTCAGCATAAACTTGAGCTCTTTCACCCATTTTTTAAAGATGTGGTGGAGAAAAAGAACATAATTGAAGCCACTCATATGTATGATAATGTTGCTGAGGCTTGTAGCACCACTGAGGAGGTGTTTAACTCCCCTCGGGCAGGGTCTCCACTCTGCAACTCCAACTTGCAGGATTCAGAAGAGGATATTGAACCCCCATCTTACAGCCTGTTTCGAGAAGACACACCACTGCCCTCTCTGTCCAAAGACCATTCCAAGCTCTCTATGGAACTAGAGGGGAATGACGGGCTGTCGTTCATCATGAGCAATTTTGAGAGTAAACTGAACAACAAAGTACCTCCACCAGTCAAACCAAAGCCTCCTGTCCATTTTGACATTACAAAGGGAGATCTGTCTTACCTTGACCAAGGGCATAGGGATGGGCAGAGGAAGTCTGTATCTTCTAGCCCATGGCTGCCTCAAGATGGATTCGACCCTTCTGACTATGCTGAACCAATGGATGCTGTAGTCAAGCCGAGGAATGAAGAGGAAAACATATACTCTGTGCCCCACGACAGCACCCAAGGCAAGATCATCACCATTCGGAATATCAACAAAGCCCAGTCCAATGGCAGTGGCAATGGTTCTGACAGTGAAATGGACACCAGTTCTCTAGAGCGAGGCCGCAAGGTGTCTATGGTGAGCAAGCCTGTGCTATACAGGACGAGATGTGCCCGGCTGGGGCGGTTTGCCAGTTACCGAACCAGCTTCAGTGTTGGAAGTGATGATGAGCTGGGGCCAATACGGAAGAAAGAGGAGGATCAGGCATCCCAAGGTTACAAAGGGGACAATGCTGTCATTCCATATGAAACAGACGAAGACCCGAGGAGGAGGAATATTCTTCGAAGTTTAAGGAGGAACACTAAGGTAAGACGCCAATTTAGGATGAATCATATAAATAGTTTATTTTTTTTTCTAAATTTATTTATTTATTTATTTTAAATATTTATTTGTGTGTGTGTGTGTGTGTGTGTGTGTGTGTGTGTGTGTGTGTGTCTGTGGCCACCTCAGCCCACCAGGGGGCGTTCTGGCCGGCATGTGGTGCTGGGGGATTGAACCGCGGTCCCTGTGCTTTGCTAAGCTTGCTCCAAGTAGGTGCTTTAGACCACTGAGCCATCTCACCAGCCCCATATAAATAGTTTATACCAGTGATGGTGAAGCTTTTAGAGCTTTCAGTGATACAACAGGCCAGTGCAGCATGTTTATCAGAGGTTGACCACCACACAGTGTCTCGGTGAGAGTTGATTGATCATGACTATTTAAGAGCATCTTATTCTGGTAAAACAGTCCTGCTGTGTGGTAAGAGGGGCCAGAGAAAAATGGAGAGAGAAAAAATTTATTCTTAGACCCACCATTAGAACATTAACTATGTCTCAGATAGCTACGACTAACAGCTCTCAAGTAGCTAGGACCTTGGCTAGATAACCTGAGTTGTCTTTCTCTAAACCAATGATTAACCATACAAATGACCAGGCAGCACAGAACCTGTCAGCATTCTGACAGGTAGTCAAGCCAGCAACAGTCTCCTTGCTCTTTTTATTTTTATTTTTTTGAAGTTCATTGGTACATTTGAGTTATACATAATGATCACATTCATCATAGGGAATTTGTACTTGTACATGATATAACTTGATTCTTTTCCTTCCTTGCCCTATGCTTCCTTGCTTGTTCTTTCTTCGCTTAAATATCAAAATGCAAAATTGCATGTCCCAGCCTCTTGTTGCTAAACATACATGTCATCCATATATATTCATCTCTTCAGAGCTCCTTTTTCCCTTTGCGGATCCACAAAGGTGGCTGTAGTTTAGATTAGTGAGAAATTGTATGGTTATTTGTCCACACAGTGAAAGGTTTTCGGGAGCACAGATGAAAGAGAATTTTTTTTTTTTTTTTTTTTTTAAGAATTTATTTGTTGGGCTGGTGAGATGGCTCAGTGGTCTAAAGCACCTACTTAGAACAAGCTTAGCAAAGCAAAGCACAGCGACCGCGGTTCAGTCCCCAGCGCCACATGCCAGCCAGCCCCGCTCCCTGGTGGGCTGAGCTGGCCACACACACACACACACACACACACATAAAATAAAATAAAAAATTAAAAAAAAAAGAATTTATTTGTTTGTTTATTTATTTATTTTGTGTGTGTGTGGCCAGCTCAGCCCACCAGGGGGCGGGGCTGGCTTGCATGTGGTGCTGGGGGATTGAACCGCGGTCCCTGTGCTTTGCTTAGCTTAGCTTGTTCTAAGTAGGTGCTTTAGACCACTGAGCCATCTCACCAGCCCTGAAAGAGAATCTTTTTTTTTTTTTTTTCCGAAAGAGAATCTTGACAGTGAGATTTCTAAAGCTGTTCTCTATTTGTAAAATAATGTTGTCTAGTTCCATGGTTATATCCTTCACTGAGTTGTTTCTTCCTAAGTGAGAGTCTTAGATTTTCTTTAGGGAGCACAAATAGAGCAGGGTGGCAAAGGGGAAGAGAAGAAGTTGGTGTGTACAGTATGCATTATACACGTTGGACCTACTCTGCCAGCTGTCGAGGCAGCAATCCCACATGCAGAGGCTGGTGACTTCTCTTGTGTGAAATTGTAGTTTGTGGTATGTAGTTTGCAAGGCAGAGATCTCTAGACTACTTGTCTTCTAGGACTTTGAGGCAGAAAAATTACTTCCCAGGTTTAAACCCTCCCCCACATTTAGAGTAGGAGAAAATACTGTGGGTTTGTTTTTTGTTTTGTTTTGTTTTGTTTTGTTTTGTTTTTTTCAGAAAAAGAAATCCAATTGAAAGACTACAGTAGAAGTACTATAACCCTGGACCAGTATTATCATACACAGAATGGTTTCCTTGCTTTGCAAGTTTGTTTTTGGTTCTTCTCACATAACAGTAGAAAACAGTCACTTGTTTAAAGGTATTACAGGGACCTTTGGAAAGAAAAGTTGCCCAAAACTTATACTGTTTTAAGACATAACGGATCAGAAGGTCCGGAGTCCTGGCTGTCGTGAGAGCTCACAGTTATTTTGTGACATACAATGTAAGAGGCCAGTTCAGTGTCTTGCAAGGAATTTTGTCCACTTGTGCTCCCTAATGCACAGAGTGCCCCTCAATCAGCAGTGGCCAGGAGCTTCCAGTTTCCTACCTGTACAGTGTTGAGGATGGAAGGAAGGGCACTATCATGTATATTCTGGCCTCACCTGATGATTATTAATATCAGTATATTCTTTCTTTTTCTTTTTTTTTTTTTTGGTACCCAAGATTGAACTCAGGACCCTCTGCTTACTAGGTAAGCGTTTATTCTACTGAGCTATCTCCCTGTCCCTAGTGCATTTTTCTGTTTGACTTTCCACTGGAGTTCTTTGTCTGCCTCCAGTATTTTGTTCTCCTGAGGTCAGTGGGAGACAGGCCCATCAAAAGCAGGCCTCGTTTAGGAAGCTCCCCAATATGTTCCCAAAATGCCCCTGTTTAGTAATACTGGACTCCAGATAGTTTGTACATTTTGGCTTTCTTCCTCTTCCACTCCCAGTGAAGACTGATGCCAGAACAGCTTATCTGAATGCTGTCAGTCTTCTAATTTGTGCAAGTGTTTGCACACCTGGAAATTAGGAAAGTGTCATAATAGTGCACTGAGTTGCTGTAGAACTTTTTTCCTGCTTTCTGGTGATGTTTTTTAATACTTGGTGGAAATGATGCTTTCAAAACATGTTCCTAGGGCCGGCCTGATAGCTCAGTGGACTACAGCGCCCGCTTAGGCAGAGTGCAGTGGCCGGGGGTCCATCCCCAGCTTGGAGTGCTGGCCCCGCCCCCCGGGGCTCTGAGACAGTGTGGTGGCGCGTGCCTGTAATTCCAGGGCGTGGGAGGCTGAAAACAAGAGAATCACTCAGAGTCCTATCTGAGTCCTATCTACGTAGTGAGACCCTGTAGACCCTGTTGTAAATTTAAAAAAAAAAAACATGTTCCCAGTAGGCCAAACTTTCATCAGCTTATCCGTGGTTCAGGTTTGGTGAGCACAGTGGCTCTCGGAATGTGGAAGTAGCCATGCTCCTGCCTGTGCCTGGCCCCTTCCCTGAGTGACTCCATGTGCCTGCCAGGAGTCAGTTTAGGAGTATCCTTTGGCAAGAGTGAATAGAAGGGGAAATGGTCTTTTCCTGCCTTGGAGAAAAGCGCATTAGAGTAAGTGTAGCAGCTTTTCATCCCAGAGCGAAGGAAGGAAAGTCCTTGCCACCAGAGCAAGCCTCCCATTAATATTGCTGTTTTTAATGAAGACTTACACTTGTTTTACTGGAAAAGCAGGATAGGATCAGGGCCAAGAATGCCAAACCAGCCCCTCCATGCGGATTTGACCTTTGATTTTATTGGCATAACAAAGCAGTATAACATTCATCTGAAGTAAGGGGAAAAGCCCCACACTCCAATTTAAGTTTCAGTTGGTCATGAGAAAAAACTCCTGCATGTTAAACGCTTCCCAGGAAATGACCCAGGTCCTGCCTTGGCCATCCATACCTTAGCACCCAGCTGGGACAGCAAGACCTGCACTGATAATGAAAATGGGTCTCCTGCCTGAGAAGGCTAGAGGTCTTATGCAGAGAGAGGAGATTCAGCTAGAATGGCTATAGTGATTAGCAGCTGCAGATCCCACCTTCCCTACTTTCTTACTTGAACTTTGAATATGAGTCACCTCTCTACATCCCTTTGTACAAGAGGGAGCACCTCCTTTGGGTTGTGAGGAATGATGATGGAGCGTGGTGCAGGCGGGGAAGCCTTGCTGAGGTTGTCATGTAACTGGACATGGGGGAGGCACCAGCACTGGATCAGGGAAGACCCACAGTAAGGTAGGCACACTGAACTCCGAGAAGAAACCAGGCCTGGTGTAGCATTTACTACTTTTTGTGTAAATTTAAATGCTGCTTTTCTGGTGCTTATTCTGGCAACCACTCTTAACAAAACAAAAAATGCTATGGTCTGGGTACCAATATTATGAAGAGAAAGAAAAATCACTCAGTACCCTTTGCTAATTTGCTAGATTAGTGCTTTGCTGTAAAACTGGAGTCGAACTGAGGGATGCGCTTTCATCTCTCCTAATGAAAGTACAGACTGTAAAGCTGATTCTCCTTCTGGGTCTTTTTCCCAGCGGAACCATTCAGTGGTAGCCTTCCGCACTCTGCTGAATGAAATTGAGACTCTGTGATTGCACTTCAGTGGGGGCTGTGAATAGAGCTTTGTCTGAAGCGGTGGTGCTGCACATGGTCTCTGTCTCCCAGTGCCATGTACTTGCAAAGATGAGATTGGGATCGGTGGCTCTTGTTTTAAAGCCAAAAAACAGGCTGTACTCCACAAATGTGCCTTTGGGGCTTGCTCAAGTTGCTGAATTTGGTATGTTTGACCATGATTTAAAAAGAAGGCATTATTGGCTATTTACTTTTCTATCTGATGTATTCTTATTTTACATATATGTATATATTGAAAACTGAATGATAAAGAAAATCTTTCACTTCTCTGTAGCTGCCAGATGACAAGACAACCTATTGAAAAGCCAACCAATTCAATTACGCATTGTTTGGTCTGTAAGGCACCAAGTAACCAGTTTGACAGTTTGTGTGTGTGTCCCCCACCCCCAGTGAATTGGCTTATTTCATAGGATTCAGTGAATTGGCTGGTTGTTGTGGCTTTGTGTGGACACAGCTCTCATTTTGTGAGGCCTAGAACAGAGTTAAAGTTTCTAGTGTGAATAAAAACCAGCTGGGGAATTGGACTGCTTGCTTCTCTGGGAGAGCTGTTGATTTTTGACAGACAAGCCTAACGCTATGAGATGTGAGCTTTTTAACCTACCATGGAAGACTCAGTGTGTGCTTCAGGAAAGGGTGTGCTATTCAGTGACCTCTAAAACCAAATAAATACTTTGGTCTTAAAAATGCTCTTGCCAGGTGTGGTGGCTGCTTGGGAGGCTGAGGCAGGAAGATTCCAAGTTTGAGGCCAGTCTGGGACACTTGGCAAGACTGTCCCATAAAATAAAATGAGGAAAAAGGCTGGGGCTTCAGCTCAGTGTAGATAGTGCATTTGCCTGGAGCTTAATTCAGTACAAAAGAAAAAAAAAAAAAAAAGAAGAAAAAGAAAAAGAAAAGAGAAAAAACAGACTTGACCTTGGCTTTCAGATTCTTTTCTAATTCCTGAAATAGTTTTATCTTCCAAAAGGAAGTACTTTGGCTGCAGCATATAAGCTCATTCTTTCTGTTTGGAAGGAAACACTGAACTTGGTGCATGAGTGCCCAGCAAGCACTTTTTCATGCCTGATGTTGTAAGTGACATAGGTTTGTGTGTTATGTTCATCCAGTCTTCAGGGGTCATATGTATTGAGGATATAGTACATGTGTTTCTCATTTCCAGAGGGGAAGTACAAAAATTGTTTAACAGGGAGGCATAGGCTAAACTAGGCACCCAGGAAAGCTTCCCAAGGAAATGATATTTAAAGCAGAGATTTGTGACTGAGGAGGCAGGCAAAGTCAGGAAGATAGAGGCTTTGTGGAGAAAAGTTTCCCAGGAAAAAGTATGGCCCTCAGAGCGACTAAACAAGACCTATTGAAATTGTGAAAGGAAACCTGGCCTGTCTCTGCGGAGACATGAGGGTAAACCAGGCTAAATAATGGAAGGTGCACTTATTTGATATATATATATATATATATATTTAGCATAGGGTCTACAGGGTCTCATAGATCAAACTTGTAGTGATCCTCCTGTTTTCAGCCTCCCAAGTGCTGGGATTGCAGGCACATGCCACCTTGCCCAATCTCATTTGCTGTCTCAGCATGCCCTGGGGACGGGGCTGGCATGACATGCTGGGGAACAAACCCTAGTTCGTGCACCTGCCTAAGCAGGTGTTTAGTCTGCTGAGCTATCTGGCTGGCTCTAATTGCTTATTGAGTACTTACTGTGTGCCAGGTATTTACAGATTAGCTTTTCCCCTTCTTGCCTTGTGAAAGTGATCTTTCATTCCCAGATTCATTTTTTTAGAGGTAACTAAGACTTAAATACCTTGTCTGTTAATGTAACATGAGGTAAAGGAGCTGAGAATTTTGAACCCAGTCCTTTGACGTCTACCTGCATTGAAATTTAGATCCCCCTCCTCTGCAGAAGAGCTGCTGCTGTTCAGTGGCCAGGTGCATGCAAGCCCATTCAGTCAGTCCTCTGATTTGCCTGCAAAGATAGAGAACTTAAGTTAGCCAGGGTCCACTTCCCAATACTGTTCCCTAAGAATGGCATGGTGCTCTCTGTTCCCAGTGTTGGAGCCTAGTTGAGCAGAAGACAAAAAAAGCAGGAAGACCCTGAAATAGCCACAGGAATTTTAAGAAATTGTTTCAAACTAGTGTCACTCATTTTTTTTTTTTAATTTATTTATTTGTGTGTGTGTGTGTGTGTGTGGCCAGCTCAGACCACCAGGGGGCGGGGCTGGCTGGCATGTGGTGCTGGGGGATTGAACCGCGGTCCCTGTGCTTTGCTAAGCTTGTTCTAGGTAGGTGCTTTAGACCACTGAGCCATCTCACCAGCCCCTGTCACTCAATTCTTGAAGAAATTAAGAAGTTACAACAGGCAACCTAGATCTGTTTCTCAAAGAATAGAGCTGCTTCCCTGAGCTAGCAAGTTCTCTACCACCTAGGGATATTGCAGTGCCATTTCAGACAACCAGGCATCAACCCTGATTCCCAGAGGAGGGCCTTCCTGCTGAATCTCATTAGTGTTTGAGAGCAGGCCAGCAGGTAATGAGAGGCCCATACCACTGGAGGGCCAGAGTCAGTGCTCGTGGCATATTAGGCAAGGATCTGGAGAACCCTCCTCTCCACAGAGCTGTCACTCAGAGTGTTGTCACAAGTCCATTCAGAGAGCCAACAGAGAACAACCAGGTTTGCCAGACTTCATGGAACAAAAGGCTGTGATCTCTGTGTCACTTGAAGCAGTGGTGTGATAGGCCTTCCTTTTTTTCCCCATCATTCAGGAAGGTTAGATGACAGGAAGACCAGGACTTCATGCTCCTTCCTGTTCATCCCAAAACAAAGATGCTTCAAGCTGATGAGTGACTGGGCTATGCTGTTCACTGCCAGCCTGAAGGAGACCAAAGCTGAGCAAGCATTGATGCTTACATAATAGATTTTACCAACAAGAGTTAGTCTACCTTCAGGTTTTCCTGTGAACTTGGCCTTGGATTTATTCTGAGCCAGAAGGGGGAGCACCAGTTAATCTAGAACACATTTGGGGCATAAATGAGTAACTTAATTAAAAAGATTATTTGGGGCTTGAGAGATAGCTCCGTAGAATAAGCACCTGCCTAGCAAGCACAGGGTCCTGAGTTCAATCCCTAGTACTGCCCCCCACCCAAAAAAAATTGTTTGGAAGCTCTGTTGGGAACCTGACAGAATACTTCCTGGTCAGCAAGGTGTAGTGTTGGTTACAGAATGCAAGAAAGTGCTGTGGAAGAAGCTTAAGTAATGCAGTTTGTGGAATCTCAGTTTTTCTAAGACTTCTGTCATTGTACTTGGTCCGTTGTATGTCACCACACAACTTGGCAACCCTCAGCTTCTTTCAGTCTCCTCCTCAGCCCACTGAGATGATACCGTCCTTGTTCCAGATTACGTTCTGTATTTCTTGTTCCCCCTCAGAAATAAAATTATCGGGCTGGGGAGATGGCTCAGTGAAATAAGCGCTTCCCTGGCAAGTGCAAGGCCCTGAGTTCAATACCTGGTTCCGCCAAAAAAAAAAAAAAAAAAAAAAAAAAAATTATCCACATACGTGTTACCAAGTCCCCACATGGAATGTATTAATGCAAACATGTATTAATGAAAAGTTTTAAAACTTAAAAAAACATACCCAACAGGGTAGATTCTCTGCTAGCCTGAAGGAGACCAGGGAGACTCTCTTGGGCTAGCAAGATAGCTCAGCGGACTAAGTGCCTGCTTAGGCAAGCACAGTGACTGGGGTTCGATCCCTGATACCACATACTGTGCTGACCCCGCCTCCTGGGCACACTGAGCTGGCCACCGAGACCGGGTGTGGTGGTGCATGCCTAGTCTAGCCCTGGGGAAACTGAAAACAGGAGGATCACTATGATGAGTCTGAGCTGTGTAGTGAGACCCTGTATCAAATACATTATATATATTTAATATCATAGATTCTTTCATTGACTTTTTAGCTATATTACTAAGCATCCATGCACTTAAAAGGCTATTTTAGTTGGTATACCACTCTAATAACTGTATTTCCTGACCCTCAAATCTGGATAAGTACTTTTGACAGGTATCAGAGTATTTATGGAGATCAGAAGACAGTATTTGGAGTTGGCAACTTAGGGTCACTATAAAGCTATACCTGCTGTTCCCAAAGAAGATAGAATACTCTTTATCCAAGAAAGTGCCTGACCTCTCCGCTGGAGCCCTCAAGCTGCCAATTCTTATTTGTAATCCTCCTGACCATTTTCTTCAGCCTTTGGTCACTACTTATGTGATATCAAGGTCAGCTCTGTTGTGTAGAGTATAAGTTTATTGAGAGTGAGATGACTTTAAGTCTGGGATTAGCTCTGCTGCCACTTTACTATGTGGCCCTGGGTAGTTTAAAAAAAAAATGCTAAGATTCTTGCCTCCCAGGAACTTAGCTCAGTAGAAAAATAGCTATATGTGGGCCTAAGTGACTACCTAGTTCAGTGCCTACAGGGTAATAGGACTTTTGTTATAATACTAAGAATGAACAAGGCCTTCTGTGCCTCACTGCTCACAGGCTATTGTGAGTGGCACACCAGGGTGATGAAAAGATATGTACCCCAGGTAGTGGGAACATAAAAGAAGGAGCCGTGGCCTGCGTGTTACTGGAAACTGCTTATTCAGCAATTGTGTTGCAGTCCCACTGGGTATCAGGCTGTAGACCAGCCATCTTCCAGACTTGAGGAAGGACCCTTCTTTTAATTGTCCTTATTTTGATTTTGTTTGTTTTTGGTACTGGGAATCAAATGTAGAGCCTTATGCTTGCCAAGCAGGTGCTGTGCCACTGAGCTATGTCTTTGGCCTATCTTCCTTATATTGGCTGGCATTCTACCCTTTCTCTTGCTCTAGTAGGGTTGGAGGGGTTGTGGGGTGGGTCATGCAGCTTCCTGTTCTGACACAGCCAAGAGTTTCACCTGTTTGTCATTGTTTCCAGAGAGCCAAGAGACCAGAGGCAGATTCTGCTCACCTCTTTCCCCCAGTATCATGCTGGCATAAAGTGCTGTTTATATCAAATTTTATCATGATTAGTATCAAGACTAAGAATTAGGCATCTTTTTAAGTAAACCCTAAGGTACAGAATAATGGACTTTGTTACTTATTATAAAAACACCTACCTGAAAGGTTGAGGTAAAAGTAGTGTATGCTGGGCCCTGTGTCTGGACAGTGGTGTTTCGTCACTGAGGGAAGACTCTACCAGTCCTGGATCACAGCACTCTATGGCTGAATGTGACTCTCTCAGAGCCTCCATTCTCAGCTGTGGAAGGGGGCACCATTTTACAGGGTGGTTTTAAGGTTGCAGATAAATGTAAAGCGCTTAGCACTCTTAAGGAATTACAGTTACAGTTCTCTGTGGGTGTGTGTGGTACTGGAGATTGGATACAGGGCATTCACACTGAGTTACATCCCCTAGCTTTTTTTTTTTTTTTTTTTTTTGGTATTTTAGGGAAGGGTCTACAGTGT
>NW_004524773.1:730632-737202 GCF_000260255.1 Octodon degus | reverse complement strand
TTCAGGGTCTCACTACTAGATTGGACTCATAGTGATCTGCCTGTTTACAGCCTCCCAAGAGCTGGGATCATAGATGTGCACCAGCACACACAGTCTCAATGTCTGAGCACGCCCCGAGGGTGGGGCCGCACAGCAGGTCTGGGAATTGAACCCCAGCCTCTGTACCTGCTTGCAGGCACTTTAATCTGCTGAGCTATTTGGCCAGCCCCATCCCAGCTCTTTTTTAAATTTTGAGAGAAGGTCTCACTAAGTTGCCTAGGCTGGGCTCCCACTTGCCACTCTCTTGCTAGGATTATAGATGTGTCACCATTCCTGGCTTTTCTATTCCATTTGTGACTGACTAGAAATTATACTTGAGACATGGATGTGTATTTGTTACCAGGTTTGGCTTCCTCTGGCTAGATGCTTTTTCACATCAGCCACCAAGTGTCCCCAAAAGAATATGGAATGTTAGGTGATGTTGTTTTTACCCCTCCAAGCGCCTGCTGCTGCTGAGAGTATGCCAGATGATTTCCTGATGAAGGATACATTTCTAACTGGGGATGTAAGACATGTGGCAAGCCACTAAGTGGGTAGCAGTTCCTGCTGAAATGTGGCCAGTAACCCTTCCTTCATGTACCTGAGGGATTGAACTCAGGGGGATTGAACTTAGGCCCTTGAGCTTGCCAGGGAAGCACTTATTCCACTGAGCCATCTCCCCGGCCCCTATTTTTGATTTTTTTAAGATTTGGTACAGGGCCTTACTATGCAGCTCGGACTTGTGATCCTTATGTTTTCAGTCTACTTTTTTTTGAGATAGGGTCTTACTATCTACTTTAGGCTGACTTCCAGCTCATGGCTGTCTTCCTGCCTCACCCTCCCAATTGTAGGGATAACAGGTGTGTGCCACCATGCCTGGTTCTTCATCTCTAAAAAGGAGATATTGGCATCTACACCCACAGATGAGTTGTGAGTTTGAGCGAGGTATACATTTCAGAGAGCTTTGTTTCTGGGTCATAGAAGTGTTTAGTCATGGGAGCAAAATTTCCTAGTTAATCCTTTGGCTGGTAGTATATTTTGTTCTAGCACTGAGAGGAGAGAAGCAAATGAGATTAAAATTTGTCTACTAAAATGATGAATTTGGGGGCCATATCCAAAACACTGAATGGGACATTAGTTTAATGTGACTAAATGCTTTGTACTTCATGATGAATATGTAAGCCTGGTTGATTTTTTTTTTTTTTTTTTTTTTTTTTTTTTTGCGGAACCGGGGATTGAACTCAGGCCCTTGCGCTTGCCAGGGAAGCGCTTATTCCACTGAGCCATCTCCCCGGGCCCTTGGTTGATTTTTAATATAACTCTAGTATTGCGTGCTGATAGTCAATACATGTGTGACCTCTCTTAACTAAAGCTAGAGGGACTTATAGTACACTGTCAGGCTCCATGAATAAAGGGGTCTAAGAGTTAGTGAGTTATGATTGCTAGGTCTCAAAAAGGTTTATAAATGTACCTGTTAGCTTGAATATTCATGCTTTGATTATGTATGTTCTAATCTCTCAGATAATTTGTTCTTTCCTAGAAGATACCAAAACCCAGGTAACCACACAGGTAAAATCTAAAAACCAAAAAGTTATGTCTTGCTCAGTGAGCCCCAGATTTCTGACACAAGCTACAAAAGTTAAAAGGGTTTGCAAGAATAAATTCGTCTGAGTTGAAGTGTTTCATAATAAAAAGGATACAAAATAAAATTATAGATGAAAAATAAAATAGTTAAGCATCCTATGGGAAAGGCCAGTAGGAAAACAGGAAAAGGTATGCTTTCCTGGATGCAGACAGAAAAGAGACATTTCAAGTAGAAATGTCCACAGCTGCTAGAGAAGGAAAAAGGAAGTGTTTATGATGGAGTCAGAGGAAGTTTTAGATTGAGGTAGTCATGTGTCTTCCTTCTCAGTCTGAGGGAACCCATGTTAACTGCCAATATAAGGAGAAATCCTGTTAAACTTTCAATAGATTGCTTATACAGATTTGTCAGTAGTTACCCAGCCAGTGGCCCACTTGCAAATATGAAAATAATCAGTGTTTTCCCTATGCCTTGTAATTCATGTTCCCCAGAAATAATAGGAAAGGCCAGTTTGTTTGAGACAGTACCCAATGGCCATTGAAGATAAAAGGATTAAACCCCACATTTAAGAGATCTCTGCTAATGACCTGAAAAATGTTCTGACTAGTGTTTTTATTTGGCCAATGTATGTTTAAGAGTTTCTTTGCCTTAGTCTTCAGATTCAAAGCTGTAATGAAAATGTGTGGTGTCTATTGAGGGCCTTTAGATAGAACCTCTGAAGAATATATCTGACTGCCAGTCAACAACTACAACCCGTTTCAGCTTGAAGAAGCCAGAACAGTCATCACCCATATTTCCCTCACGGCAGTTCGGGTTACTTCTTCAGAGGGGGGAATGTTGCAGGCAGCCGAGTTAGACAGAAATATTATAGTCAGACAGGGCCAAGCCCTCAAGGAGAAAAGATGGAAGACAGGGTGACTTTGCAACTTGGAAGAGACAGTTGGGCCATATGGGCCACACCTCAAGACCAACACAAAAAGAGGAAGCACGGTTACATACTTCCCTAGGGATGGGCATTAGGGATTGATATCCTAAATAGTATCAATCAACTTGAAAGAGCCCAAATGAGTCACTAGCCCAACCCCCAACAGGAAGAGACCCTGTTCTTTATTTGTGCCTGCTTGCTACGTGACTCGCTTTCCCATTTGATACTGGAATTAATCAATTTTACCTGAGCAATGGTGCTTGTAATCCCATTGGTTGACCATAGTTTTGTCCCATTTCATGCCCAACTAAGCAGTTCCCATGTCTTCTCCACCACCTTAGACCCGCCTCACCACATGGTTTTCCTCTATAAAAAGTCCCTGCAAGAGACAACTTCGGGCTGGAGGGCAGAGGGGGGGGCTGGTGGGGAACTATCCACTCGCCCCCCCCCCCCCCCCGTCCCTCTTGGGACGGGAGCTTTCTTTCTCTCAATAAATACGTTCTGCTCATAAAAAAAATAAAATAAAATGATGAGTAGGAGAATTTATGGTGATTAAGAGTTAAATTCCATTCCCCCTTTAACTATTTATTTGAAACTCCAGTTTTACTGAGAAATAATGCTATTATGTTAGTTTTGACAGGAAAATTTGGCAGGATTAATCAAAGAATGTTGTTTAAATAATGATGGTTGGCTTTGGGTATTCATTCTAGAGTTCACCTTTAAAATAGGATTTTTTTTTCAGGAAGAGCATTGCTTAACTCATTGTTACTTAATTAGAACACTGTAACAGGCAGGGCTTGATGAGGCTTATTCGTAACTTCACCTACCTGGGAGACTGAGGCAGGAGGATTGCAATTTTGAGGCCAGCCCAGGCAGTTTAGGAAGATTGTGGCTCAGAATAAAAATAATAAAGACTAGAGATTTAGCTCAGTGGTAGTATGCTTGCCTAGCACGTGCAACTGAAGCACTGAGCTCCTCCCTTTCCTTTCCAATGTGTCCCATTTATTGGATGACTGTCATGTACAAGAGGCTGAGCCACTTTCCTGCACCATATCCTTAAGACACATGACCACCTTGTGCCCTCCTGGCTACTGTCATGGAGGTCAGCAGCCTGGACTCCCACCAGGTTTATCAGATTTCAAGTATAAATTCTTCTTGTTTATTTCCTATGACGAATCATGAGCTCTTCATTTGCTTTTCCTTATTTTGGTTAAGTCTGAAGTCATAACCTGTTTGCCTCTGGTACTGTGTCAGGGGTTGACCAGGAATGGATATGTCACAGTAGGCAGGGCCAAGCGCAAGAGCATATGATTCTTCTCCTGGACCCAGAGTCCTCTATATAGGCCATGTGAAGATTGTGTTATCTTTGCCTTTGGGTTGTCACTGAAAGTATAACCAACTGGCAGCCCAGAAATGGACTTACTTTTTCTTCAGTGTGAATTTTATTGTGCACTGTTCCTCTTTTTTGGCCATTTATTTTCACAGGAAGTCCTCAAAGAATCTCAGACTAAACAGGAAGTGACTGTTCCCACATAAAAGGTTTTAAAAGGAAGGAGGATGGTCAGAAGTAATGGGAAAGGTTGATGTTGGCGCTTGACCTGGCAGTTATCGCCAGTGGATTTTCCATGAAGATCTCTTAAGTTTATAGCCTATGAACATTCCTTAAGTAAATTTGTCCTTTGATACTGGTCTCATCACCTTGGAAAAGAAACCATATTACCACGGCATATTTGGGTCTATTTTTTTACCTTGATCTCGTTTGATCACCGTCCTCTTTTTAGTAGATATTTTAATAAAAGATCAAATTTTTAAATGTATTTCTTGGGCTGGAGAGATGGCTCAGTGGTCTAAAGCACCTACTTGGAACAAGCTTGGCAAAGCACAGGGACCACGGTTCGATCCCCCAGCACCACATGCCAGCCAGCCCCGCCCCCTGGTGGGCTGAGCTGGCCACACACACACACACACTAAATGTTAAAATAAAAAAAAAAAATAAAAATAAAATTTAAAATAAATAAATAAATAAATAAATGTATTTCTTTGCCTTTATGAAAATTTAGCATTTATAAACAGCCAGGATTTTTTTTTCCTCACACAAGCTTCAAAATGAATAATTTTGCAGTAGAATATCTCAACAGTGCTAATGAGCTTACTCTTTGGAGACAGACCTTCCTTGGGGTCAAGCCCAAGCTCTGTCATTTGGTAGTTGGAATCATTTAGATGTATGAGACCTTTTCTCCTTGGTAAAGCAGAGTGTTGTGAAATTGAAAAGGAAATAAGTTCTCGAATATTTGCTGCCACCACTACTTCATGAAGAAGGTGACTTTGAGGAAAGAATAAACAAAGAATTATATTGTCTTATTGGAGTAGTTGGCTTTACTCTTTCCTAATGTGGAAGTGGAAGCCACTGGGAATTAACCCCAGGCTAGTGTATCAGAAAGCAAATTCTCTTTTGGTATTGTCAGCCTAAGTAGAATGCATATTATATATGTCTTTTCTAGAAAGAGGAAATTATTAGTTTTCTAATTCATTTTTATCTTTTAAAGTATTATCATCTGTTATGCTTGCAGAGTGTTGGAAAACTTCCTGTTTACTCCAGTGCATCTCTGATAAAGGATGTGGTTATTATTGTTATTTTATTAAATAAACTTGGCCTGCTTTTTTATATAAACATCTTTGTTTGAATAATTGAGCCTCATACTCAAGGTATGTCTCTGTGACAGCTTTCCAGCGACTTTTGTAATATCTAGAGACTAGAAAATGCAAAATTCGCCAGACATAGTGGCTCATGCTTATAATTCCAGCACTTGGGAGGCTGAGGCAAGAGAATCATTGAGTTCAAGGCCAGCCTGCACTGCACAATCAAGTTCAAGGCTAGTCTATGCTACATAATGAGACCCTGTGTAAAAAAATTTAAAAAATAAAAATACAAATTAGTGAGAAGAACAAATGAGTCTCCTTAATTCCCTTGAAATCTTTGTAGCACTTTCCATCATCCTCTTTTGAGTTTCTCTCCGGAAGCCTTGCTGATGACTTGTTGAAACTCACTATTTTGTGCTCCCTTTTCTCTTTTTCTGGACAGAAACCAAAGCCCAAACCTCGGCCATCCATCACGAAGGCAACTTGGGAGAGTAATTATTTTGGGGTACCTTTAACGACTGTTGTGACTCCGGAGAAGCCAATCCCCATCTTTATTGAAAGATGCATTGAGTACATTGAAGCCACAGGTAAGAGTGTTATATAGCAGATGATAGTTTTTGTAGGACACTTTCAGGAGAGTTAAGCTTTTCTTGCTGTTTATAGAAGCTGTGCTTTAGTCTGAGATGACCTGATGGCTGTCAGATTTGTTGGTCCTCTGTTTTTTGCAGTTGTGAGACAGTCGTGTAGCCTTTATTAGACTTCTTTGTGTGCAGGAGCAGTTCTTTCCTTGGGACTTCAGTCACAGCAGGTTAGATCCCTTTTTTTGCTTGCTTCAACACTCAGCCACAGCTTGCATCACTATTTGTCAGTTGCCTGGCTGGCTGTGCCACCTATAATGTATAAGCTCGTTGAGGGCAGAGAAAATGTTTTATTTATCCTGTTATCTGCATATACTGGACACAGAACACATTTTTAGTTAATAAAATGAATAGGGCTGGGGAGATGGCTCAGTGGAATAAGTGCTTTCCTGGCAAGCACAAGGGCCTGAGTTCAATCTCCGGTTCCGCCAAAAAAAATAAATAAAATACCTCATGATCCAATCAGCTTTGAGCTTTAAATCCTCTAACATAGAACTCTTCCTATTGATGATGAAGTATTCTTTAATTGTAAATGAATAATATAAGTGAGTTTCTATAAATTACTTAGTACTTTTAACTAATTTTGGTATATCATGCTCATGTTGATAGTGATAAGTGATGATTTTATTTGGGAGGATGAATTTACTATTTGTCATGGGAATTTGTATTTGTTTTATTGAAATATGTTCTTCTATCTGTTCATACGTTTTGTGAAACTAAATATGTTTTAGAGTTTAAAGCATACTTCCAATAGAATCACCTGGTTT
>NW_004524773.1:715050-729921 GCF_000260255.1 Octodon degus | reverse complement strand
AAATGAATAAAATTAAAAAAAAAATAAAAAATAGAAAAAAAAAATCAAACATTTATGGGGCTGGGGATTTAGCTCAGTGGCAGAAGGCTTGCCTAGCAAGCTGGAAGCCATGGATCTGATCCTTAGCACCAAAAACAAAAAATACACCGCAACTAAAAAACAAAAAAGACAGAACAAAAAAAAAAAAAAAGAGAGAGAGATAAAACTATTTCATTCAGAGTTCCTATGCATATGTCTCTTTGGCATGCCAATTTCACATTGTTTCCCTTGATTTTTCTCCTGACTACTCTCAAAGCTGATCTTTGAGAAGGTAGTATGGTCTTAATAACTGAGCTAAAAAATCTAGGCTTATGCTGGCTTGAAACTAAGGTAGGAATGATAGCTTCCTGGGTTCTTTGTAATGCTACTGTTAGCTGTAATGATCCTAAGCACTGTGTGTGTGTGGACAACCCACCTCAGCCAGTCACTTGGCAGCATCCTGTCCATCCAGGGGACAGCAGTAAGATTCACGTAGGACATGCACCATCAGGGAGGATAGCTTTCCAGTTGAAGTCCACCGAGCACTCTAGGTATTTCCAGGGTTGCCTCTGTAGCACCCAGGGTAAATAATACTAGCAGGTCTGTAGCCTAGCTTAGTCCATTCAGTACTCAGAATCTTCTCTCAGTGTTCATCTTTTTACAGTGATTTCCTATCATTTTCTTCTTGGCATCTCTCTTTGACAAGGAAAAAGTCTGCAGGAAACAAGTTTGAGTGGTCAAAGACCCTCCTTGGGATTTTCTTTAGGGAAGATGAGGAGCCTCTTTCCTTAACTTTTTGCTTTAAAGTAATTTTAGATTTCTAGAGAAGTTACACAAATGGATAAATGTTGTAAGTTATTAAAAACTTCTGCTACTCTAAATTTTAACATTTTATGTTTGTTCTGTGTCTGTTTGTCTCCTCAAAGCCTCATGCAGTCATGAGGCAGACTTCTAGGGTTGTGATTAACTCATGATGCACTGGGAGTATGGGTGTGAGTGCTGCTGGGATTACGGGTGTGAGTGCTACACCCAGCCTGGGGGGGATAGCCTGAATGCACCTTAAGCGAGACAGACTTGCTCTCTGCAGCCAGTGTTGCCGCTACTCCCATTTGCCCTTTGCTCTTTGCCCTTTGCTGCTGCCATGAACTGATGTTCTCTGCCATGTGCCACCCTGCCTTGGAGCCAGCTGAGTATAGACTGAAACCTCCACTGACTGTGAAATACAGGTATTTGTCCCAGCAATGAGAGAAGAATAACTGAGACACTTGTCATACTTTCTCTATATGTACCTTTTTTATCTCCATAAACATATTGAAAGTTGCAAATATAATGCCCCTTTCCTCCTAAATACTGTTTACTAAAAACATTCTCTTATAAAACCACCTTGCAGTTATCCTTATACCAAGACTAATGTACTTGTGTTTTAACCCATTGTCCCGTGAGCTTGTTCCTCTGTTAACTATGAAAACATGACTTTTTTTTTTCCCCTAAATGAGTTATTTTAACTGACAACCAAAGTTACATACATTTATCTTGTACAGCTTGTTCTGAAACACAGTTGTGTGGGAAACATGCCTGCAGTGTGCACTGCTATGTGGTATTGCAGAAGTGGCTGTTGCACAGGTGGCTGAACTATTCCTCAGCTGCTAACTCCCCTAGGCAGCATTTTCTCCTGAGGTGCTTACAATTAAGAAACAAAATAGTGGCACATGCCTGTAATTGCAGCACTCAGCAGGCTGAGACGGGGATTGTTGCAAGTTTGAACCCAGCCTGGGCTACAAAGTAAGTTCAGAGCCATCCTAAACTGCATGGAAAGACCTTGTCTCAAAAAGACAAAAAAAAAAAAAAATGTAGAAGAATAGCTAGGAGTGATACAGCTCCTCCTCATCCATTGAGCCTGTGTTAGTGTCCTTGCTCTGCCACTTGCTTATCTGTAGAACAGGGGTGATGCAGGCTCTGCCTCATGGAGAGGTGTTAAGGGCCACACACATGGCGGCTGTCCCACAGAAATGTGCCCTGCTACTCATTGCTGTTAGCTTCCCTAACAGTGCTTTTGGTCTCCCTTCCTTTGTTTGGCTTTCTGACATTCCCACCAGCTTTACAGTTTGAGAATGGCAGAACCTATTGAAAAAGCCAAGAGTTGTGCAGTGGTCACCTCACACTCAGTGATTAGCATTCCATCACCTTTGCCCTTTTCTGTCCCTAATCTTTATTGTCGTTAAGCCATTTAAGACAAACTTCAGATGCCTTCAAACTTCCCTAAAAATCTCAGCATATGTCCCTCAGGTTAAATGCCTTCTTTTCAAGAGCTGCACTAATATTACCTGGCCTGATGTAGCTCAGTAATAGCACACTAGCCTAGCATGCTGGAGGCCCTGGGTTTGACCTCACAGAACAAAATTTTTAAAGAGTATTAGCTGTAAGGCCATAGTTTGTTTCTTATATAGTCCATGTTTCAAATGTGCTCAGTTGACTTGCAGCTATGTGGTATGGTTATTTTAGACTAGAATCTAATTAATATGCACGCCGCATTTATCTCTTGCCTGTGCACTCCCATTCAGTCTAGAACAATCCTCTGCCTTTTTAAACTGATGACTCTGAATCATCTAGACATTTGTCCCATAAATGTCCCCTTTGGTCATGTGCTGTTTGGCCCTTTCAGTTACTTTTAGCCCCCTTTCACCACCACCTTTGGCCCCTCAGAGCAATGCAGTAGACCTGGGACTGCTCCTCCTCCCTGGACTTGGCTCTTGGACTGTGGTGAATGACTAAGTTCAGGGGTATGCTGTCTCTAGCTCAGACTGACTTAACTCATCTTAGAAAAGTGGGTGCTGCCACCTGGCTTCCCATCCCACCTCCCTCTCTGTCATGCATGGTAGAAATTGCCCTGTGACTGAACAGTTCCACATAGGTACTCTCTGAGCCAGTTGGAGATGTCACTCCAGTAAACTTCGTTTGACAGGCCCAGGCCAAGAAGAAGTACAGTTGTCCCTGTTTTTATGTCTGTCTCCTGTACTTCAGTGCTTGGCTGCTTGTCTCAGCAGTGAACATTTTCCATCATCCCATATGAGAGCAGTTTAGGACATTCCCCCCCCCCCCCCCATGCACAGGTGGTGATGAGAAGAACATCCATGCCTCAGGGCCTGTAGTGCTTCCCACTTACCTCTTACCACAGCCAGGCACACAACCAGCAAGAGGGTAATGAACAGAGAAGGTACCACAACCTTGCAGTGGGGAGAGTAGGTCAGCCATTTACAAATTAGGACAACCTGAGCCATCTCATTACTTTAGGTGCATGTCTGTACTTCTAACATTGGGAAGTTGAGGCAGCAGGATCCCCAGGAGTTGGAGGCCAGCCTGGGCTACAAAGTACACTCAAGGCCAGTCTGGACTATGGAAGGAGACCCTGTATCAAAACAAAACCAAATCAGTCACTTGCTTACTGTAAAAAAATTAATCACATGTATGTATAACAAAAAGTTGCTTAGAATTGCAGTCTCTAGAAGTAATCTCCATTTGTAGTTGGATTGTGTTTTCTGCTAGTATTAGCCCTGCAAAATGTTAGAAAACTTGAGATCATGTCTATACTGTTCCTCAGCTTATTTGCTTTGTGGTCAGCATCATATTAATTCCATCTCAAACTACTGCCTTACAGTTTGTTTGTGGTGGTGGTACAGGCATATGTTTTGGAAATCAGAGTATGCTAAGCACATGCTCTACCACTGACCTCCAACTCGCCCTACAGTGTAGATTTAGGTAGAAAAAAGGGCAGCAAGCGTTTGCATCAGGAGGTGGTTTGGGGAGTGGTGGAAGAGAAGCCTTATTTGCAGAAGGCGCACACTGCCGAGTCCTATGACAGCCGGGTCTCCCTCTTCACTGTTTAGGAGTAAGTTTCCACCTCCCTCACAAGAAAAAGGATCATGGCTTTCTCACCTCAAAATTTGCTGCTCCTGATATTTGTGACAAGGTTCTGAGACTTCTTCCCATGTTTTGTTGTTTTTTTTAAATTTTATTTATTTATGTGTGTGTGTGTGTGTGTGTGTGTGTGTGTGTGGCCAGCTCAGCCCACCAGGGGGCGGGGCTGGCTGGCATGTGGTGCTGGGGGATTGAACCGCGGTCCCTGTGCTTTGCTAAGCTTGTTCTAAGTAGGTGCTTCAGACCACTGAGCCATCTCACCAGCCCCATCCCATGTTTTTCTTGTTAGCTTATGACATGGTTATAGATTGGTTCTGGTTTGAATCAGTCTTTCTTTCCTGGGTTTTGCAACTGGTCCCTTCACTTTTGTTTCACATTTCCTCCAACCCAAGTGTGTTCAGACGTGTAAGTATAACAGCTTTCACATTGATCCACAGATGCTTTTAGCATCCCATCCTGGGACAGCCTCTGTGCCTGCTGTACTGAGAAGGTATTACATTCTCACTGTTGTGGCTCCAGTAACAGGGCAGGAGGAGAGTGGGTGGTAGTTGCTACCACAACTGCTTTGGGACGTCCATGAAGGTGGTGGTGGGATGGCAAAGCCTGGGCATCTAAAGGACTTTATAGTCCTGCTTCAGCAGCTGCTTTTTCCAGCTTTCAGCTATGTGGAAAATTGGTGGAGGTCATGGACTTGTTGGTTCTTTCTAGAGTGATGTGACTCAGTGACTGGTAAAGCTAATGTGAGCTTTTTTCTGGTACATGACAAGTAGGCATATTTGATTCTGTGTCATTTATCTTGCTAGAGTGGGGCTCTTACAGCCTGCTCACTATCCTCCTGAAAATAATTGCTTGGGGTAGAATTTGTTGTCTTCACAGTTGCTGGTGGCTACAGGATAAGGTTTTAAAGCCTTGGTCTCTGGGCCAAATCTGAGTCAAAGCTTCCTACAGCTCAGGAAGTACCTGTGGCACCCAGCATAGGATCACCTTGACTGAGCTGCTCCATGTGTCTGCTTTCTCCATGGTGCAGTCTGGCCCCTGGAAGCCCAGTGCCTGTGCCTTGCTTGCCATGGCCCTGTTGCCTTATTCTCTGGAGTCCAGCCTGTCCTCAGTCTCACCTGGAGGCTGGTTAACTAAAAATAGGTTTTTCTCCTGCCTGGGAAGCACAAGGTCCTGAGTTCCAGCTCTGGTACCAAATAATAATAAAATAAAAATAGGGGCTGGCAAGATAGCTCAGTAGACTAAAGCACCTTTGTAGGCAAGATCAGGGACCCCCAGGGTGGGTTGAGCTGGCCACAGAGTCCAGGCATAGTGGCACATGTCCATAATCCCAGCGCTGGGGAGGCTGAGAAACAGGAGGATCATAATGAGTCCGAGCTACATAGTGAGACCCTATAAGAACCAAATACATTTAAATAAATAAACAAATAAAAATCGCTTTTTCTAGGGTATGGTTTCTTTGAGTAATGTAAGACCAAACCTAGTCACTTTTTTCTTTTGGCAGCAGGAGGAGACTAGGCAGTGATGACAAAAAACGATATCCCATCCAGATAGACTTTTCTTAAAGGGCTTGCTGTCTGAGAGGTAACCAGCCTCTGATCCCTCCAGCAAGCGCTGGCAGAGGCTTAGAAGAATTGTTCCGAGGAGAAGCAGTTTCACTATACAAAAGGCACCTAGCAAATATCTTAAATTATAAAGTACTCAGACCATTCAGTAGAAGTAACTAATAGGCGATAATTTTATTAGCACATCTTACTATCATTTGATCCCCATGGACTGCAAAGCTCTCTAAAATAAAGGAAGACTGGCATTTGTTAAAAATAATACTGAAAGGAGCCAGAGAGATGGATCAGTAGAATAAGCTCTTCCCTGGCAAGCACAAGGGCCTGAATTCAATCCCCGGTTCTGCAAAAAAAAAAAAAAAAACAACAACAACAACAACAATAATAATGTTTTGCCATCATGGCCCCTCACCCTGCCTTCTGTTCCTTACACATTTATGGAGGATTTCTACGGTTTAGCCGTTGTCCGGGCACTTGGTATATGTGATCTTTTTGTACAAGAGACTGTTCCGTAACTGTAAGAACCCAGGTATGATCCCTGCCTCCCTCAGGAGGCTGAAACAGGAGGATGGTTATAAGTTTGGACTGTTTCTAGGCTACAAAGTACAATCAAGACCAGCCTGAACTATGTAGTGAGAATCTGTCTCAAAAAGAAAGCCCAGGTGTGGCAGGACACTGGGCTTTGGAGTGGAATAAGGAGAAATCTCAATCTTTTGTCACTTTAGTAAGGAACTCAGTGCCCATGGAGGCAGGATTAGCCTCACTGGAGAAAAGGTGGAAGACATTTATGTTCCCATCCCTCACTTGCCTGTGAGGACTCTACATAATAGTGCCTTTAAGGGTAGCACCTGTGTGGGAGCAGTACTGCAGCAGAAATGTGTTTGTTTTCAAAAGCCTTTGCTGACACTGGGGTGTCTGTGGTTGTGCCTCCAGCAGGATGTACCATTTTGACTGCATTTCCAGGACCACGCCCCTCAGTGGCCAGCATAATCAGGTTGAACCTGATCTCCCTGGCTGAGTGGGGAAGTCCAAGACACAGGACCTGTGATTATAGACACTTGTTTTCTTACAACCCATTTGTAGTTCTAAAAATAATTTATCATCTTTTTATGTGTAGGAGAGTGGCAGATTTCACTCTTTCAACTTTTTTATTTAAGGGAAGGGTCTACAGGGTGTTCAGGGTCTCTCTGCTAGATTGGACTCTAGTGATCCACCTGTTTAGAGCCTCCCAAGAGCTGGGATTACAGGCACATGCCACTATGCCTGGTCTCTATTGCCATGTCAGCGTGCCCCAGGGGCGGGGCTGGCATGGCAGGCCCGGGGATGGAACCCCTGGCCCCTGTGCCTGTTTGCAGGTGCTTTAATCCACTGAGCTATTTGGCCAGCTCTTAAATGTTTCTATTAATTAAGCACTTACTATCTGCTAGGCACTGTGCTGAACTCAGTTTGCCCTCATTATGAGAGACAGACATAATCACACAACTGCATAATTAAGGGGGCCGGGGAGATGGCTCAATGGAATAAGCACTTCCCCGGCAAGTGCAAGGGCCTGAGTTCAATCCCTGGTTCCGCAAAAAGAAAAAGAAAAAAAAAAAAAGCATAATTAATCAGGCAGAGAACACTATTGTATTTTAAACTTATTTGTAAATAAAATGACTGACAAGAGCATGTGTTGGTGAGGAGATGGAGCAAATAGCCTCCTCATAGGGCAGTGTAAAAGGATATGATCACCTTGGAAAGCTCTTTGACAGTTTATTAAAGTGAAGCATGTACTTACCACTTCTAGGTATTTGCCCAAGAGAAATGAAAGTGTATGTTCAAACAAGACTTACATGCACCTGTTTCTAGCAGCTTTGTTCTTGGGCCCCAAGCTGGAAACCACCCAAATGTCCATCAGAAAAAACAACCTGGAAAATGCAGGCTAGCATGTGGTGGCCAGAAACCTGGGCAGCAAGTTCATTATGTGTAAACTATGCTGAATAAAATGGATTTCTAAAATCTAAAATACTGAAAAATGGCTTTGTTAGAACTTGATACTTATATTGTCTAAAAATTTTACCCAATATGTTAATTACTTAATAATCACAAAGCAGCTGAACCTTTATCATGGAAAAACCTAGGAAGTACTGTTCTAACATGTACGTCCTTACCAAATATTCAATCTGAATCTTATGAGACAATAATCAGTCAAGTCCATAATGTGATACATTTTACAAGACACCAGGCCTAACCTCAATAAAAAAGTGTTACAAAGAAAAGTAATGATTCTGTTTATAACATGATCCCTTTTCTCTGGCCTAATTCAATTTTATTTTATTTTTTTCTGTATTCAGAACAGGGTCTACAGCCTTATTCAATTTTAAGTCCATAAGCTGTGGCACCTTGACTTGCTTATGCACAATCTCCTAGCCATTCCTTGACAGGAAACACCTCTTTCATGTCAGGTATGGTGGCTCACTCCTGTAATCTCAGCACTCAGAAGCTGAGGCAAGGGGTTCGGAAGTTTGGACTCAGTTGTGGAATTTAGCAAAACCCTGTCTCAGACATAAAAATAAAAGACTGAAGATGTAGCACAGTGCAGAGGTCTTCGATTCAGCATTGTCACAAGAAAGAAAAAAAGCACCAGACATAGTAGTACATGCCCATAATCCCAGCATTTAGGACTCTGAAGGACGAAGATTACCATGGGTTTGAGGCCAGCCTATGCTCCATAGTTAGTTCAAGGCCAGCCTGAACTCTTGTCTCAAAAAGAAAGGAAGAAAGTCTCTCAAAGAGAGTTTTTGAGGATTAAATAAACTCAGTTTGGTGTTGCTTTATCTTGGTCTTAACCATCCAGCAGAAAAGTATAAAAACAAAGTATAAGAATTAAAGCCATGCTGTTATGTTGAGCTGTAGGGGACTCAGGTCAACAACTTCTGATATTGCCAGTCAAGTGGAAGACCCAGTACTATTATGGACTACTGGACTATTTTGGAATATTTTACTGAGTTCACACACCTATAATATTTAAATGATGGAACTAAACAAGAAAAGGGGATACAGATGAATGACCATTTGGTATCTGTGTATTCAAAATGGTATAGATATATAGCTACATTCTAATTCAGTGAATAGATGGATTTGTTCTAGTAGTGTTTGTAAATAGGATATCATGTCTGCATCTTGTACAATAACCACTAGGAAGACAGTATGCAATGTGTTAATTATTGGAACTGTCCTACCAATTTGATTTGAAACTGTCTCACTGTTATGTATTTCTCAATAAAATTATGGGAAAAAAATAAATTCAATTGGTAGTATTCTTAGCATAGTGTCAAGCACATAGAATCACTCAAACGATGTTAACAATTACTTTGGTGGCTCCTATCACTGATTTGTTTTGCTGGTAGGAATCCAAAAGGACATTTCACCAGAATGCCAGGTTGGGTGGACCATGTCCAAGGTAGTTTTTCAAAACTTCTCCCTGCAGCATAACATATATTAAGAGTGTCCTTTGTAAGTGCATGCCCATAACCTGAAAACACTAATGCTACCAGGACCCAAGTAAAGGGCAGATGACTTGCCTTCCAAGTCTCTAGAGTTTCTTCCTTTAACAGGGTAACCAGTATCCTGGTGCCTGGCAAACAAGATAGTTGTACCTCCCTTTAAATATGGAATCACAGCAAATGCCCATGTTTTTGTCTGCCTTCTTTCACTCAACATTATCCCAATAAGATTCATCACAGGGCCGGGGAGATAGCTCAGTAGAATAAGTGCTTGCCTGGCAAGCACAGAGTCCTGAGTTCAATCCCTGGTACCACAAAAAATAAAATAAAAATTCATCACAATTGGATCCATAAGTTCATCTGTGATTGTGTAATTTTTTTTTTTCTCCGAATGCCTTCAGAGCAGGTTTGGCTGGCTTGAGTTGTAGGGATTGAACCACAGCAACCTGAGCCTGACTGCTTTGTGGAAGCAGCCACTTAAAGAACTGAGCTAAGGGGCAGGCCCCCGTGTAATTTTTTTTAAGACAGGCTCTCACTGTGAAGCCCAGGCTGACCTCATACTTGCAACAATTTTCCTGCCTCAGCTTCCTGAGTGCTGGGACTACAGGCATGCGCCATCATATTGCTCTATACAGTTAAATTGTGTGACTGTTCCACAACTGATACATTTCTTTCTGGGCGTTTGGGTACTTTCCATTTTAGGGCAGTTATAACAGTGCTACTGTGAACATATTTGTGTATGAGTTTTGACAGATATAATGTCTGCATTTATGTCAGTGTCTACCTAGAAGGACACAATCTTGAATAATTCATTTAGCATGTTGAACATGATGATTTAAAAATCATCTTGGGACACATATTAGTCCCAGAAGGGACAGGAGGTAGATGCTGGAGCAGTTAGGAAATCTCTGGGCTTCTAGCTGTGGCTTTGTGGTTCCTATCTTTTAGGGCTGAATAGCCATGCTGGCAAGGATGAGGATGGCTACCCCAGAGTCTCCACATTCCTGTAGCAGCTGGGTACTCCACCTGGGAGAGGTGCTCAGTGGGATCTTGGTGCCATGTGTGGTACAGCTCCTTTCTCTCCGGTTTGGGGTTAGGACTGTGGTCCCATGCTTCTTCATCACCCTGAGATTTTTACTTGCCAGACTATTGCTTTCTAATGAAATTTTGACCTTTTGTGGCACAGATAAGTTGGTATTCTTACTGATACTGCGCAGTGAGACATCAGTCTTAACCAAGACTCCAAAATAAAAGGTTGGCCCTGTGGGCAGTTTGTCAGGAGAAGAAGGCAAAAAGGTCAGGAGGTGAGCTTATTCCCTCAGCAGCTCTTCAGAGGGGGCTGAGCCTACAGCTGTGGCCTAAGGGCTGTCTCTGCCTGTCAGTTTGTTGGCATGGCCCACAGGTTGGAGGTGATCTCTGGTTCCAAGCTGCAAATGAAAGCCCACTATGAAAATGGCCTTTCACAGAATACTCAAAGTGCGGCTTTCCTTATGATGCAGCTCATTTGTCTGAATAAGCCTGAGCAAATGTAGAGTTTTCTGTGTGGCAGATTTAAATTTCACCACTAATTGATGGGAGCATCTTCAGGGAACAGAGCTTTACCATTAGATCAGGGGCCTTTGGGAGACATCCCAGCACAAACACATCCAGGGAGCAGACCCAGAATGGTGAGAGTTGGGGAGCCCACAGAATGTAACTATTATTAGTAACTGTGGACATGCCACAGAGAAGCTAGGAGAGGACTTCTGTCACATGGCTTGTGTATGCTGTATGCATATTTGGTGGCCTTTTCTCCCTGCTGTACAGGATGGACTGAAGCCAAATGTCTAGATCCAAATCTTGGTTGTGTTGCTTAGGAGCAAATGTATGTATGTATGTATGTATGTATGTATGTATGTTTATGTATTTATTTGGGTTTATTTGTTCATTTTGAGACAGGGTTTCATTGTGTATTCCAGGCTGGCCTCAAACTCACTATGTAGCCCAGCTTGGTGCCAAATTTATGATGATCCTCCAGCCTCAGCCTCCCAAGTGCTGGGATTACAGACGTGCACCACTATACCTACAAGGGGAGAATGTTTAACCATCCTGCTTTCATTTCCTTGACTATAAAACTGGGTCTGATGGACCAGGGCAGGGTGGTTCATGCCTGTAATCCCAGCACTTGGGAGGCTAAGACAGGAAGATCTTTGCAAGTTTGAGACCAGCCTGGGCTACAAAGTGAGCTCAAGGCTGGCCTGAGCTGTATAACAAGACCCTGTTTCAAAAAGACAGAAAAAGGCGGGGGGGGGGGGTGGCTAATGATAGCACTTTGAGTCATCAAGATGATTCAGTATGTTACAGACCTTTTAACAGAAGTAGGTTGTAAGTGGTCAGTTAGCTGCTGCTCTTGGAGCTGTTACTATTGGTGCTGCCCTGATGCCTCTCCCATCTCTAGTAGGACTGTGTGGACCCTGCACAGAGGCTGCTGGTCTTCACAGTCCAGGGTAGGCTGCTTCCCAGGAGCAGTAGCCCAGGTGCCTTGCTCTCCTTTTGTACTTGATGGGGGCTGTACAGAGCTGGGCAGAGCATGGACTTTGAAATTGGTACAGTTGGCGTGGAATTTTAGTTCCACTCTGTTCCTTGGCTATTTTCTGTCTCTGAACCTTTGTTTTTCCTGTGTTAGGTGAAGCTGAGAATAAAGCTCACCAAAAGGCCTGTGAGGCTTGAATGAGATCTTAGCATGGCCCACAGTGATTTCAGAGCATGAAAGCTGTTGTAACTTCATTTTGAAATCTGGCTTATCTCTGTTTTTTTCATGGGTTGTGTTGAGTCTTCATTGAGACAATCTTTGTAGTCAGGGAAAGATCTTTGTCCCTCACATGCTTTGGATCTTATTTCTGTTCACTAGGCCTGTGATACAGAGTCTAATCTCTTGCTTTCTATGTTACATTTGATATCTGTCTGCCTGTCTGTCTGTGTCTGTCTGTCTGTGTCTGTCTGTCTCTGTCCGTCTCTCTAGGGGGCAGGGAGATGGCTCAGTGGAATAATCGCTTCCCTGGCAAGCGCAAGGGTCTGAGTTCAATCTCCAGTTCCGCAAAAAAAAAAAAAAAAAAAAAAAAAAAAGTGACTCTGTCTGTCTCTCTCTCTTTCTCTAACCCTTTGTGTTTTAGAGGTGTCTTGAAGCTAAGATGTTGCTTTGCTCAGTTATGAGCAAATACAGTGGAGGACCTCATTCCTGTGCCATGCATGTTCAAGCTACTGGCCATCCACTGTTGGACAAAACACACAAACATCCTCTCCCCCCGGCCAACGCACGTAACAATCTTGTGGAAGGAGACGCACTGTAATGGGTTACATTGTACAAAGATTCTTAGTGACTAGTGCTTAGGACAGAAAACTAAAGCATCACCCCAGAGATGAAACTTGTCTAGGTAAGAGTTTATATTCAGATAGAATGAGGAAAGTGCCTGTAAAGAGGGCCTGAAGGAAGTGAGGCGGGAGTGTTGGCCTAGGGGAGAACCTTCAGACAGATGGCAAGTGTACAACCCTGAGGCTGGAAAGTTCCTAGCAGAGCCCTGGCTTTCACTCTGAGAAAGGAAGCAATTGGAGGGCCCTGAGCAGAGGAACTAGATTTGGCCTGTGTCTGACAGTCCTGGCTCTTGAGGACTCAAATACTCTAGATGTCTTTGAAAGTCTTTCTCCCTTTACTCTCCCCTCCATGAGACTAGGAGAGGCAGTGGTCCTGTCCTTGTACTGCTGGCCTTGGTCGACCTAGATTTGAAAGGATCAGGCCATGCAGCTCACCATGGTTGTGGCTGGAGCCCAGTTTGGGAGAACACAGGATATCGGCAAGAGGGGTATGATAGCCTGTTCCACCCAGTTCTCTTCACAAGGATACCGTGTTCCTTTTCAAGCAGGTCCAGCTGACTGACATGTTGTGCCCCTGCCCACCTAACTGATCTACATTCTTTATGAAGCCTTCATTCTAGCCAGCCTGTAGGATAGCCCTTTCCCTTTACAGTAGGGTTATCTGTCTCTCACCCTTCACAAGAACAGATATGAAAGGCTCACCCACTCCCACTGTCCTCTCTCCACTATGTGAGAGCACAGCAAGAAGGTGGCTGTCTACAGACCAACAGGAAGATAGTTCTCACCAGAAATTAAATTGGTTGAGCACCTTGACCTTGTACTTCAAGGCCTCCACAACTGTGAAGACATGAATATGTGTTACTCAGACTGCCTAGTTCATGTTGTTATGACAGCTCAGATAGATATCGAGGGATTGCTGCAGGCGTCAGAACACCTGAGATCATCTCTCTCATTCATCCCTGTGGGCCCAGCTCTTCAGGGACTGCAGGCAAGAACAGAACAGAGAACTGGGTCAGTAGGAATGGGAATTGAGGCAACAGAGTGAGACGGACTAGATAGGTGGATGAAGACGTAGGAGAATACCACTTGAGAACCTGGGTTGGAAAAGTTAAATGCAGTCTTTTGTGCAGTGCCTGGCTCTTGGGTGCTTTGAGTGTTTGAAACATAAGATGACAGGTGTCAGACAATTGAATCCTACTTTTCAAACAGATGGCACAAGACCTTGTGATTTCACCCTAGTTTTCAGTTCTTCAGTCTTGGCTGGAATCCTTTGGTTATTTAAGTTTGGTGGCCTTTCAGCAGTTTAAAACAAAAGTCTCACACAATTTATCTTTTTACGTCAGCTGCACTTTGGTTGAAATGAGACCTTTCTAGAATGTAGTCCACAGCTCCTGATAACTAGAACTACAATCAGTGTTTCTGTTTGGTGATCTGTTTTATGTGTTTCAAAAGCCACAACAGAGACTCTTTTCTTCGGTTGTGGTTGTTGGGAGCCAGCATTTGTATTATAACAGGGAGAGAACGTTTTTTTGTAGCTTAATCTATAATGAGGTATTCACTTCCTGGGCTAGGCCTTCTCTTAGCCCTGAAGTAGTGAGGGACCCTGATTCTGGGTGAATTCATGATTTTTCTGTAAGTCCTCAGCCTCATTCTGGCAGGCCTGATGTGAAACATAGGTTGTGTAGTAGTTGATGGTGGTGTGATATCACTAAAGCTAGTGGAGGAGGAGTAAGCTAGACATTCCTAGTCTGAATTAAACTCAATACAATAATTGTTGATTGTGTGTTGCTACCAATCACTGCTCTCTTCTTACTGCCTGGTTAGGGGGTGGTAGCAGATAAGCATAGGTATTAATGGTAAATCTTTCCAAGCCTAGCTTGGAAAACATTAAAATAGGCAGAGTTGTACGTCATCAGAAAACAAGAATGTGGTAGTAGCTATTTTAATTATAAGAATGATGAAGGTAATGAACGTTTAGGAGGCACAGACCTAAGCTGTTCATAAGCATTGTTTTATTTCATTTTCCCCATGAGGGACAGACAGCACCTTGGAGGAGTTGTCTCTTGGCCACACACAGCTAGCTTTCTGCAGCTTCCTTGGCAGCAGTTATATAAAGCTGACAATATCTTCCTCATCTAAGCAGCACTATTTCATATTTCCTGCATTTTGCACAAGGAAGCTTTATCTTCACAGTGATTGTTGAATGGAAGGACTTACTCAGCATTTAAATAAAGTAACCAAGATTACTGGGGAACCCCTTAGGCCATTAAGGAAAAAAAAGTTTCTTTTTTAAAAAATGGAAATCACTGTATTGTTATGCTTTTCCTCTTAAAGAATACAAAGGAAAAGGTAAAAATGAACCTTACAGCTGCCATGCATATATAACTAGTAATGTCCCAGAGCCCCTAGCAACCAGCTAGAGCCATTTGGGTCAGTGCCAGGCCTAGCACCACCACTCAGCAGCCTGCCCAGTCAGTGCCCCTCATTTCCTTCTCTTCTGAATGGGCATGATGATGAAAGTGACAATATTTTCATATATGCCT
>NW_004524773.1:710239-714950 GCF_000260255.1 Octodon degus | reverse complement strand
TTTTGCGGAACCAGGGATTGAACTCGGGCCCTTGTGCTTGCCAGGGAAGCGCTTAATCCACTGAGCCATCTCCCTGGCCCCGATTTGTTTGTTTTGAGACAGTGCCTCACAGTGTAGTCCAGGCTGGCCTTCAACTCACTATGAAGCCCAGACTGACCTTAATCTCAGCAATCCCTCTGCTTCGGTTTTCCACATGCTGGGATTACAGGAAGCACCACCATGCAAGGTTTATTTTTGTTTTTTAAGGTGAGGGTGTCTCTCTTCTGTCCAGGCTGGTCCTACACTCAAGGGCTCAAGGATCCTTAACCTTAAGAATAGATGGGATGAACTAGGCCTGGTGACACACACCTGTAATCCCAGCACTCGGGAGACCGAGGCAGGAGGCTCACCATGAGTTTGAGGCCAGCCTGGGCTATATTGTAATTTCAAGGCTAGTCTGGACTGCATAGTGAGACCCTGTCTCATAAAAGAAAGAAAAGAAATAGGGCTATAGGTACACACCACTATACTTGGCTTGTCCTAGGTTTAACCAACTATTTCTAGAGAAACCATTTCTTTAAGTCTCAGCACCTGCTTACAAATAGTGTTAGCTTTTAAAGCAGACCTTATAACACTGCAATTATTTATTTAAATATATTTGTATAGGGTCTTACTACACAGATTGGATTTGTAGTGATCCTCCTGTCAGCCTCCCCAGTGCTGGGATTATAGGCATGTACCACTGTGCCCAGACTCGGTTGCAGATTTAGTGCGCCCTGGGGTACCAGGGATCAAACCCCGGTCCCTGTGCTTGTCTAAGCAGGCACTTAGTCTGCTGAGCTATCTCACCAGCCCAACACTGCAATTTAAATAGTATCATTCTTCATTTTGGAAAAAAAGTGTGGTTTAAATGAGCATGATGGTATATACCTATAATTTCAGCACTTGCAAAGCTGAGGCAGGAGGGTCCTTGCAAGTTCAAGACCAGTCTGGACTATGTAGCAAGACATTTATTTATTTATTTATTTAGGAATGATCTACAGGGTGTTCAGAGTCTCACTGTTAGATGGGACTCATAGTAATCTGCCTGTTTACAGCCTCCCAAGAGCTGAGATTACAGGCATACACCACCACGCCCAGTCTCAATTGCCATCTCAGCATGCCCTGGGGGTATAGCTAGCATGGCAGGCCAGGGGATTGAACCCTTAACCCCTATGCCTGCTTGCAGGCACTTTAATCTGCTGAGCTATTTGCTTGGCCCTAAGACTTTTAAAGCATGCAGTTGTCTGGTATTGCCTGTAATACTAGTACTTGGGAGGCTGAAGTAGGAGGGTCACTGAGAGTTTGAGGCCAGCTTAAGATGTATGGTAAAACCCTGTACTGGGGTGGGGGTGAAGACATGACACAGAACATCTTCAGGAGACCAAGGACAAGGAACCAGATATGATACCTGCCCCTAAGAGTTAGAAATGGGAAACAGGTGGAGGGGTGGGAGATTTCCTTTATTGAAAATTAAGCAACTGTGGTGTCGTTCAGAGGCAGACAAGCTTGTACACACGCCCTGCAGGAACACTGCAAAAATAAAGACTGAGAATCTCAAGATCAACCCATATCCCTTCCACTTTCTGTGTTGTTATTGTTGTTTTGACTTTATTTTATGTTTTACTTTTTTTGTCCTTTTTTGCCCTTTTGTTTTTGTTTTTATTTCATTTCTCTTGTTTTTAATTTCTTCAGTGCACACTGCAGCTCCTGTCTGCCTAGACTGTACTCCGTGCACTCCAGGGCAATGTTGAAGATCAAAGGAAAGGCACCTGAAGATGCTCTGTAAATCCTGACTGCAGCTACTCTTGTCTGGGGTTCGTTCACCTTGGAGTGAGCTGTAAACTCCTTGGGGACAGACCTTGCTTAACAGGGCTTTTCCTTGAATGTTTTTTTTTTTTGTTTTGTTTTGTTTTTTTGCTCCGAATGCCTTCAGGGCAGGTTTGACTGGCTTGAGTTGTGGGGATCGAACCACAGCAACCTGAGCCTGACGGCTTTGTTGAAGCAGCCACTTAAAGAACTGAGCTAAGGGGCAGGCCCCCTCCTTGAATGTTTTATATAGGAATGACACTATAACTCCTTCTTGTCCTCAGACCAGTTGTTGTCACCCTACTCATTGATAGACAGCTTCCTATACATTTGGCTGTGGTTATAATTGTTCAGCATAACTTGGGTGTGAGGATGCTTTGGTCACCGGTCCTGAGCTGGCCCCTCTGCTTGGAACAATGGAGTGCTGCTTTGGCTCCAGTATTAAGCATTTTACTTTTAAGAAATGCAGTGGAGTGCTTTGTCTGACGTCCATAACAACAGGCATTCTCTTTTTGCTTTCCCACACTCTTCTCTGACCTTTACGAAGCATTTGGCTCTTCTTACTCATATACTGGGATTCAGGGTCACGGATGTCTCCAGTTTTGTCAAAGATGTGATTTTTTTTTTTTTTTAAAGATGTGATGTTTCTTTTTCTCATTCTGCTGGTTTGCTCTTGTGTGGTTCTCTAGAGGAGGCCTTTATTCTGCCATTTTAAAACTAAATTCAGTCCTTTAAGTTAAATAAATTTAGCAGTCTGAAAGATGGCCTTTTTTTAATGGCTGCTATATTTTGCCTATAGAAGAGAATTTTCTGACTGGGAACTGCTGCTTCTGTGTCACTTAACGGTAACCTAATCTTATAAGGAATGGCTTGAGGGGTTTAGTCCTATGCTCTCTCCTGCCTTCTCCATTATCCCAGCTGTTTCTGTCTGCTTATGATTTAGTTAGTGTTCCAGTTAGATTTTTGTCCTGGGCTACCCCTCCTGTATTGCTGAGACACTTCTGGGAGCCACATCTTTTCCATGGCCACCCGTGCCTATTGCTGGAGACAGCACCTGCCAAAGTGGTCACTCCAGCCTAAAGCTCCTGGTGAGCTTGGAGCTGAAACCCCCTGCCTCCAGGTCTCCTGGCTTCCTTAAGCCATGCCTGATAGAGAATTTGAGTTTTTTATTCTATATTCTGCATAACGAGGAGTTTCTTTTAGAGAGCAAACTAAAGAAAATGGGTTTTTTTACTACTTCATGTATTTCCATAATATACAAAGTAATTTAACAATAAATACTACTCTTATAAAAAAAATTAAAGCATTTTCAACCAGGTGTGGTGGCGCATGCCTGTAATCCCAGCACTTGAGAGGCTGAGGCAGGAGGGGTTAGGAGTTTGAGACCATCCAGGGCTACAAAGTGAACTCAAGGCCAGCCTGAACTGCATAGCGAGACCCTCTCTCAAAAGACAAGAAAGAAAGAAAGAAAGAAAGAAAGAAAGAAAGAAAGAAAGAGAGAGAAAGAATTAATTTTCAGAACCAAAAGCAAAAAGTTGTTTTCTCATTCCGAAAGGGTACCATCTGTTAATAGTTTGGTATTTTCAGAAGTTCCTTTTTTATACATATACATCCTATGTAGCATGTGCTTATTGTTTTTACACAGTGTACTGTTCTATGACTTGCTTTTTTTCTTTTATGTATGTAGTACAAGGTCTATAGGGTCTTACTACACAGATCGGACTCTTGGTGATCTTCCTGTTTTCAACCTCCCAAGTGCTGGAATTATAGGTGTGTGCTACCACACCCAGTCTCAGTTGCCATCTCAGTGTGCCCTGAGGGTGGGGCGGGCATGGCACGGCACGGCATAGCATACCTGATCCGCTGAGCTATCTGACCGGCCTGCTTTTTTTTGTTCTTAACAATATATGAGCATTTTTCAATAATGATACAGGTAAAGGGGTATCTTTTTTTTTTTTTTTTTTTAAAGACAGAATCTCATTAAAATAGTTCAGGCTGGCCTTGAACTCAGGATGATCCTCCTGCCTCAGCCTCCCCAGTGCTGGGATCATAGGAGTATGCCGCCACAGCCATCTGAACTTTTCTTTTGAAAAATTGGCTGCATAGTATTTCTTTGGGAGTAGCATAATTTAATCTATCTTCTGTTTTCTGTTATTACAATATTGTTGCACAGCTAAGGATGTAGCTTGGTGGTAGAGTACTTGGCTAACATGCACAAGGCCCTGAGTTCAGTCCCCAGTACCACACACACAAAATTTAAATTAAAAAAAATAAATTTTATTGCAGTAGATCTGCCTGTACGTGTATATATATTCATATATACTGTAGTGGATGTGTTGATGTATTTGTAGGATAGATACGAATGAATTAGATAGATGAAGGGTATGTGTGTTTTATACCTCAGCAGATGCTACCAGAAGCGCTCCAGAGTGTAAGTGTAAGCAGTCTTTAAGTAGCATGGTCGTATGGAGAGCATATACTATTGGATTCTGTTTCTATAAAATGAAAAAAATGACCTGTGCTATTAGAAATAAGTTAAGAGACTGTCATTTGGGGAGAGTGGATTGAGAGGGCACACTAGCCTTCATTCTAATGCTGGGACATTGTTTCTTTTTCTTTTTTCTTCCTTTTGGGGGGCTGGGGAGGTACCTCAGTAGAATAAGTGCTTGCCTGGCAAGCGCAAGGGCCTGAGTTCAATCCCCGGTTCTGCCAAAAAAGACCTTTCAGGGCTGGTGAGATGGCTCAGTGGTCTAAAGCACCTACTTAGAACAAGCTTAGCAAAGCACAGGGACTGTGGTTCAATCCCCCAGCACCACATGCCAGCCAGGCCCGCCCCCTGGTGGGCTGAGCTGGCCACACACACACACACACACACACACACACA
>NW_004524773.1:703201-709942 GCF_000260255.1 Octodon degus | reverse complement strand
TTTTTTTTTTTTGTCCTCTTTGTGAGACTGGGTCTCACTATGCAATTCAAGCTAACCTTGAGTTCACTTTGTAGCCATGCTGGTCTCAAACTCCCAATGATCCTCCTGCCTCAACCTCCCCAGCAACATTCTGTTTCTTGATCTGTGGGTATCATTCACATGAATGTAGTCAGTCTCTGTAAACTTCAAGTGTCTTATCTTACAGTAGAAAAAAAAAATTTAAGCACCTACCCCAACTCTTACAAATAAGATCTCAAGACTTGAAAGGTTTCCTCCCACTTCCACCATACATAGCTGAGGTCTCCTATGATCCAGGTGTTGCCTTTCCAAAGTTAGCCTGGCTGTGCTGTTGGCACTGGGACAGGCTGTGGAAGTGTGAGATGTCTCTCACCTTGACGCCCTGGAAGAATAATGGAGTGTTTGAGAGTCAGCTTGTGTCAAGTAGAGTTTCTGGTTTTATAGCTTGAGCTGTTGGGTTTGGGGAAGAAATCCTAGCACCAGACCTCCTACCCAGGTGATAGACAAGCTCTGGAAAGGGTTTCTGCTGAGAAGTCCCACTGTCTGTTATCCAGCCTTTCTCATCAGTGAGTTCCTTGACTTTATCTTCTCTACATCCAAATCTCCACTGCTGCTACTGTTTCCTAATCATTTTCAGGCTTGTGTAACAAATCATTTTATCTTTTTCAGTAAAATTATTTGCTTAGTGTAAAAAGAAAAGATGTCTGTTTTATTTTTTGTGGACTTTCTTTTTGGTAGGGCAGAGAGTGGTAAACTCAGATTTGTTTGCCTGATGTGACTGAAATGGGAGATTTTTAGCATCCAACACTCCTTTACTTTCTTGGGTAGTTCTGTCAGGAAGCTTTCTGAGACTGAAAGCAGAAGTGATGTGTGAGCATTTCCTGTGATCAAAACGCTTGCCTTTCAGTGGAAATTCCATACCTGCTGAATGCTAGCCTGTGCACACACAGCTGGCCTCGTTCACGCACTACTGTGGGTGCCCTGCCAGTGCGTGCGCTCCGTGGCCGCCTCCTTTCCTCCTTCCTACAGTGCCTTCACTCCTCCTCTCTAAAGAGCACTTAGGCGCTGACTGCCATGGTTCCTGAACTACCCTTCCCTCCCTGCTCTGGATTTGGATCTCTGTGCCTTTGATTGTGGTTTGCAAAGGACATGACTATTACCTTTTGTCATTTTTCAAGCTCATTAACTCTTTATCTTTCCCTGTCTCCCTGAGTCAGCTATTTTCTCTTAAAACGGTTATCAATTTTTGTATCCCCCTTAAGATTTAGTAAAGGATTCTACATACAGTATGCTTTTAGTAATGATTTATTACTTTGATCCTGTTTCTTAAATGCCACCATACGTTGTATGGTATCATCAAAGATGACATTATAAATTTTTTGTGTGAACCTAAGCAGGTGGCATATATGACAGTCAGTCACCCATGAAACACTGTGTTTCGAAATAATTTTTAAGTCCCAGCTCACCTCTGAATGTGAGATCTCTGTACTTGATAGGGCAGTTTTCTGTTCAGCAGAAAGGCCTTTGAGGCTCTCAGGACCAGGAAAGAAGCTGCACTGGTCACAAGTCCAGTGTGAGAGCCCTTTGGAAAGGTAGAAGCAAGGCACAGCAGCACATTGTGTTCTTCAAACTAAGTACTCACATTAAAGCAGAAGCCTCAGGAGTCTGCAAAAAAGAACAGGCATGGCCAGCAAGGGATAGCCTCATAGAATATGAAGCATAGATTTAGGGAGGTTTATTTCCTCTTCTATATTTATACAGTTATCTTAGTCCCTTTTGATACCCTGTTATATTTTGTCAACATTATTTTATCAAAGAGCAGAATAGGGCCGACAAGATAATTCAGCAGACTAAGTGCCTACACCACATGCTGTGCCAGCCCAGCCCCGGGGTGGGTGTTCTGAGCCAGCAACAGAGTCTGGGCATGGTGGTGCATGCCTGTAATCCCAGCACCAGGAAGGCTGAAAAGAGGAGGATTACTATGAGCCCAAACTATGTAGTGAGACCCTGTAGCAAATGTATTAGATAAATAGACAGATCAGTAGATAGATAGATAGATAGATAGATAGATAGATAGATAGATAGATAGATAGATAGATAGATAGCAGAAAATATTTATGGGGGGGCAAAGAAAGCTCCTGCCTGAGAGAGGGACAGATGAATGACCCAAGTGCGTTGCCCCTCAAATAGATATTTAAAACTGAGTCTTTTCTAATATTTTTGTTTTGTTGATTTGATTTTATTGTTCTTATACCAAAATCATGTTGTCTAAATTCTTATCTATAATGTTCTTTAGTAGCTGGTACACCAGGCATGGTGGCATATACCTGTAATTGCAGCACTCAGGAGGCTGAGACAGGAGTATCACCATGGTTTAAGGCCAGCCTGGGCTACATAAGGTAGTTTAAGACCAATTTGAACTACGTAGTGAGACTGTCTTTAAAGAAAAAACTGCTAAAATTAATCATTTCCAACTTTCCACTCCCCTATTTGTTCTCTTTGTTAGAATATCCTGTAGTTTCATTATCCTAAAATAGTAATTATGGTCTCGTTATATGTCCATTTCATTAGGTGCTAGAGATTAAATAATGTAGCAGTAAAGGACTCTTGGTCTAGAGATACTGATCAAGAATAAGTCAGTCAGGCTCCTGCAGCCCTGCTACTTTGTTAATACATCATCCCAGTCTCTCTCTCACACATCTTTTTTTTTTTCCTTGAATTTTTTTTATTGGTACATTTTATATGTACATAGTGATAGCATTCATCATAGGGGAATTGTACCTTGCTTCAAACAATAGTTTCAAGCATTTTTTTTTAAGATTTAAAATTTCTGAATTTAGTTCAACTTATAATACCACATTTCCAAGAAAAATGAACCTTTTGCAAAGACATTTAAATAAAATCATACCAAGATGCACAAAAATGAAATTGTCCAAAATTTCTTATAGAGAAAAAAATCATTAAAGCATATACATAAAAATATTAGCTCTGGAAGAACAAAATTAAATAGCATCTTATTCCACATTAGAAAGAAAAAAAAAAGGACCAAGGGTGTAAGAAACTAGATTAATTAAAGGACTGAAAGAAAAGATCTGTTCTCTTTGAATTTTATACTTAGCAAACATACCTTTGAAAACTAAAAGTAAGATTTTCTAGTTATACAAACTTGAAATATTTTAATACCTCCAGAAGTAGCACATAGGAAATAACAAAGAACATAATTCAAAAGGCAAGAGAAGTTGCAGTATGCTCCTGGATGAACAATAAAGAGCTCTCAATATGATAGTTATGCAGGACTGTATAAAAGATATATTAGATGAATGCTTATTTAAAGGTCATTGCAGATTTCTATGAAACAGTACCAATCTTATGTTGGGTTATACATGTATTTTTTTTCCATATATGTGTGCATATGTGTATATAAAAGACAGGGAAGAAGAAATATAAAGTCAACAGAAAATGGAAATATACTTTTTAAAGTTTCTAATACTAGACGGTATCATACAATGTCTTTTAAATAAATTGTAAGTCAAAGATATAGTATAAATCTTAGAACAAAAATTAAGATTAAGCAATATTCAGAAAATTAAATACTAATTAATTAAAAATTAAATGTTTCAAAACAATTGAACTAAGAAAGTTTTCATGATAGCAAAGAAGTACTAAGAGTAAAACATAAGATAAATACTGGAATGGCAAGTAAATGACCAGCACTTCTAACAGTTTGAGGATAGGATATCACACAAAGTTCTAGTGTGTTGTGGACATGCATAATGACCATGACAGTTATTGGTGGCCAGGCATCACTTGTGGAACTGAGCTGCAGCTATTTCTTTGAAATCCACCCTGTAGACTCAGGTGGAATCATGACCCATAGGGTGAAAGAGAAGTCCATTTGTAGAGTGTGCTGATGGAAATATTTTGCTGCTGAACACAAAAGAATAACTGAAAGACTACTACTGTATACCTCTTATTCTCCTGTGTTTAACTGTTTGCCCTATTTGGTGGGTTCTTTCCATTCTCATTCATGGGGCTGTGATCAATTTGCTCCCTCTCTAGAACCTCATTTAGTAGTCTATGTAGGCTTGGCTTTGTCATCATGAAATTCTTTAGTTGTTCTTTGTCATGGAAGTATTTCACTTCTCCATTATACTTGAAAGAGAGAGTTTTGCAGGATATATCAGTCTAGGTTGGAATTTGGTTTTTTTGCAAGACTTGAAGTACTTTGCTCCATGCTCTTCTTGACTTCATTGAAGAGAAATCTGCTGTTATTCTAAAGGGTTTTCCTTTAAATGTGATCTGGGGGCCCTGAGACATGGCTGAATTCTCAGAGGGAGGGAGCAGAGAGTCTTAGGGGTGGAGGACATGAACTGGGTACAAGTTGGGTGGGAGGTGAGGCGTGATGTTGTCCTGAATCCCCTGAAGGAAAACCTCTAGCATCCAGGCATCCAGGACTTTTCAGAGCTTTTCTTTTTATTTTCTTTCTTTCTCTCTTTTCTTTTTCTTTCTTTCTTTCTTTTTTTTCTCTTTCTTTCTTTCTTTCTTTCTTTCTTTCTTTCTTTCTTTCTTTTTTTTTTTTTTGGAACTGGGGATTGAACTCAGGCCCTTGCGCTTGCCAGGGAAGCGCTTATTTTACTGAGCCATCTTCCCAGCCCCAGATCTTTGCTTTGGATCCTTAGGATTCTAAGGAGGGAGGGGAAAGGCCAGAGATCTTGTCACTCTGGAGAAAGCCTGTCAGCTGTCACCATCAAGGAAGATAGATTTTTAAATGTTTTCATCCAAGAGAATTGACTGGCCCAAGTCAGCATGAAGCCTTGAGCCACTCCTTTTCCTTCCCGCCCATTCAGCCTAACCCTGCTGTTTTTCCCTTTCAGGTGTCTTGGGCCTAGCTTTTGCCATGGCACTTGCCCTTGCACTCTTCTCTGTTTACTGTCAGAGCCTCTCAATGACTGGTCTCACTTCTCCTGGTCTCACGTCCTTCAGTCCCTCTTGCACACTGCTGCAGATTTCTTTCTTTCTTTTTTAGTGTATTTAGCACAGGGTCCACAGGGTCTCACTACACAGATCGGACTCCTAGTGATCTTCCTGTTTTCAGCCTCCCAAGTGCTGGGATTACGGGCGGGCACCACCATGTCCAGTCTCAGTCACAGTCTCAGTGTGCCCCAGGGGTGGGGCCTGCAGAGCCTCTCCTCTGAGCTATCTGGCCAGCCCTTGCAGATTTCTTTTTTTTTTTTTTTTTTTTTTTTTTTTTTACCATTTCAGTTTTTATTCTTTATTTCTCAAGCACTTGAATTTCTCCAGAATTTGAAAAAGTGTACTGAATTCCAAACTAATATAGAAATCTGCTGCAGATTTCTTTCTTTTCTTTTCTTTTCAGAACCAGGGATTGAACTCAGGCCCTTACGCTTGCCAGGGAAGTGCTTATTCCACTGAGCCATCTCCCCGGCCCCATGCAGATTTATTTCTAAAACAGGTGGGCTTCACTTCACCTTCCCCCCTGAAAATCCCTCTTGTTCTCCATCTCTGCAGGACATTCTTCAGTGCTGTTGCCAGCAGAGTCTGCCCCCTACCCATTATCTGTCCTCGCCTCTTGCTGTTTCCTTTCTCCAGCTTAAACCTGTGGCCACAGAGCAAAGCTATGCATGGCTTTGTAAAGTCCATCTCCTTTTTCACCCACTAAGACTTTTCTCTCAGCTGCGCCTCAAGAGCCCCTCCTAGAGTCCTCTAACTGACCCACTGAACCAGGGCCCTGCCTTGTGGCCCATCATGCCTTGCCTCCCTCTATGAGTGGTTAGCACACTGGACACCAATTGTCTGCCTCCCTCAATGGACCCTAAGTTTCTTGAGGGAAGGGACTGGGTCTTCATCATTGTCTCCTCCAAACTAAATACACAGAGCTCCAGTAAATGACTATGAATGACTGAATGGTGTAGAGACACTCAAAAGACTTCATTTCTGAAAAGCTTCATTTAGCAGTGGAAACGTGAATTTGCGTAAATAGTAAAGGCAAAAGGAAAAAATGTATATAACAGTAAGGTCTTGAGCAAGGTTGCAACATCTGGGTGGAAACAGATGCCCTGTGTGTGTGGTGTGGGGGGTGGAGAATGTGCTGCAAACAGCCCAGAGTGTGTGCCATCTAGGTAGGGCATCTAATAAATGGCTTAGGAGGATGGAGCTATGGCCTAGGGTGTCAATGGGGAACTTGATGTCCCTAGGATGGGAGCTGGCAATGGAGATGCCAAGAGATTTTCCTCAAGTTTAGAAATTAGAAACTTCTAAGAAAATAATGTGGAGACCATATTACTCATAAGTATGAAGAAATGGTAACAATGCAAATAATCCAACTGATGTGTGGCAAACAAAATGTAGTACATCCATACAGTAGATTTGTTCAGCCATAGAAAACAGTTAAATACTGAGAACCTTGAAAATACTGTGGTAAGTAAAATAAACCAATTCCAAAAGACCATGTACTATATGATATCTTTTATACAAAATGTCTAGAATAGGTAAATCATTAAATTGAGGAAGCAGGTAAGTGGTTGCCAGGAACTGCAGAAAAATAGTTTGGAGTGGCTGCTCTTGGCTGGTGAGTTTCATTTGTTTTGAGACAGAATCTCACTTTGTAGTTCGGACTGTGCTCAAACTCACGGCAATCCTCCTACCTCAACCTCCTGAGTACCAGAGATTATGGATGTGTACCACCATGCCCAACTGGGGTTT
>NW_004524773.1:701715-702796 GCF_000260255.1 Octodon degus | reverse complement strand
GTATTGGGTCTTCCGCTTGACTGGCAGTGTCAGAAATTGTTGACCTGAGTCCCCCACAGCTCAACATAACAGCATGGCTTTATTTCTTATATTTCGTTTTCATACTTTTCTGCTGGATGGTTAAGACCAAGGTAAAGCAGGACCTATTTCCTTTCCTTTCCTTCCTTCCTTTCTTCCTTTCTTTCATTCATTCATTCATTCATTCATTCATTCATTCATTTATTTTGTACAGGATCTCACTACACAGCTCATACTCATAGTGATTATCCTGTTTTCAGCCTCCCCAGTGCTGGGATTACGGGCATGCGCCACCATGCCAAGTCTTGGAGTTTCTTTAAAATTAAGCATGGCTTGGTAGTGTGTACCTATAATTCCATCATTTGGGAGTCTGAGGCAAGAGGATCGCAGTGATTTCAAAGCCAGCCTGCATTACATAGTGAGAGTATGTCTCAAAAATCAGTCAGTCAATCTATCAATCAAAATAAAGAATAAAGCTCTGCTAAAAAATGACTAAAAATTGGCTGGGGATGTTGCTGAGTGGTAGAGTTCTTGCCTTGTATGCAGAAAGTCCTGGGTTTGATTCCTAGCACCACAGAATACAAAATAGGAAGAAGAAAAGGAGGAAGAGGAGAAACGATAAAGACCTTCACCAAATTTTTTCTTTCTTTCTTTCTTTTTTTTATTTTTTTTTTTTTTTTTTTTTGTGGAACCAGGGATTGAACTCAGGCCCCTATGCTTACCAAGGAAGCATTTATTCCACTGAGCCATCTCCCTAGCCCCTAAACTATTTTTTTTTAAATAAGAAAAAAATGTATAAAATTGATTGTGGTGATGGTCGCAGTTTGCCAATATGATTTTTTTTTCTTTTTTGTTTTTTTGAGATAAAGTTTTTCTTTTCTTTTTTTTTCTTTTTTCAAAGGAAGTTTTTTTTTCAAAGTTTTATTGATAAGCATATAGCAATGAGACAGTTTCAAATCAAATCGAAAGTACAGTTTCAACAAATAATACACTGCATATATTCTTTTTTTTTAAAGTTTATTTATTTATTGTGTGTGTCTGTGTGTGTGTGTGTGTGTGTGTG
>NW_004524773.1:692325-700920 GCF_000260255.1 Octodon degus | reverse complement strand
AAAAATTAAAAAAAAAATAAAATATATTTAGGACGAATCTATAGGGTTTCACTACTTAGATCAGACTCTTAGTGATTCTCTTGTTTTCAGCCTCCCAAACACTGGGATTACAGGCACGCACCACCAGCACAGTCTCAGTCCATGTCTCAGCATGCCCCATGGGCGGGGCCAGTATGGCATGCTGGGAAATGAACCCTGGCCACTGCACTCTGCCTAAGCAGGCACTGGCCTCAAACTTTGATCCTCTTCCCACAGCCTCCCCATAGTGTTGGGATAGCAGGAGTGCAGCCACCACATTCAGCTGAAGGTGTGTACACTACTCCTAAATGAGTGAATTGTATGAATGTAAACTATATCAGTAAAACTTGTAAAATTATGATAGAGGATAGTGGAAGGTGTTTTCCTCCAGGTGCAAGCCCATAGAGGCATGTATTAACTAAGGTGGACCTTTAGAAAAGTGGCCTGCTCAAGGCCTTGCTCAGCTCTGGGGAGGACTGGGCTTGAGAGAGATAGTGGTGTCTGTATCCAGCCAGTGTGGACAGCAGCACACAGAACAAGAGAGGACATTTGCAAATTTTCAGGGGTCTGAGTATGGAGCAGCCCAGACAGTGCTACCTGGGGTGTTAGCAGCCTTGGGGATGCAGCACTGGCTCCCTCCTAGCCTTTTGTGGGCTGGTGAGCTCCTCATGCCATGGCCCGCCTTTTGCTACAAGTTGTTCGGTCTGGGTACCTTCTGAGTTATCACCTTGGCTTTTCGGAGTCCTTCCCCAACCACCCTCCCTCCTGCCTGCCTAAGGCCAGATGGAGTGCCCTACCTGGACAAAGCAGTGGGATGACTGCGCTCTATTGTGAGATTACTGCCCTGTTGTGTCCCTGCCACTTTGCTTGTCCGCTTTGCCTACTAAAACACGTGGGATCTGGGCAAATGCTTTCTTCCTGTCATCTGGCATGGCACCTGTACCTCGCTTAGCACTTGAGAACATATTGAAGAGACAGCAAGTTATTCTTCCCATGTACTCAGTGAGTTAGTATAGGGCAAAGAAGAAAACCAAACCACAAAATGCAGGGTGTGTGTGTATGGTACTGCCTAATTGAACTCACAGCTTCATGCTTGCCAGGCAGGCACTGTGCTGCTGAACTACATCCCGACCCATAGTATAAATTCTTGGAGTGGTCGCTTGGAGATCTCTGACTGTCTGATTATCAGCACTTTCCCTTTTCCTTTCCCTTACCAGTTTTGCCCTGTTTCCATTGGCCATCTTGCAAATTTTCTTTCACCTTTGATACTAGAGTGCTGTGGTCTCAAAGTCATCTTTGGAGTTTCCTTAAATATTATTTGAACACCCTCACACAGGGTAGAACAGGAAATTTAGCAGGAAAGCAGGTTTTCACATCCTGTAATCTGTATCACGAAGCATTGAGCACACAGGAAGAGTTTCTTTGTTTTGGGGTGAGTTTTGGGGGGCAAAGTTGAGATGAGGCCTCACTGTGTACTCTGGGCTGCCCTTGAATTCACTATGTGGCCTATATTCAAACCTTTGATTCTCCTGCCTCAGCCTCTTGAGTGCTGGGATTACAGGCATACACCACCAGGTATCTTTTTTACTTAGGTTTAACTGATAGTCTTTGGATAGGATCCCAGAAGCCCTGGTGGAGGTTGTGTGTGCACAAGTACATGTGCATACAGTGTGGAGCAGGGTGTCTGCTGCCTTCATTAGATCATCAAAGTGGGGGGTATCTGTGTCTCCTCTGGTACCAGAGGCTACCATCCACTCAGTATTTGTGAAGCACCTACTGCCTAATCTGGGGCAAGCAAGGCCAGCAACAGATCCTTGTCCTCAGCCATTCACAAAGGTAAAAACTACTTAAGAGTTTGTAAAAAGAGAGGCCATGTAGGCTTGGGAGACTCACAATTAAAGAGCCAGGCCTGGTGGCACATGCCTATAATGCCAGCACTGGGGAGGCTGAGGCAGGAGGATCATTGGGCGTTTGAGGCCAGCCTAAGCCACATAGCAGGCCGTCTCAAAAAGAGATAGTTAGGGGCCAGGGAGATGGCTCAGTAGAATAAGAGCTTCCCTGGCAAGCGCAAGGGTCTGAGTTCAATCCCTGGTTCTGCAAAGAAAAAAAAAGAGAGAGAGAGAGAGATAAGCAGGCAGACAGACAGACAGACGAATGGATTGGATTGAAATGATGGCATCTATGGTAAATAGTTTATGCTTCACAACTCTCTGAAATGCGAGACATCACAGCTTCCCAAGTTAGTTGTGGTTGGCCTCTCGCCTTACTCTGTGCCCTTTTCTTGCTACTGTTTCCCTTACACATCAGAGTTATAGCAATAATAGTAATTAACAGTGTTTAGGTATGGCCTCATTAGTGTGAAACTTTATTTCCCAAATCTCACTTCTGTCTTCTAGAATGAAAGTAAGGGTCTAGGGAGATAACTCAGTGGTGTAAGCACCTGTCTGGCAAGCACAAGGACCCAGGTTCGATCCCCAGGACTGCATGCTGTGCTGCTAGGCCAACCACCGAAACCAGGTGTGGTGGCACATGCCTGTAATCCCAGCACTGGGGAGGCTGAGACAAGAGTATCACTACGTGTCCAAGCAGCATAGTGAGACCCTGTACCAAATCAATAAATAAAAGATTTTTTTTAATTTAAAAGAAAAAAGAAAGCAAATGTCCAGCATGGGTATGGCAGTGCACGCCTGTGATTCCAGTACTCTGAGGCAGAAGGATCACAAGTTTGAACTCAGCCTTGCAACTTAGACCTTGTCTCAAAATGAAAAAGGGCATAACCCCTAATACTGAAAAACAAAAGCAGAATCCATCTGGGGTACTAGGTTGTAACAGCTATCTCAGTTTTGTTTTTCCATAGGGAGGTAGCCTGGCATACTTCTACTTCTCTGTGTTTGCACATGTTCTTAAGAAATAAATGGAGCTGGGTGTGGTGGCACACGCCTGTAATCCCAGCACTCTGGAGACTGAGGCAGGAGGATCGCTGTGAGCTTGAGTTAACGGAACTACAAGTGAGCTCAAGGCCAGCCTGAGCTGCATAGCAAGACCCTGTTTCAAAAAGACCCCCCCACAAAAAAAAGAGAAAAAAAAGTTAGAGAACACTTCATTGAGTAGTGCATAATTTCAAAAAACAGCAACCCAATTTTTCCTGGAACTACCCTCCAAAAAATTCCACCATAAAATTATTAAATGGAAAGTGACCCTTAAGTATTTGAAATAAATAATATGCAAATATTTTGAGCTTTCTAACTAACTGAGACCAAGTTACAACGTCTTAATGGGAGACAGCAGATCAAAAGGCCAACTGTTGCTTTAGCTGATTCCCCACAGCTGTTGGTGAACTCCCAGATTGCTTAATCCAGCTGGGAAGTGCGCTTTGTTTCAACTAGGCATGCAGCACAGAGCCTTCCCGAGAGGTGCCAGCACAGCGTCTGCGGGCAGTGTGGCCACGATGGCTCTGAGCAAGTTCCTTCATTTCTGAGTCTCTGTTTCCTTGACTGTAACATAAAGACAAAAATAGCTTCCTTGCAGGGCATTGTGTGCATTAAAAGAGATCATGGATACCAAGTGGCAGTTCTGAGTTCACCTGCCAGGCTCTGAGCTAAAGTTTCCACACGTCTCATTTAATTCTCATAGAAACCTTATGAGACAGCTGTAATTGCCAATGTTCTGATAAGGAAAATGGGGCTCAAGAAGATAAAGACACAGTCTGGTAATCAAAATGAAAGCCATCATCTTCCCAGGCACATTGTCTCCCACCCCTGAAGGTATTCTGAAGCTCATAGAACACAGGCTGGGTAGGGCCCTGGCAGCTCACAGAGAAATGGAATCTGGCCAGAAAATACTGGACTCAGCTTACCCAAACCAAAAACCTCTGTAACTGCTAAAAAGTGTTATTTCCCCATACCAAATGTTAAGAAGGTCTTTTTCCAGCCCTGTGACAACACTGAGTCTCTCACAACTGACACTAAGTCTGGGAGTGAGCATCACACCCACAAGTCCTCAGGCCTCAGTCCAACAAGACTGCCCCCACTTCTGACTGCAGGGAAGTGTTGGGTGCCTAACCAGAGTCGACTTACTTGCCTCCAGAGTAAGACCCAGCATGAGCCCCTCCTACCTGCAGGAGTAGATAATTTGCTGGAACAGCTCACAGGACTTAAGGAATCACTTTCTTTACAATTGCTGGTTTTGTGGAGGCTACAACTCAGGAATAGCCAGATGGATGTGATGCCCAGAGCAAGGGAAGGGAGGCACATGAAGCTTCCATGTCCCCAGAACACCCTAGTGTGTACCCCACTACCACCAGCCAGCACTTTGTATGCTAACTAATCTAGAAGCTCTGCAGACCCTATTGTTTTGGGATTTTATAAAGTTTCCGTTATGTAGGCACAATTGATTAAATCATTCTCCATGAGTAACTAAAGACATTTCTATCATTCAGGAAATTCCAGAGTTTTAGAAGCTCTATGCTAGGAACCAAGGACAAATACCAAATATATATTTCCTACTCTATCAGCTGCTCCATCCCGTACCCTTAAGACTCCTCTAAGTTTGAGATCTTGTGGGTGGTTTTCCACTGCCCCCTGGAGGCATCCAGGTAAAGAGCCTGCCTCCTGAAGCTGGGAGGAGCGCCAGGAAGGAAGGGCTTTATCCAGGCTGGGGACATGGGCCATTGCCTCTCATTAGCACAGTGACAACCCTTAGTTTGTGTGGAGCTTTTTCTTCAGTTTATTAGCTAATCTCCCATGAGCTGGAGGATGGTATTAATCTCAAAGAGTACTGATCCTTTTTATAAGTGGAAGCACAAATCCCAGAGGCCTTTGGGTGCAGGCTGTTCACAATCCTAGGGAGGAGGGCAAACTCCTGCCCTTTCTTCTATGCTGAAGACTGATGGGACCATGGGCTTTATAATCTCTGACTGGACAGATCCAGAATTTCCCGATTCCTCCCAACCTGGGAAGCAGAATCCCTATTGTGGAGCTCTCATGAAACTGGGTGAAGCTGGGCATGGTAGCATGCCTGTAGTCTTAGCCCCTGGGAGACTGAGGCAGGAGGATCATCATGAGTTTGAGGCCATTCTGGGCTACATAGTGAGTTCAAGGCCAGCCTGAGCTACACAGTGAGACCTGGTCTCAAAAAATAATATTGGTGGGCCAGGGAGATGGCTCAGTAGAATAAGCGCTTGTCTGTCAAGCCCAAGAGCCTGAGTTCAATCCCCGGTTCCGCAAAAAAATAATAATAATAAAAATAATAATAATAATAATAATAATGCTGGTGAGTTTAGCCTTTTTGCTTCACTTAGTTATTTCCCTGCATTCAGAAAGCCCAGTTCTGGCATTGTTTCTAGCAAGGCAGCTGTGTTTCAGGGTTTGCTCCCATCTGTAGCTTATAGATGTTGCCGAGGTGCCACTAGAATTTGGGAATACCAGCAAGCTCACTGTGAGTGAAAGCCATATTTGTGCTCCTTTGAATTGGCAATAAATACTAAAATGCAAAGTATTTGGTTTCATATGCTATGATTTTTCAGAAGGGGTCTGTATAATTCAATTTCTCCCTCCCTTCCCCTTTAATTCCAGGTTTATTAACAAATTACTTTCTTACGATTCAAATAGCTTTTTTAAAAAAGTCCACATTTTTTCATTTTTGCTGCCTTCCATGCACCCGTTTCGTCACTCTGCTTGCTTGTAAATGAAGCACAAATCACTTGCATTCCAAAAATTCCCCACTGCCATGCAAGCCAGTAGTCTGCTCACCAGCTCTTGGCAGTTCCAGATAAGCAGAGTTCATTGAGCTTGTGACTTGGCCCTGTGAGTGGATTTCCTCAGCACCCAGTGCCCTGCCTGATCAGAACAGTGTGCCCTGGCAAGCTTCCTGACAGCCCAGCAGTCAGAGAGAAGTAGGCCTTGTCTCAGTAATCCTGCCTTCCGCCCCAGACAGGAATGGTCTGGGTGGCAGCTCAGGTCCCTCATACAGTCCCACAGGCCTGCTTAGCCTGACTCGCCTGCTGAGCTTGCCCTCTTCTGTGCCAGCTGAAAGAGAGGACTGGGTTTACTGTGAAAGACAAGCAAGAGGGCACAGAGAGACAGCAGGTTATACTCGAGAGTGGCCCTTTTCTGGGCCCTCCAAGGAGCTGTCCCGGCTGTGGCATCCATTTGGGGCTTGGGAACACCTTTGTCCTTGCTCTTGCTCTGTGTGTGTCCATCTGCCTGTCTTACACACACACACACACACACACACACACACATACACATATACAAAATTGCCTTAGTGCTGGGCTTTCACACTCTTTCACACTCCTGCCCGCCCAATTCAGGTTTAGGGGGGCAGGGAGGGGTAAGTCCTGTGGACCTGATGTTCTCTGAGACTAGGCAGTCTGCGCCAGTGCTCTGTAGACAGGACCAACATACATAGCAGTCCTGAGACAGGTCCTTACATTGTCTCAATTTTTCAGATGGGAACACTGAGGCAACAGTGTGCAGTACCAGGTGGCAGTGAGTCTAGCACCAGATCTGAGTGAGCCTGACTCATTTTCCTCATGATCATTACACAGAAGCCAGAGAACCCTGTATGAAATTTCTCTATGCTAGGCTGACCCTAAACACATCAGACCTACGAAGGACTGAGGAGTCATGTTGCCCTCAGTGGGGCTGCTAGCCATAGCCAAACTGTAGCCTTGCCCTGTCCAAGTGAGTCAGCAGATCAGGCTTGGAGCAGCAAAGGGTGGGCTGTGGGGACAGATGCAGTAATTGGGTGGGCAAAACCTGCACCTGTCTGTAGGGGAGGGGAAGTGGGTACTTTCCCACCCACAGATAACTTCTGAGCCTTTGTCTAGGTGCTAGGGACCGTGCCTGACCAAGTAGCTGAAAAGGCCTTCAGAAAGCACTGCCTGTTCTCTGGGACTAAGCATGTATACACTACAGTGACTTCGTGTGCTGCTCTCTGCTGTATGGGAAGAAGGTAGTGTCCTGCTGAAGCCCAGCCATTGAATCAGACTGCTGAGGCTCAGAAAACAAGCCCTGCCCGTTTTGCCACCTGGCCCAGTTTCTCCAGTTACAAAATGGGAAAGGTGGTGGTAGTACACAGCTCTTAGGGTGGTAGTGAGGGTTGGCAGGATGTTCTGTGTGTGATGTGTATGGCTATACCTGCCCAGAGAGTTTGTGGGGCACAAATGTAAGCAGCTTCATCATCATTATGGGGCCAGCCACAGCACAGAGGTAAAGGCAAGAGGACAGCCTGGGGGAAGCCCTGAGGCAGAAAGTGGTGATTCCTATGAGGATTGCAGTGAAGTGGGGCAGGGGGAAGTGATAGGCTTGAGCCTCATGACAAGAGCCCTTAAAGTCCCATATTGAGAAGTTTATATATTTGCCTAGATTATGGAGGCTAAGATGAGCTTTTCTTCCAGAGATTTTTTGAGCTTCGGCTGTACAAAATAAGACCAAGGCTGTGACTGGTGCCATCTTTGCTTTTTTCTGGGCCCCTGGGAATCCGGAACCTGGAGGAAGTTAACCCCATTAGGGCTAGGGAGGAAACTGCCTGTGTCCTTGTGTGTTGTGTGCTGGCAAGCAGGCTGTGGCTTTGTTGGTACCTCTTTGTTACCCATGAGTCCCTCTGAGTCGTGGCATCAGCTACCCTCACTCTGGCATCACTCCTGTACCACTGGACATGTGCAGTGTGCTGGCAAAATCACATGTTAGAGCCCAAAGGACATTGTATACTTGGCAAGAGGGTCTCCCAGCTGTTCTGGCTTGGAACATTTCTTTCCTATTCTGCAGAGTGCAGCCTGCTCACCTCAATTGTAGCTCACCCTTCTTGCTCCCCAGGTTGGACAGTGTCAGCTCCCAGAGGCCTGTACCTCACTGTGGCTTCGTGTTTTCTTCAGCACAGCCCTGAGTATGCCTTCTTGAGAGGTAGGAAACACACCTGGTTCGGAGTAAGGTTCAGAAACCCTGCTTCACAGTTCATTCAGGACCAGCCAGATGCCAGAGCCACGTGATGCCCCAGACCTTGGGTGAGGTTTTCCTGGCTTCCCCTCCAGATCCTCCACCCCTCTCCCTCAGCCCTGAGATTTATGACATGGTTGTGTGAACCTATGATGGCGTCAGTGATGCACAAAGCTACAGTGCCTACTTGTAGAGCTAGCAGGCAGTCATAATACAGCACCAGCAGCACTCTGACCTAGGGAGAAAGGATTGCCGTTGGCAGAGCAGGTCTTGAATTGCTGGAGAAGATAGATGATGGACACTGGAGTGAGCATCTCTCCTGTTGCAGCAAGAGAAGGGCCGGAAAGATATTCGAGGCACATCAGACTGGAAGGTGACACTTCCCCATGGGGATTGTTAGCATGGGCTCCCAGCAGATTTTCACAGGGAAAGCAAGCAGGCAGGAGCCTTAAACTTGCCTATGTAGCCAAGCTATTCTTAGACTTACAGGGATCTTTCTACCTCAGCCTCCCAAGTGCTGAGATTACAAGTATGCACCACAATGCCTAAAAATTCAAAGCTGAGAGAAAAATGTAGTTCAGTGTGAAAGCCCTAGATTCAATCCTCAATACTGTAAAAAAAATTTAAATTATCGAGAGTA
>NW_004524773.1:666393-691695 GCF_000260255.1 Octodon degus | reverse complement strand
TTTTTTTTTTTTTTTTTTTTTTTAGAGACACAGTCTCACTATGCAGTTCAGGCTGGCCCTGAACTCACTTGTTAACTCACGCTGGCCTCAAAGTCACAGTGATCCTGCTTCTACCCCCAAGTGCTGGGATTACAGACACATGCCACTACACATTTACTCACTACTTTTCTTTTTGAGACAGCTTTACTGTGTAGTTCAGGCTGGCCTTGAATTTAACTATGTAGTGCAGGTTGGCCTCAAACTCATGGTGACCTTCGTCCTCTTGCTTCAGCCTCCCAAGTGCTGGGATTATAGGCATGTGCCACCATGCCTAGCTGGTTTTGTTGTTTTTCTGTTTTTGTGGAACCAGGGATTGAACTCAGATCCTTGCGCTTGCCAGAGAAGCACTTATTCTACTGAGCCATCTCCCCAGCCCCCTGGCTTTTGTTTTTGAGACCTGTTCTAATTGTGTGGTCCAGGGTAGTCCTGGACTCCCTGTATGACCCAGGCTGGTCTTGAACTCAAAATTCTCTCAGCTTCTCAGGTGCTGAGATTTCAGGCATGTGCCACCATACCCAGCCCATTATTGATTTTGGTAAGAATCCCAAGGCTTGGAGAAATGAGGTGCTTTATTCTCAGCTACCCAGCTTAGTTCTGAGGCAGAGCAAGGATCTGACTAAAGTTGCTGTGGTGTGGAAGCCCATACATGTTTTTAAATACTGTTCTGCTGACTGGCTTATTCTTGGCCAAGCTTTCAAAACTTGGTCCATGCCTGCAGGCAGGGGCTGCTGCTGAGGCTTGTTTTGCATGGACGCGGGGGATACAGATAATGGCTGCAGGCTTTACAGAGGTCAGCTCAGTGATGCTGTCCTCCAGTCATAGGAGTGGTATCAGGCTCAAGATTCCAACTTGCACCTCCCTGACAGCAAAATTCAGTGTTGTTGCCTTGTCCACCTGCTGTGGCTAGGTCATTAAGCTAATGTGATTGCTAGTCTCTGAGAGCACAGTACCAAGATCTTACAAAACACACCCACTGCACTGAGGTGGGAACTGCTGTAGCCTCTGTGCAGAGGAGCATGCAGCACGCTGCGTTTGGTTCTGACCCATCCTGCCCCAGCCACTTGCCCTTTCATCTGCCGTGGAGATGAGGGGGCAGGGAAGTAGCTGGGTCTTCAAAAGGAGGTGCAGTGTCAGCTGCTGGCGTGAGACCCAAAGAAAGACCTCCATGCCCAGAGAAGCTCCCCCTTGAAACAGTGTGGTGTTGGAGGGGTCTCCTAATCTCTGACCTCTCATGATCCCTGGGGCCTTTGGTTAGCCCTCCTCAGCCTCACACAAAAGACAGGTTTATTCCATGCTCTCAGCCTCCAGATAAGTTCATCCTGTCTGTTTAGCACACTGGCAGGACTGGTTAAATTTTTGTAAAGGACAAAAGTGCTGAGTTTTTATATCTAAATATAGAAAGTAAAAAATAAGCAAGTCCAAGTTTGTCTTGGAGGAAGAATTGATTCATTGCTAGAAAGGAAACTTCAGAAGAATCAAAGTCTGGTGTCAGGGAGCGGCAGGAAGGCTCAGTGGGGCTGAATGCAGAAGGACATCTGGCTGAGGGCTGGCCTGGGACCTAGAAATAAAATTTGTGTGGACATCTTAGAAAGCCAGGCCCCTCCCAAGCCAGGAGCAGATTCTCCCCATTGGCTTCCAAGTTCCTGTGGCGCTGTGTTGCTGCCAAGTGCCACTGGCATTTCAGAAGCCAAGGCAGCTAAAGGGTGAAACCTGCCACATCCTAACCCAGGGGAAGGCCCTCGTGGTGGAGGAGCCACGCCTGAACCTCTGTAAAGGAACCTGCCTGTCATGCACATGTCTGCTCAGTGAGCATGTATTAACTGCTTTTATCTACTATTTTTTTAAAAAAACTTCTGAAAGTCATACATGACCATGGTTAATAGATTAAATTACAGTTAAAAACTTGCTTACGTATAAAAAGCAGCTGTTTTAATACTTCTTGGAAATGCTTTGTTCTTAAAGTAGCTGGCCTTTAAAAAAAAAATAGTAACAGTAATAGGAATTGAACCCAACTCTTTTTTCTTTTGAGACTGTGGTCTTAAGGAGTTGCCTAGGCTGGGCTGAAACTTGAAATCCTCCTGCCTCAACCTCCAAGAGTGTTAGGATTATAGGTGTGAGCCACTACACTGGCTCTGGTGGCTGGGCTTGGACTTTGGGCTGTGTGCCTGTGCATATGTCTCTTTTGTCTGGTGTCTTGCCCCTTTATATTACCTCATTGAATTCAGGAGCCAGAGAGACCTTGCAGGCCTGAAACACCCAGCATCTGCAACCCTGGGAATGTGTAAAATGCTGATTTGGCCACCACTGTAAAGTGACATAATCCAGGGTTCCAGAGTCTTTGATAAACCCTCCAACTAATTCTGCTGTGAACTCAGTTCTGAGAACTGGCAGGGTAGAACATAATAGAAGACCACAGGCCCTGAAAATCCAGCGGGGCTCAGAGCATATCTCAGCTAAGAGGCTCCCCAGCCTGCACATCCCACCTCTGAGCCTCATCTGTGCGGTGGCCTTAGTGGTCCCTGTCTAAGGGGTCACTGTAAGCACCAATAGGAAAGAGCTGTGCAAACACTCAGCATTTTAGGCCCCACATGTAGTAGGCATTCGGCAAGTGGTTTATTATATGATTGTTGTTCTAAGCTGCTGAGATCAGATACTAAGCTCCTTAAACACATGACAGTCAGGTGGCTGTCCAGAGAGGAGGGAATGCAAAAGCTTTGGCCAATTTCAGTAAATGATGTACATAGCTCTGAATAGGCCTTTCACATAGAGAGGAAATAATAACTTCACTTAGTTGTAGCTCTGTTCTTTAGAACCACTGGAAAAAGGCTGTTCTACATGATGGCTCAAATTTTTGAAAATAGTCACTTTAGCCATTCTGAGCTTTTTTTTTGTCCAAACCCCAAAGATTAACTTAATTTTTTTGTACTAGGAATTGAATTTACAACTTCACCCCTGCCAGGCAGGTGCTGTGCCACTGATCTATATATCCCTGGCCTGATTAACTTAAATTTAAGTTAAATTGGTAGGAATATTTTTACAAAACAGGTGTGACAACTGCAGATATAGCTCAGCAGCATGAGCACCTGTCTGGGAAGTGTAAGATCAGTCCTGAGTTCAATCCCTGTGCCATAAATAAATAAGTAAATAAATAAATAAGCAAGCAAGCTAGGTACAGTGATATATGTCCATAATCCCAGAACTTGAAGAGCCTGAGGCAGGAGGATTGCAAATTCAAATCCAGCTGAGTGACTTAGTGACTTAGCAAGACCTTGGCTCAAAATAAAAATGGGCTGGATTTGTAGCCCTATACAAAGGTCCTATGTTCAGTCCCCCGTACCTATGGGGAAGAAAAAGGGGGAGGAAGAGATATGAATGTTAGCTTAAGCTTGGTACTTTTTGAGGTGAACTTGGGAACCTAACAGTGGATACAGCAATAGGGGCCACTTCTGGAAAGTTCTGTTTTCCTCCAGCAGGCGTGTGCCTGCAGTGTTCTCCTGTGGGTACCAGGTCCCTGGTTTGTTGGGCAGTGAGTGGTCTGGAGCCCCTCAGCAAGGTGCCTCACTGTTCTGAGTCCTGGTTCTCACCTGGGTACCAGCGCGCACTAGTCATTTACAGCCTTCATGGCATTGACATTGAGCTCTCGTTTTTAAATTCATGTCTAATTAGCAGTTGTGATAAATTGTACTGGCCAAGCTAATGATACCTTTCATAGATTAAGCATGGTGTTAGGTATGATAGCAACAGAACTGCTATTTTAAAATGAGATTTTGTAAATAAACATGCACTTAGATTACAGGAAATGCTAAGTTGTTGATTAATTGGTGCTCTGGAGCTGGCTTTGTGCTTACAAATGCTTCCATCTTGGTGATAATCCATCTAGCAAGACTTCAGCAGGCCCACACCTCTGATCATTCCCAGATAGCTGATTTGTAGTTTGCCAGGGCAGGTGCCACGAGAGGGCCATATACAGGGCACTTCTGTCGGTGCAGAGGGTCAGAGTGAAGAAGATGCTGAATGGCATAGGGCTGTCAGATCTTCCACAAGGCAGGTCCACACTGGGACGTGGCATCTGTGACAGTGCAACATTATCAAGGACTTTTTCTTTCTTTTTTTTTTTTTTTTGGTACCAGGGATCGAACTTGGGACCTTATGCTTACCAGGCAGGCGCTCATGCCATTGTGCTATCTCCCTGGCCCTCAAGGACTCTTAAAGTGCCATCTGTATCATCATTTTGTTTGCATTAAATTGGGAGCTGGGCATATTTTATTTTTTGGTTTTTGTTGTCTTAGTATTTTTTGAGACAGGGTCTTGCTATGCAGGTCAGGCTGACCTTGAACTCACTATGTAGTCCAGGCTGGCCTCAAACTCACAGCCACAGCCTCTCGAGTGCTGGGATTACAGGTTTGTGTCATTACACCCAGCTGAGACCCTATGTCAAAAAAAAAAGGACAAGAGGGGGGTAGGGAAGCAGGGGAAGTAAAATAAGAATTAAGACAGGTTGTGTGTACCAACTCCCTACAATGAGTGTTGTTATTGTGTACTACAAATATCTACTAACAAATTTTTTTGAAAAGCCTGATATTAAGGGAAAGAGAAGGGAAAATATTTGTTTTTTGTTTTTTATTTTTTTAAACTAGGAAGTGAAAACATGAAACTGCTGACACATACTCCTGACTTGTCAGCATGTGGGTGATCTCATGTGTAAGCCTTTGATGTGACACCTGAGCTGTGAAATAGGTAGGAAGTTTCAACATGTCTAAGAACAGCTTAGAAAAGCCACTGAGGGCCGCTTCCCGGTCTGAGTGCTGTGCAGACTCTCAGGACGATGAATGGGCCTCAGCAGCAGGAGGGGTGCCGTCGCAGAACCCATGCGGAGCCAGGGCACGTGGCACAAGTGGGGCTTCTGCTGGGGACACTGCGGGCCAGCCCCATGGGCTAAAGTGAAGCAGCAAGAGGCTTAGTTGGGGGCTTCTGGAACCATGTGGAGACACAAGTGTGGCAGAGGCCTGGGCTCTGACAGGCCACCCTGTAGCCATGCAACTTGGGGAAAGGACTTCGCCCTTCTTTTACAGCTGTATTTTGTCTTAGCCAGTGGCTTCTCCAGGGGTGTGGAAGGCTGATGGCATTGTGACTCATGACTAAGTGTGTAGTAGGTGTGGCGCACAGCATGGGCACTGCTTGGGTGGGGAGCGTGTAGTGTGAGCGCACAACCAGGGCAGTGCCTCGGTCACGGTGCCGTGTCCTTACGGCTGTCCCGTTAGCCCCTTTCTCTCTGGCTGAGAGGCCTCTGTGCATGTAACAGATTTCAAGCAGTAAACTGATGCCTTTTGAGTTCACCTGCCACCAGTCTGGGGCCCTGAAGTTACAAGGTGACTGCTTTACTCCTGAGAGATGAGGTTTCTCAGACACAGCAGCCATGCTAGCAATGACATTGACATCCTTGGCGCTCTGGGGCCCCGTGCCCCTCAGGCCTGGGCCTTCTGCTGCCTGCCCTGCTCCCATTCCCGGTGTGGCCATCAGGGCATGTCCTCAGCAAGCCAGCATTGCTCAGGCCAAGTTTTTCACAGGGACCCAGAGTTTCTTGAACCAGCAGATCCAGCCTGATTTTGAAGTGATGTCACTGTCCTTTAGACTTGTGATCTTGGTGGCAAACCATGGATTTCCCTTCCCTGGGACAGGGAGAGTGGGCTCAATAGATGGAGCTCAGAGTCCACCTGAAATAGAACGTCATAACCTCTTTCCTAGGGTGGAAGCTACAGTCAGTCAGTCTTTCACTTTATTCATTATGTTCTATGTCATTTAAGTAGCTGATTTTTACTAGTGAGTATGTTTGTTACAATGTACATCAAATAAATTCCAGGGCAATGACAGTTTAAAAAAAAATCATAGCTGGGGTATGGTGGCACACTTCTATAGTCTCAGCACTGGGGAGGCCGATGCAGGAGGATCACTCTGAGTTCCAGGCCAGTTTTAACTAGAGTCTGTCTCAAAAACAAAACTACATGACTACTTTTGAAAATTTGAAACTTTTATGATCTAAGTAGTGGCACATGGCTATAATCCCCAGCACTCAGGAGGCTGCGGCAGGAGGATCACTGTGAGTTTGAGGCCAACCTGGGCTGCATAGTGACTTCAAGGCCAGCCTGAACTATATAATGAGACTATCTCAAAAAATAAAAAAAATTGGGCTGGTGAGATGGCTCAGTGGTCTAAAGCACCTACTTAGAACAAGTTAAGTTAAGCAAAAGCACAGGGACCGCGGTTCAATCCCCCAGCACCACATGCCAGCCAGCCCCGCCCCCTGGTGGGCTGAACTGGCCACACACAAAATGAAGAAATAAATAAAAAAAAATAAAAATAAAAAATAAAAAAAATTGTGCAGGGCTGTCAAGATAGCTCAGTGGAGGGCTGGGGAGATGGCTCAGTGGAATAAGCGCTTCCCTGGCAAGCGCAAGGGCCTGAGTTCAATCCCTGGTTCCACAAAAAAAAAAAAAGATAGCTCAGTGGAGGGCTGGGGAGATGGCTCAGTGGAATAAGCGCTTCCCTGGCAAGCGCAAGGGCCTGAGTTCAATCCCTGGTTCCACAAAAAAAAAAAAAAGATAGCTCAGTGGACTAAAGCACCTGCTTAGGCAAGCACAGGGACCAGAGACCACAGTTCAATTCCTGTACCACATGCCATGCCAGTCTCACCCCCGGGGCGGCTGAGCTGGCCCAGGCCAGAGTCCAGGTGGAGTGGTGAGTATCTGTAATCCCAGCACCAGGGAAGCTGAAAGCAAGGAGGGTCACTATGAGTCCCAGCTGCATAGTGAGACCCTGCAACAACCAAATACAGTTTTTTTAAAAATTGTGCATTATAGGGGCCGGGGAGATGGCTCAGTAGAATAAGCGCTTGCGTGGCAAGCTCAAGGGCCTGAGTTCAATCCCTGGTTCTGAAAAAAAAAATGTGCATTATGTATTCAAAAATTTTAATAAGGGGCTGGTGAGATGGCTCAGTGGTCTAAAGCACCTACTTAGAACAAGCTAAGCTCAAGCAAAGCACAGAGACCTCAGTTCAATCCCCCAGCACCACATGCCGGCCTGCTCGCCCCCTGGTGGGCTGAGCTGGCCACACAATCAATCAATCAATCAATCAATAAATAAATATTTTTTTTTAAAAAAGCAAAACTTTAAAAAAAATTTTTAATAAAATAACACAGGAGCCAGATGTGGTGGTACACATCTGTAGTCTCAGCTGTTCAGAAGGTTGTGGCAAGTAGATTGCTTGAGTCCAGAAGTTCAAGACCAAGTTGGGCAGCATAGAGACCCTCTCTAAAATGGTGGAGTGATTGATAACATTACCATAATTCCTTAGTACTCAAAAAAGAAGCTTTGAAACCCCGGGCCTTTGTGCTGAGCTACATTCCCAACCCCTTTTTTGGTTTGTTTTGAGACTGGATTTCTCTAAATTACCGAAGACGGGCTGGTGAGATGGCTCAGTGGTCTAAAGCACCTACTTAGAACAAACTAAGCTAAGCAAAGCACAGGGACTGAGGTTCAATCCTCCAGCACCACATGCCAGCCAGCCCCGCCCCCTGGTGGGCTGAGCTGGCCACACACACACACACACACACACACACACAATAAATAAATAAATAAATAAATTAATTAATTAATTAATTAACAAAGACATGGGTCCAGGGAGATAGCTCAGTAGAATAAGTGCTTGCCTGGCAAGCACAGGGTCCTGAGTTCAATCTCTAGTATACAAATAAATAAATAAATAAATAACCAAAGACAGCCTCAAACTTTTGATCTTCTTGCTTCAGCCTCCTGAGTAACAGAGATTACAGATGTATACCACCACACTCAGCTATTTTAAAGTTTTTAAGTAAAAATAGCACAAGTGGGTTAAAGCATCTAGAAAAACCAAATAAGAGGGCTGGGGAGATAGCTCAGCAGAATAAGTGCCTCCCTGGCAAGTACAAGGGCCTGAATTCAATCTCTGGTTCCGCCAAAAAAAAAAAAAGAAAAAGAAAAACCAAATAAGAAACCATGGTTAGGGGGCCAGGGAGATGGCTCAGTGGAATAACCGCTTCCCTGGCAAGCGCAAGAGCCTGAGTTCAATCCCTGGTTCCACAAAAAAATATATAAATAAATAAATAAATAAATAAATGCTCTTTTAAAAAAAAAAGAAAGAAAGCATGGTTAGCTCTGCTCTTCTCAACAGGGGCACCTGGTACCCTTCTTTCCTTGTGTGCAGACTTCATTTCCTGTTCCACAGTTCTTGCTGATAGGACCCCTACCTGTCTCTTTTCCCTCAGGACTGAGCACTGAAGGTATCTACCGGGTTAGCGGGAACAAGTCAGAAATGGAGAGTCTGCAGAGACAGTTTGACCAAGGTAAGGTACCCCTGGCTGAGCCCTGGCTACCAGAGCCAGTCAAAGCAGATGCTATAGCTGCATTGCCCATGAAATGTAAGAGTGCTTCTGCAAAGCCACAACCAGGAGGCACTAGCTCAGAGATGGAGGAAAAGGCCACACGTGTCCCCAGGTAGCTCTGTCTCTGTGGTACCACTGCTTTACACAGAGGGAAGACCTGTCAGCCAGCTGAAGCTCCACACTGCCAAGGTCGAGTCCCTGTGCCTTGCCACCCCCTGTATCACCACACACAGTGTTCCAGGTGGCCTGGCACAACCTCATTCCCTGGATGGCCACCTCCCTGACTAGGGATGTGACACAGAAGTCAGATGAGATGGTGGTCCTATTCCCAGGACTCTGGGAGCACCCTCGTCTCCTGGAAAAGTGGAGGAGCTGGGTTGTGGCACACTGGCTTGCAGCAGGGCTCCTTCTCCTAAACTTGGTTGGCTGGGAGATGCCCCTAGCCAGGCAACCAAAGTTCTACCTGTAGAGTGAGAAGCCACTCCTGCCCATGCCAGAAGCCGGTGGCCCAGAACAGCAGAAGTTCCTGGTGGCCAGTGGAGGACCACAAAAGGGAGGGCTGAGCCCCCACCACACACCTCACATGCCACCCTCAGGCCCAGCTAACTGTAGTGGACCAGAATGAACACACAGGAGTAGAAAATGGTGGTTGCTCTTGTAGTCAGAAGGTTAAGGTCAGATAAAGATGGAGGAACTGCACTGTGTTTTGGTGGTGCAGCACCACTTGTTTAGTGTGATGCATAAGTCCCACCCTCGCCACTATAAAGAAAAGGGGGAGCAGAGCCTACCCTAGAGGTTGTATTTATACAGTTTCCTGTTGCTGAAGGTGAGGGACACAGTCTGAGAACTGCATTCTTAACTGTTCTGTCACCAGGTTAGCATTTCAGTGTGCTTGCCCAGATAGCAGCCACATTGTCACTAGGTGGTACCATGTCATGGGACCACAGTCACACATGCTGTTGACTGGAATGTGGTTACTTGGCTCGTGACAGGAGAGGCAAGAGTCTAAACAGCTCACCAGATGGACTCTTGGCTGTCCGTACCTGTCACAGAATGAGGAATGCAGGGAGAGAAAGCTGGTAACAAGATCAGTAGAGCCATGGTATCTCCTAAGCTCACAGCCACAGAGGACAAGGACAGAGATGGTCATTGGGATGGCTGTCATGCTTTTTGGGACATACCTAGAAAGTAAGTAGCCTTGCAGCAAAGCCTCCGCCTTTTCCCCTGGACAGGACAGTGAGGAAAGGCAGTCCCATACTGTGGTCAGGGAGAGACAGGCAGCTCAGAGACACCATGGTTGCAAGCCTTGCCCGAAACGTGGCAGATCAGCAACCTCAGAAAACGGGCTTGGAGTTCCCTCTTTCAACCATAGATCTGTTTTCATTTTGTATTTATGAGACTGGAAATTGAAACCCAGGGCCTGCTCCTTTTACATCCTCAGAGCCCCTCCCCCTCCTCCCCTTTAAAGACAGGGTCTTGTTCAGTTACTTAGGAGGCTGGGCTTGAACTTGAGATCCTTCTGCCTCAGCCTCTCTTGAATGTTGGAATAGCAGGTGTGCACCACCATGCCCAGCTTCAGACACTCTAGCAGCATTCACACATGCCACCTCTTACCTGGTCCTTTCTAATTCTGAGTCCCTGCCCAGCTTCAGGCTAGCCTAAGCCAGAATCCCTGGTCCCTGAGCTTTCTCTGGCTTCTCCTAGGCCTTGAGTGTCCCTGTTGTTTCTGCCTAGCATAGTTTGGTCCAGCCTCTCTCTCCTAACTTCCTTTCAGACCACAACCTGGACTTGGCAGAGAAAGACTTTACTGTAAATACAGTGGCCGGTGCCATGAAGAGCTTTTTCTCAGAATTGCCAGACCCCCTGGTCCCGTACAACATGCAGATTGATTTGGTGGAGGCGCACAGTGAGTACCAGTGGGTCTGAGTCCAGGGCCCTCGGCTGCACAACTGGCAGCCGTGGGTGGGCTGGTGGGAGAGAGGTGTGGCGTTGTACAAACAAGTCCTTCACTCAGAAGAGGTGTTCTTGCCTTGGTGCTGGGGTTAGATGGGATTTGGGAGAAGGAAGTAGCCAGCATCCCAGGTGCCTTCCAACTAGGGTGCCTCAGTAGACCAAGGGTGGGGCTCTTGGGGTTTTATCAGGATAGTTGCAGTTTTCTCCAGTATCCTGTCCATGAAGTATGTGGTTTGGGTGCCAACCTGGTAAATCCTGCTCCTTTGCTTGTGGACAGCTTACCCACATAGCCCCAAAAATTGCCTGCTGCCCTTACTATCCCTGCTGTAGGTGAACGGAGGCTTGGAAAGGTCTAGAGGCGAGGCTGGCCAGGACTGATTTTTAGCAGGTTTTCCCTGCCTTCCCAGCCCTCGTGGAAGGGAGGTAATGTCTGAGACCATACTGCCCCTTAGGAAGCTACTAAGGGATAGTTCCAGGGGCCCTAGCCAGATGCTCCCTTGGTGCTGCAGCATTCACCCCTCAGGTCTCAGTGGTGGTCTCTGGATGCCATCTCACCTGACCTCTTAGAGCTCCCCCATGGGCATACAACCTTTCCTAGCCAAAGACAGCTTCTGACTTCACTCTGCTGCAGGGCCAGGATCCAGAAGCAGCCATTGGCTGGCACCTGCAGAAAAGAGTGCTCTTGAAATGCCCAGAGGAAGCCCTGGAAGAGGAAAGGAGGCATGCTCAGGCCATGAGGCATTAGGTTCATCTTGTCACAGACCACTAATAGGAGGGGTTTAAAACCAGCAGAGTTTGCTCCCAAGATTAGTGGTGAGGCAGAACATACAGGTGTGACAGCTTGGTTTTCCTAGTCCCAGATTCTTGGTGGCCTCTAACAGAAGCAGGTGCTGAGGAAGCTCATCCATGAGGGGACGTACTTAGCTGTCCTCAAAGTCACCTTTCAGGCAGTCTGGGGTCTACATCTCCCTTGGTGTTTGTTTCCATAGCCTGGGTGCTCCTTTCCCTTCTTTAGCCCATGTGGCCAAGCCAGATGGAATGAGTTCGTCTCAGCTCCTAACCTTACCCTCAGGTTACATGCACCAGAGAAAGGGCAAGACTGCGTCAGACTTCTCCGTCTGTCACAGGGCCTGGGCCTCCTTCCCACCTGCCTCTGAAGAAGAGGTTTAGGAATGGGTACACATGCTGGCTTTTCCTGCATGCTCCAGTGAAAAGCATAGGAAATCTGTGGACTAGGCCCTCTCTCAGCCTTTTGCCCAGGCTTTTGTCTGAATAGAAGTTGGGAGAGGGTAAGGTGTGGCCTTGTCCTCAGCCTCTAGAAGGCCAGGATGCTTCTCTGCATTTGTCTTGCCTTGGCGCCATCTAGAGGCACACAGGATCCTGGCACCCCACAGAAAGCCATTGTCTTAACGGGAAGTGCTGACAGAGCACCTTTTTGTTTGGGAAGGTGCTGGTGATACTGAACCAACCCCTTTTCCTACAGTGCCACTTCCATGGGGCTCCCACCGCTGGAGAAATTGCTGCAGCAGCCTGGAAATGGGTGGAAGTTTTTGGCTTCCTCTTCCCATTACGTTTCCTGTCCCCGTGCTAGTCACCTGGGGCTCCACTGTAGTCTTAAACCTGGCAGAAGAGAATAGGGGAGGAAAGCTCCAGTGTCATGGCCCCTCTCACAGCTGAAGCAACTGAGGGACGAGTGACTGCAGCTCTGTGAGCTTGGAGGAGCTGAGCCAGAGACACCAGGTAGTGTAGAAGAAGTTAGTATCGAGGGAAATAATGCCTGAATATAGCTGGCTGTGTCTCCTTGGCAACATCAACTTGACCAGCTCCTACCACTTAATACCTAAAAGCAGCTGTGTCTATGGATTGTAGCTTGGGCCTGCTTTAATATCCACAAGCACCAAGGTCACTGTCTAATTGTTCTGTTGGCAGTAGAATTTCACAATATTGAACATTGTTGAAAATGTGCCCACAGTAGAGGTTTTTGTAATTACTCGCTAGTTATCTTCCTGCCACATTCACAATGACCTGGGGGTTGGGGGTTGAAGAATGCATGGGAGCAACAGCCAAAGCTCACTTGTGTGCTTGTGGCATGCCTGGCATGGCTCTTTGCGTGATATCAGTGCTCTTGGCAGTACTGAGGTGCCAGTGTGATGCTTATCTTACAGAAGAGGAAACTGAGATTCTCACTGAGCATAGCTTGGCTTGAGGCCCAGGACCCCCCTGCTAGGGAGTGGTGCCTGAGTCCTTGCCCTCTGGTGTACAGTGACATTCTCTTCAGACAGAGTGAGGCCTGCAGAGCCAGAAGTACAGGCAACATGGCAGGTAGAGAATGAGAGGAGGGCCTGAGCTGGCCCCAGGTCTGACAGTTTTTGTGTGTCAAAAACTGGTTCTTCCCTAAACCAGAAGTTCTGCACTAAGGACTTATCCTCAGTGTTCTCAATAACTCTTAACACTGCTTGCAAAGCTGCATCTTTTTAGTGAGGGAGAAGACCAGTAGCTTTACCAGATTGGGGGGAGTGGTGCAGGATACTGGTTTATCATACTACCCTTCCCCTTTGACTGCTGAGACAACATAGGCTAGAAATAAGAAAAGTCCAGTTGCCAGAGTCAGCAGGCAGACAGCTCTGCTGCCCTAGGGTTGTTGTTCCCCTGCCGCCTATGACATTGCTGATTCTAGGACCCTGCTTTCCTCTGTCCTGACCCCCACTTCCGAGCATGGGTTTATAAAATTTCACAAATACCCGTAGATGCCAGGCCCATATGGCAACAGTCAGGATGTGTGTAGTTCCTTCTCAGTCTGACGGAGCAGGGAACATGTTGCAAGGTCACCTCTAGAAAGACAGCCTGAAATTGCTGTTCCAACCACATACAGTAAGATCCCAGCCTGGCCTTGGAGTCACCTGCCACCTGGGGGAGAGGGCAGGCCACATGCTGGCTGCTGCACACAATGCCTGTGACCTTGAACCAGCTCTGGGGCACTCTAGGAACTCGGGGGGCAGCAGCAAATCAGGTTGGGTACTGGCTTAGCAGCCTCGGGCCAAAAATGGCAGGCTGCCAGCGCAGAGATAGTGCCACCACGTACAAAAACCTAGGGCCAGATTGTGTACCTTTTTGAGCCCTGGTTTCTACTATGAAGATGTCTCTGAGGTCCATGGTGACCTCTGTTCCCACCACTTCCTCCTGAGCTCCTAGAGTCTGTTCCAGACTTGGTCTTGGCTCACCAAGGCCCCAGTGCCCCTGCACCTTCCTTGCTGTGTGGCGCCCTGGCCCTTTTTCCCGTTCCTGTACCTTGAGGCGCGGCTGGGACTGGAGTACAAGGCTGAGCTGGCAGCTGGGCCTGGGTTCTCACCCGCCCCGTCACCGGTCTTTGGTCTCAGTGTGACCTCTTGAGCATGCTTCTCAGACAGAAGATGGGGAAAGCCCAGCCACCTTCTTGCACTCAATGCGTGAGAGACTCCCTAAGAGCAGCTGCAGAATGCTCCCATGGTATCCTGGCACTGGCAAGCATCAGGCATCGCTGGTGTCTTCTGCAAGAGCAGAGGTCTAGGCCTAGAGTAAGTGCTTCCCAGAGAGGAGCCTGAGGGGCCAGGTGAGCTCGGGGAGGGAGAGGCGAAGGAGACCAGGCCCAAAGCAGACAGGTAGGGTTGGTCTTGCTTAGAGAGGCTAGGCTGGGCTATGCCAGGACTCCCCTCATCTCCCCTTCTGTTATGGTACTCTTGAGACCTGAGCTGGTTGGCGGAAGGGAGGAAAAGAGCAGATAACTGGCCACCAGCCCCTCATCGGGCTCCAAGGGACAGGGCTGGGCTTCCTCCTGTGGCTCCATTACTACCCCAAGGAGGAAAGAGAGGAAGCCCCGTCTTTGCTGCTCCTCGGATAGGAAGGAGAGAGGGCGTCCAGCAGACTATGGCCTGCCCAGCCCAGCTTCCTGTCTCAGCTAGGAAGACAGCTGAGCCTCTGCTCTTCTCTGAAGGTGCTGCCATGCAAGGGTCTGATGAAAACAAACACAGCTGTGTTTGTGTCACACAGGCACCTATAGAGATCTGCACACCTGAATTGGGAAGGGGGCATGATTATTTTATTAAGTGGAACTTAGAGCTATAGTACACATACTTTTTGTGTTTCCTCAAATGATTTTTGACCTCCCTCTAGCAGTTTTACTTTCTTTTATTTCTTTTTTTTTTTTAATTTTTTATTTATTTATTTGTGTATGTGTGTGGCCAGCTCAGCCCACCAGGGGGCAGGGCTGGCTGGCATGTGGTGCTGGGGGATTGAACCGTGGTCCCTGTGCTTTGCTAAGCTTCTTCTAAGTAGGTGCTTTAGACCACTGAGCCATCTCACCAGCCCATCTTTTATTTCTTTAGTTAGCTTTTTTGAGTCAAGGTCTTTTTTTTTTTTTTAAAAGTGTGTGTGTGTGTGTGTGTGTGTGGCCAGCTCAGCCCACCAGGGGGCGGGGCTGGCTGCATGTGGTGCTGGGGGATTGAACCACGATCCCTGTGCTTTGCCAAGCTTGTTCCAAGTAGGTGCTTTAGACCACAGAGCCATCTCACCAGCCCAAGTCAAGGTCTTGCTGTGTGGTCCAGGTTACCCATGAGATCAAGGCAGTCCTCCTGCCTCAGCCTCCCAAGCATTGGTATTACAGGTGTGCACCACTACACCCAGCTGCAGTTTACTTTTCTTTTTTTTTTTTTTTTTTTTTTTTTAAAACATTTATTTATTTATTGTGTGTGTGTGGCCAGCTCAGCCCACCAGGGGGCGGGGCTGGCTGGCATGTGGTGCTGGGGGATTGAACCGTGGTCCCTGTGCTTTGCCAAGCTTGTTCCAAGTAGGTGCTTTAGACCACTGAGCCATCTCTCCAGCCCCTGCAGTTTACTTTTCCTAAGCATACTCCACTGAGACATAACAATAAAGGCTTCCAAAAACCTGCTGTGGAGCTTGAACCCTTAAAATGAATCTTGGCTTCAGAGAATGAGGCTGATCATAGTACCCTGTAGTACTGCTTATTTCCTGTAGTTTTCAGTCATTTTCTAACAAATGCTCCCTAACCAGGCCCAACTCAGACCAAATGAAGCACTACCTGCTCTCATCCTTCCTAGCATGATGGCTGATCCAGGTTGCTTCTGAGGCCCTTGCACAGGGGCAGTGCCCAGGTGCTGCTCGTCTTATGTCCCTGAGCTCTGTTCCTGACTAACTCTGGTGTCCTTGTCCAGAGTCACAGAGCTGTGTGGCATTAGTGAGAAGATCGGTACCCAGGACCGTCTGAGCTGAGATCTGGGCTCTCAGCCTGCACACCGCCTTCCTCCCTACACAGGGAAGTTCCTGGGAGCATACCCCAAGTCCCCGAGTGTACTGCTGCAGGTTCTTGCCCAGGAGGCCATGGCCCTCCTGAAGACCTCACAGTATGGAAGGTTCCTGAGCCTGCAGGAGTCTGGGACAGGAAGGTCCATGGCATAGCTGCAGGGAGACCATTCAGAGCTTGTGTCCATGTCCAAGAGGCCTGTGCACCCAAATGCACAAGTAACCGTTGTGGGGGTTTGGGGTTTTTTGGGGGAGGGTGGGGGATTTTGGTTTGGTTTGGTTTTGGTTTTTTGGTTTTTTGGTTTTTTTGAGACAAGGTCTTGCTGTGTAATGCAGGCTGGCCTCAAACTCACAGTGAACCTCCTGCTTTAGCTTCCTGAGTACTGGGATTACAGGCATGCTCCACCATGCCTGGCCCATTGTGGTTTTTAACAAGCCCCCCAGGAACCTCTGGCCTGGCAACTGGATGGCCACTGTCTCCTTCATGGGGCCTTCGAGTGGCTTTCTTGAGCCCTGACATGCTAGAGCTGCCCTTCTGTCCAAAGAGTTGCTCTAGGGGATGTCTGCTCAGGGCCGAGAGTTCTACATTGGCTGACCGTGGTTCAGGTGGGCTCTGGACTGGTTCTGCTTCGGGGCCACACTGGGCCAGGCCACCATAGGAGGGGAACCAGTGTACCAGGGAGCTCTGTAGTCACAGTTCAAGCTCTGCAGCCAGGTGTGCAACTTTCCACTCCCACCCAGCTCTGCACCTCTCTGGGTTCCTGATTCCCTATTCTCCAAATGTGGTGGGAACTGTCTTGCCTCTAAATTCTAACTGCTTTTGGTCTGGTGTGGTTATGCACTTCCTTCAGGGCAGCCTACATCCCTCTCCCAAGACATTAGGATTCCCTGATGGGCAGTGTGTAGGCGGCAGTGGGGGAAGGGTGCAAGGCCTTTTGATGAGCTGTGTAAGAATCCCCCACTGTTTCCACCGGCCCCTTCCACTGAGCAATGTATGGAGGCTCCCTGGATCCCCAGGAAAGGACAGAGCCCTGGTCTTGTGGCAGGCTCCCTCCCTAGATGTCTGCTGGCGTGGGTGGATGGCTAGGAAGCAGGCAAGTCCTTCTGCATTGGGATGCCTGTCTCCAGGGGCAACCAGAGGGGCAAAGAATGGCGTTCTTTATGGTGAAGTCTCTGGATAGTTCCGTCTCAGGTGGTGGGGGCAGGAAGCCCCAGCACACAGTGGTACACTTCAGCAGAGGTCTGGGACACAGAGGTGAGCCTCACGCTGGACTCACGCCACTGCCAGGTGTGCCAGCTGTGGGCACAGGCTTTGGGGAAAAGGCCAGGGCTGGCGTGTCTAAATCCCTTAGAGGGTTTCTGCTCCAGTCAGTGCCTGGGCTCCTCCAGCGGGGCCTGACTGCTCCACAGGATGCACAGTCAGCTCGGTCACAAAAGCCTGGGTTCCTCTCCACAGAAATCAACGACCGAGAACAGAAGTTACATGCCCTTAAGGAGGTCTTAAAGAGGTTCCCAAAAGAAAACCATGAAGTCTTCAAATATGTCATCTCTCACCTGAACAAGTAGGTGGTGGGCCTTTCTGGTGTTTTTCCTCCTGAGGGACGGGAGTAGCCAGGCTCAGCTAACAGCTGTTACCAAGGTACAGGGCCAGGCCCTGTTGGCAACATGAGGGAGCTTCCAGGGGCGGGCACCCTGGGTCCTCACAGGAGCAAACCTCAGGTCTGCACCGTGACTGAGAGAGGCCCATGTGGCCTCAAGTGTGCCCAGCACCAGCAGCGCATTTAGCTTTTTAGCTGAGTTTGCAAGGGCGCTTTGTGGTGCCTTGTGGCACTTTGCCCTTGCTCCTCCCAAAACGACAGGAAAGATTCCCAGTGGATCCTAGTTCCTCAGAAGTGAGTCTCAACAGCACCCACAGTCCACTCTGTTTCCGCTCCAGAGGGGCCTGCCAGGGACAAAAGCATGCCTCCTTTCTGGCTTGCAGCGCTGCAGGCTGCTTCCAGGGAGTTACCATCCAGCATGGGCTTTTTTTTTTTTTTTCCCCAATTAATTTTATTGAGAAACAAATAGCAGTGAGACAGTTTCAAAACAGGTCAGTAGGACAGTTACAATAATTAATACATTGCATATTGTTGTCTAGCATGGGCTTGCTGGTGGCTGATAGTGTTATTCACATAGCTCCCTGCACAGCCAGACATGTCACAATGAAATGTCCAGTGAGCCAGTTGCTGAGGTGGCCATGTAGCCAAGGCTTAGCAGAGGAGGGTGGCAGACAGGGAGAGCCTCCTGCTGACGAGGACCAGGAGCCCATCCATGCGGGTTAGGGTGGGGACCTGTGCAGCCCTGACTGGGTTTGCTGTCACCTGCAGAGTCAGCCACAACAACAAGGTGAACCTTATGACGAGTGAGAACCTCTCCATCTGCTTCTGGCCCACGCTGATGCGGCCAGATTTCAGCACCATGGACGCGCTCACAGCCACGCGCACCTACCAGACAATCATCGAGCTCTTCATTCAGCAGTGCCCCTTCTTCTTCTATAACCGGCCCATCAGCGAGCCCCCGGGGGCCGTGCCCAGCTCGCCTTCCGCAGTGGCTTCCACCGTCCCTTTCCTCACCTCCACACCGGTCACGGGCCAGCCGTCACCCCCTCAGTCTCCCCCACCCACACCCCAGTCCCCAATGCAGCCCTTGCTCCCCTCCCAGCTGCAAGCTGAACATACGCTGTGAGCTCCTGGGGCCCAGGCAGCAGGAGAACCAGTCTTTGTGATGGGGCAGCACTCAGCCTTGAACAAAACCAAGTCTGCTGGGCTGGGCAGGGGCCAAGGGTCCCCTCCTCATCACATTCTCAAGACCTCAGAGGTGGTACCAGCCACTGGGCCCCCACAGACCAGGCTCTAGGGCCCGCAGAGCCCAATGCTGTAGGCCTGCAGGCCTCAGACAGCACCGTGGATGGGCCATGCCCTCTGACATGGACGGCTGGGGGCCAGCCCCATCAGGCCCTGCTCCCAGGCCACTGCCATCTGTGCACACCAGCCTCGTGGTGCCGCCTGCTTCTGTGGAGCCCGCTCCTGACACATCCTGGCCTCTGCCAGGGAGCATGGTGTTTTGAGATGAGGCTGTCCCGGCTGCTGCACCCTAAAGAGAACACATCCCATCCATCTCGTCTCTTCCCACCTCCACGTCTGCACACACCCTGGGGTGGGGGATCCCTGGGAGCACTAGGCCCCAGTTCTGCTGCCCCAGCTCCATATGGGATGTCTGCCCAGCAGATTGGAACCTCAGGAGGAGAGCTGTGAGCCTGGACTGAGGGTGCACCTTCCCCCACCCATGCCCACCAAGACTTCTGTACACAGTCTCTTCCCAGCAGAGCCACACTGGAAGCAGATGGAGCGGCCCCCACAAGAGTAAAGCAGACAAGGAAGACGCCCTAGAAAGAACACTACAGACCTCAAGCTTTATCCCTCCCAGCTCTGCAGGGCAGGCAGGTGGAGGGTGCCTCGACTGTGACAGTCAGACAAGGATGCCTGTGGCCTGGCCTATGAGCCTTTGAGCTTTGCTTACATCCTCTCGGCAGACCCCAGTACCTAAGGACAGTTTGAGCCCCAGGGGAAGCTGGCAGTGGGACCAGGCTGCCCCAGGCTCTGACACTACACTGCAGAAACACTGCCCTGTGCTCCCAGCCTGGGGTGATGGCCTGGGGTGGAGTGGCAGTGTGGTGGGCAGCCCAGGTGGGGAGGCTCCCAGTGGGAGTATCTGGGACGTGGGCTGTATGGGCCATGAGTGGTTATCTGTGGAGCCTGCATTGGGATCCCAGGCCCAGTGCATGGCCCTGCACGTCACCACCAGCCTGGACCTCCTCACAGGCCCTTTCTATTCCCCTCCACTCCTGCACAGCAGTTCTGCCAGACAGCTGTCCCCATCACCCAAGTGTCTGTCCTCATGGCTGGGCCACACCTAACACTAAGGTACCTGGGCATGGGAGAGCAGGGTGTAGGGTCCTGCACCCCACCCCCTGGGTCCTGTTGTTGCACTTTAGAAGCAGCTCGTGTGGCAAGTTTTGAGGGTCCTGTGAGATAGGGGTGGCCCCCTGCACCTCCCATCTCCCCCCACTCCCTCCTTTGGATAAGCTGGCTGTGTCTCCAGTTCCTGGTGGCCAAACAAGGTGCTTGGAAGCAGTAACTTAGCCTGCAATTCTGTCACCCCTCCAAGGACACACCCCAGCCGAGCTGAGGCGCACACAGCTGCGCAAACGCTGGGGCAGCTCTTCTCCCCTCCTGGGCTGTGGCTGGAAGTGGGGCAGGTATTTCATGGAGATTGGCACACCCAGGCTGGGGCTCACTACTGCAGCCCTGAGCCGGGCATCCTTGAAGTTCTCTGCTTGTAACCCCTCATTCCTCTAAGGAGTTGAAGTGGCAGAGACGCTGCAGTGTGAATGGGTAGTAAGAGCCAGATCCAGCAGGGCACTAGGCTGACGGGGAGGGGCAAGGGGGCTCCTGCCACCAGAGCTGCCAGTGTCACCCTCACTTCTCCCTCCACCACCTCTTCAGCCCCGCTGAGAGGCTGGAGGACAGTCATTCCATGCCAAGTACTGACCCTGGGCTTTGTCTCTGGTTGGGGACAGGCTGGCCATAAGCAGATTGCTGCCTGCTCTGGCATTCAGTGGGGGCTCCAAATTCTGAAACACTTTGACCCAGGCAGCCCTTATGGGCTGCACCATGCACCCAGACCTGTGGTGGCCACCAAACCTCGTCTAGTTGCCACCCTGCCCACTGCACCCTGAGTGGTAAGCCATGCCCAGCCCTACTCTGCTGGGGGCGGAGAGGTGGCCTGCATCATGCGTTGGTATCACCATGCACCACTTCATCCTGTCACATCTTTCCTGTCACTGGGCATTTTTAGAACACAGAGATCTGAGATTCTGAGTCTGACCCCAGTGTTTCCCTGCTTGAGAGGCTTCTGGCACGATGTTTGTCTTTGCCACTGCAACTGAGGGTGACATCACAGGAGCGGCTGGCTCCTGCTTCCTCCCTGTCTGAGGGGAGAGCCCTGGTGGCCGTGTCCCCATGGTAGGCTCCCTAAGCCCACAAAACCTGCCGGCAGGTCAGGTACAGCGTCTTGTCAGCAAGTCAGTCAGCAAGTCACCTCTGGCTGTGCTTCCTCCCCTGTCCCACGAGCACTACAGTGGCTCAAGAAGGCCCTTCATCCAGGACAGCGAGGCAGCCTCAGAGCCCGGGCAGGTGGCTGCGATGGGCGCGCCTGGGGCTCGAGGCTATGCTGGTGGAGCTGTGCTTGGGCAAGAGGGAGGATCGGGCATCAGGACCTGCTCCCTCTCTCCCCTTGGAGCTGTCTGAGCTATGCTGACCTGTGACCTCCCAGCAGCCCCTGTCACTGGGCCACAGCCACCCCAACAGCCTTCCATGCAGTGGAGACAGGGCGTAAGTTATTGTTTGCATCAAGAAATCATGTTCCCTGTGTACATTTTAAAAAGAAATGTCTCCAAATTGTATGGGAATAAAACTTGTTTGAAAATTTGGAATAGTGCTGCTGCCAGCTTATTTTTCTGGTACTTGTATTTTCACATGTTAAATGATCTTTATATATGTTGAATTAACAAATATTTTGAGTTTCTGAGGGAAAAAAAAGCATATTAATGGTATTGAAATGTGTTAGTAGTCTGGCCGTGTGCCCAAAATTCTGTTTTGCAGCAAAGTGGAGAACTGTATGTAAAGAAAGTATAACAATTATTTCTTGTATTTTAGGGGCTTTAACCAGCACCTCTTCTAGTTGGTGTTAGGAATGTTGACTTAATTTCCACTTTTTTCTTTAACACGTCGTGAGTATTTGAGGCTCCAACTTGATTAGTGCATGGTCAGCCCTCACAAAGGCTGAAGCATCTCTGAAGGAGGTGTTTTTGTTTGGTTTTGTTTTTTAAAATCATGTATTTGCTACCAAGTATTGTACTTGTCTCAATGGGAATGGTGTAAAAAACTGAAAAGGCCTTATGTGATATGTATCATAGTTAATAAATCAATCTTGTAAAAAACCTCAGCGGAGAGAGCTATAGGGGCTTCCTCCCTGGGCCGCACACGCCCAGGGCAAGCTGTTTCAGGGTTCCTGCCTGGGAGCACCCACTTGGGGATGGTGAGGCCGCCCTGCAGGGGGAGGCCCAGGATCTGGAAGCAGAGGGACGCAGCCAGCCTCCTGCTGCAGCTGGATGGCCATCTTGCTGTCCCCACCATTACCTGCGACTGCTCTTCCAGGAATGGTCCTGGGTGGCCTCCCCAGAAACCCTGCCGTGAGAGACCCCTTGCTGACCGTCTCCACTGGCTGGGGCTGGAGAGCACACGCCTAGTATGATCCTGGCCTTGGGCTGGATCAACCCTCAGTGCAGCCAGGAAGAAGATGTTTTTGAAAGTCCCAAATTTGGAACCCAGGGCTTTTATACCGTGCGTATCTCCACCTGCACTTGCAATTCTGCCGCCGCCTCCCCAGCCCCAGGGTTACGGGCACGCACCACAGTGCCCCATCCTTGCACGCTTCACCTGTTTCCTCCACACCTCCTCGCCCTGACCCTAATCCACATGTGCCTCCACTTGGCCTCCCAGCCCTTGCTCCTGCCTCTCACCTACCCATGGTAGACGTAGGCAGTCCAGGTGCCTCGGCCCTGCCACTGTGGATACAGCATGTGGCTCAGTCTACAGCCTGTTCTGGCAGCCACCGCTGCACAATGCCCCTGGTGCTGGGGTCACCTTGGGTGTCAGCCGGCTGGCCACTCGGACAGGGGCCTCCCCCCTGACCACGCAGGCCCCAGCCGCTTCCTCCCAGCAGAGCTCAGCCTGCCCTCATCCTGATCTCTGCCCTGTGCTGTTCCCCTGCAGTTCCTTGGGGCTCTAGCACCTCTGTGGACTCCCCGGCTTGTGACCTCTTCACACCTGTTCTGCAGTTCACACACAAGCCAAAGACCCTGAGGCGTCCCCTGCCCTGCCCCTTTGTGTCCTCGTTGCCTTGCACGGAGCTCCCACTCCATCCTGACAAGCTCGGCTCACACCCTGGTGGCTTTTCACCCTCAGCATCCAGGCCCCTGCTGGCGTTGCCCTGGTGCCTCTAGAGAAAGCCCAGGTCCTTCCAGAAGGTCACAGCACCCTGTCTACTCTCAGCATGGACCAGGGCCCAGCTGCTGCAGGCCATTTGCTTGTGGCGTTACCTCTGGCTGACGCGCTGACCTTGCTCCTCGGTCACTTGCCTCTAACCCTGGCCCTGACCTCCAGCCTAAGAGTCCTTTGCTGTTGAAGGAGTTTCCCTTTAAGCTGACTCTCAGAAATCTTTAAAAAATAAAAGTTCCAGGGCCAGGGATGTAGCTCGGACTGGCAAGCACAAGGGCCCAAGTTTGAGCCCCGGTACCATGTGCCCTGATGATCCAAAACTGGGCGTGGGCGCACATCTGTAATCCCAGCACTAGGGAGGCTGAAACAGGAGGATCACTACGAGTCTGAGATGCAAAGTTCCATCCTGGTGGCGCACGCCTGGAATCTCAGCGCTTGGAGGGCTCAGGCAGGAGGCCTGCTGAGTTCCAGGCCAGCCCAGGCAGCATAGTTGAGTTCAAAGCCAGCTCAGAAAATATTTAAAAAAAGTTCAAGCTAGAGGTGGTGCACAGAGATTCATTAAGGAAAAAGATTAAGAACAGTGCCGAGAGCTGTCGCGGAGCCTTGGGCAGGAGGCCAGGCTGGGTCCCACCAGAGCCAGTCACCCCTGCGAGGGAGGCGGCGTTCTGGATGTCTTGGAGGCAACTCTTGGCTGGGAGGAGCCAGTTCCAGGGCACAGTCTGGACAAAATGTGCTGCATTCCTCCTTGTGGCCGCCAGGGGGAAGCAGAGCTCCGCCCGGCCCGGCAGAGCCATCGGGGCTTCGCGGGGCAAGAGAGTAAATTCCAAGGCCATCCCGGGGCACTGGAGAGCCCCAGAGCTGGTTTGGGCAGCAGGACGACCTGGCCAGAGCTGGAGAAGCTGGAACGTGTAGAAGGCACTGGAGCCACCCAGAGCATTTCCAGAAATGTAGTGTCCCACACATCCTGAGGAATCGGGGGCCTGCGCTGGGAGCTACATCCCCAGCCCCGCTATTTTTTTGAGTGGGGTCATATATGTCACTAAATTTCCCAGCGGGACTTGAACTTCTGATCCTCCTGCCTCGGCCTCCCTAGAAGCTGGGACTACAGTCATGTACCCCTGATTCCCCATTTCTAAAGACAGCCTTGGGGCTCTAGAATACCCAAGGCCTTGGTCACTGGGCAGGCCATGGGCCCTGACGGGCGGATGAGGGTGACCTCTCAGCCAGGGAGAAGGTCCCCTGAAAATGCAGACAGAAGTGGGGAGGAACCGAGGTGGCCACACGGGGGATTCTGGGGACATTCTGAAAGCAAAGTTGCTGACGTGGGTGGATATGGTGTTGCAGAAAGGGAGGAGAGTGGCTCCCACTAAACACCTGCAGGATGGCACTGCCAGCTGGGCCTGGTGGCTCACACGTGCAGCCTCTGGGAGGCTGAGGCAAGAGGATCACAAGCTCAAGCCCAGCCTGGGCTACTTAATGACTTAGAGAGTCCCTGTCACATAATTTAAAGGCGGGTTAGATGTAGCTCAGTGAAGGGCCTTGGGCTCAATTTCCAGTACAGCAGAAAATAATTACCAATTAGTTGTTAAACTCCTGTGGCTGTTAACATACTTCTGTCCCCTGGCTGGCTGCTCCTAGGAAGCCACAGCAAGGCTGCGCACACCAGGGAGGCGTCCGACGCTTGGCTTATGGTTCTGGAGCCCAAAGACCTAGCAGCTCTCTGCCCAGGCTGTGAGGGGCGCCTGCTCCCCACCTCGCCAACTTCTGAGCTTCCTGCAGAGCTCGTGTCCCTCGGTCCTCGGCTTGTAGCCACCTCCCCGCCTGGTCCCCGCCTGGTCCCCGCCTGCCTCTCCCTCCACGGCCCCGCCTCAGTGTCTGCATTCTTCCTGCTAGCGTGTCTGTCTGTGTGTGTACCTGCGGCACCTGGATCAAGCCCTGGTCTCCACGCAGACCCACATCCTCACATCCCCACCAGGCTGGGCTCCACCTGTCTACCTTCCTGCCTCTGCCTCCCAGAGTTCGAGGATTACAGGTGGGTGTCACCGTGTCCCAGCTTCCCCTTCCTGTAAGCTATCAGTCAGATTGCTTTGGGGCTCACCCTAATGCCCTTATTATTTAACTCCATCACCTTTGTTGAGGCCACACCTGTCTCCAAGTCGGGATTGGGACTGCAAGGCCTTTTGGGGCAAGCGGGGCTTAGCCCACATCAGACTCCCAGCTCCCTTTTCATTTTTTTTTTAAACCCAGCTCCCTTTTCATTATTATGAACTGCATCCAACAGCCCGCACATAAACAATAACAATAGAGCTAGGGAAATAGCTCAGCGGCAAGCGCGAGGTCGCGAGTCTGAGTCCCAGTACCACAAAATAACAACAGCGGTGATCATGCAGGGGACCTCTGGGTGCCCCGCGTGCATTAAGATTTTTGCTGTAGGGCTGGTGAGATGGCTCAGTGGTCTAAAGCACCTACTTAGAACAAGCTTAGCAAAGCACAGGGAC
>NW_004524773.1:663668-666277 GCF_000260255.1 Octodon degus | reverse complement strand
AAAAAAAAAAAAAGATTTTTCCTGCAGCCAGCCATAATGATCCCAGCACTTAGGAGGCTGACATAGGAGGGTCTCAAATTCCAGGTCAGCCTGGGCTATGCAGCAAGACCCTGTCTAAAAAGAAAGAAGAAAAAGAGATCATTGCTACCAGAGTTCTTGCTTTGTAGTCAAGGCTTGCCTTAAACTCAAAATGTAGCCCAGGCTGGCCTTGAACGTGTGGCCTGCCTGGGCCTCCCGCATGCTGTGACTGTAGGCATGTGCCACCATGCCTGGCTGACGTTCTATTTTTGAGCTGCATGAAGCTATGGGCAGAGTCACTCTTTTACTTGGGGAGCACTGTTACTTAGCTCCATTTCACAGACTAGACCAGTGAGGTCCTGAGATGAAGGAAGCGGCCCAAGCTCACAGAAGGAGCCAGACTTTGAACTGGAGCAAGTTGAGCCTAAACCTGTGCTGTCCACCCCCCAAAAGGGTGTGAATACGTTTAAACCGAGGCCATTGGAACCCCCAAACACATCCACTCAGTGCACACCAAAATGCTTGCCCCTCTCCTTGGTTTCTCCTTGTGACAGGGAACTCATTACCTCAAAAGGGGCATACTGTCTTTTCTTTGCCCATTGCTTCTATCTGAGCTACTCCAGGCATGGTGAAGCCCCCTGGTATGACCAGAAAATTGGAGCACAGCCCGGGAAGGACAAGGAGACCCCAAAACAGCTGGGAGGTTGGGGCTGGGCTGAAGGGCTGGGCTCCCTTGGGCCCCTTCAGGGGACACTCCACACCCTATTGTGATCCGTGTCCATGTCATCCCACATGCCTGCCAGCAGGGGGTCCAAGAGACAGAGCAGGCAGAAGTGGCTGTCCCTTGGCTCAGACTGGGTTGCTGCTCTTACTCTGCCAGCCCCCAACCCCACCCCCGACCCAGGACCCTGAGACCATGTCAGGAGTCCCTTGTGAGACACCAGGGCTCCCTGCAGTGGGCAGCCTCATACCCACCCTGGCTGGAAGCTGTCATCAGCTCAAAGGTCAAGGGACAGCCACCCAGGCCACCCAGGAGGGTGAGTGGGACCCCAAAATGGGGGGGGTGTGCATGTATGTGTGTGCGTGAGCGCGCACACACATCCATGTGTGCTCGTGTCTTCAGATGGCATCCACCGTGTTCACTGTCAGCACTGAGCCACCCCAGGGCCTTGGGCACTCCTGACACTTCTGGTCTGGGTGTGGAAGTCCATGCGGACGGCCCCGGAGTCCTGGCCGCTGAGCTCCAGTTCAGCCCTTTTCATCTCACTTTGAGCCAAAAGCTCACTAAGTTGCCAAGTGTCTCAGGCTGTGCTCATCAAACTTTCGATTCTCCCACCTCACCTCCCAAGTGGATAGGAGTCCAGGCCTGCATCACAACACCTACCTGGCATGGGTGTTTGTTTGTTTAGAAGACAGGGTCTCACTATGTAGTTCAGGCTGGCCTCCAACTCACTATGTACTCACAGCGATCCTCCTGCCTCGGCCTCCTGAGTGCTGGGATTCTCTTTTTTTTTTCTCTACTGCATATTGAACCCTGGGTCCTGGACATGCTAGGCATGTGCCCCGCAGCTGAGCAACCCCAGAAGCACTGGCTAATTTTCCTTTTCCTTTTGAAATTTTTTAAATTTTTATTTGCATTAATATGTGTTTGTAGGGGCCGGGGAGATGGCTCAGTGGAATAAGTGCTTCCCTGGTAAGCGCAAGGGCCTGAGTTCAATCCCCAGTTCCACCAAAAAACAAACACACATGGCTTTGTAGAACATAGGGTTACACTCCCCAGGGGTGCCTCACACACCCTGCTCTCCTCCATGCCTTTCTCCTGCTTTCCCTCCCTCGGCCCCCTTTGCCTTTGGAGCAGACCTACCTCCTTAGTCCCTATTATCTTTTGTTTTGCTCTTTAAGTTATATATTTTTGCTCTTCACTATTTATATAGTGAAGTCGTCTCATTCTTTTTTTTTTGGGGGGGGGAACCAGGGATTAAACTCAGGCCCTTGTGCTTACCAGGGACTTTTGCTGCTGGACTATCTCCCCTGCCGTATCTCTTTTCTTTAGGCTGTTATAAAAGGCCCCTAATGCCCAGTACAGCGATGCGTGAATGTAATCCCAGCAAAAATAAATAAATCCCTAAAAGCTTTGTGTTTTATAAGGTATTAAATGTTGCCATATTCAAACTTAAAACTGAAAGGTTTTTGTTTGTTTTGGCCAGCTCAGCCCACACTGGAGTAGGGGGCGCAGCATGTGGTGCTGGGGACCAAACTGTAGCCCCTTCACTTTGCCTAAGCTTGCCTAAACAGGCACTTTAGACCACTGAGCTATCTCGCCAGCCCATTTTTTTTTTCCCAGAACTAGAGATTGAACTCAGGCCCTTGTGCTTGCCAGGCAAGCACTTATTCTACTGAGCCATCTCCCCGGCCCCTGTTTGGGTTTTTTTTTAAATAATTTTTTTTTTTTTCTCAAAGTTTTATTGACAAACAGATAGCCGTGAGACAGTTTCAAATCATATCGGAAGGACAGTTTCAACAAATAATACACTGCATATATTCTTCTTAGTGGTTAATTGCTGTACAAGATGCGGACTTGTGATCCCATT
>NW_004524773.1:656193-663426 GCF_000260255.1 Octodon degus | reverse complement strand
CAGCCCCCTGTTTGGTTTTTTAAGACAGAGTTGCAATATACAGTTCAGCCTGGCCTTGAACTCACTAAAAAATGGATTTTCTAATACATAAACAATTCAGTGAGAAGAGTGGTTTTATTTACTTTTTCAAGGTCTCCCTACTGGACAGCTGTCAAGGAAACACCTAGCCCTCCAGGGTGCTTCTGCGCCCACGGAACAGGGGTGGCAGAATGGAGGGAAAACTCAGAAAACCTATCACTATGAAAACATGGCCTGAGCTGGGCAGGGCAGTGAGCCTGTGGTCCCAGTGCTCCGGGAGGCTGAGGCAGGAGGACTCAAAGTTTGACTTGTCACCCCAGACAACTTAATTACTTAGGGAGTCTTTGTCTCAAAATAAAAACATATGAAAAAGGTCTGGGAATGACTTCATAGCAAAGGCCATGGGTTCAAAACTACCACCACCACCACCACCACCACCGAAGTAAATAAATAAACAAAAGATCAAAAGGCCTACTGCCCCAAGCTGCAGAGAGCTCCCAGATGAAATCATTTAGTCTTCACAGGATGCTGAGCAGTAAGTGCCAGAATGAAATGTTCCCCTTTACAGGGGAGAATAGGAAAGTCCTGGAAGGTGATTTTCCTAGTCAGAGTCACACAGCAGAGGTAGGGTTGAGCCCCAGCAGCCAGGCTCCTGCACGTGGAGCATGGGTCAGTGTCACAGCTTGGGCGCCCCTCTCAGGCTCCTCAGGAACCCCTGCCAGCCTCCATGGCCTACACCCCTTGCCCATTTCTGTCCCCACGTTGGGGTCCTGCCAGTGAGTGCGAGGCAGCAGGAAGCCCGGGGCCCTGTGCCAGGCGCTGCACCCCTTTGCCCGCTTGGGAGCCACTGGACAGCCCGAGGGCAGGTTCCAGTTCCTCAGCGGGTCGTGGCGGGGAGCGCCCACGGCCCTTGGCCTGGAGCCCCTGAGTGACTCCTGCGAGTGGAAGCTGCCCTCGCCAACCCCCGCCTGGTAGGCAACAGCGGCTGGCCTGAGAGGTCCGGCCTCAGGGGGAGGCGTTGGGCCAGGGATAAGCTCAGCAGCTAAGTGCCTGCCTGCTAAGCGCAAGGTCCTGACTTTGATCCCTGGTGCTGAAAGGGGAAAAAAATCACAGTCATGGGGAGGCGGTGCTGACCCCGAGTCCTCTTCTGCAACGCAGGGGTACCCCAGATCTGGATCTGCGACCCTGCAGGAGGCACCTCGCGGGGCTTGGGTGCAGGGTGCCCTACTCTCTGGTCCAGGCTGGCTGGCAGGTGGGGTACCCGGGGGAGCCAGGGTTCCAGATTCCTTCTCAGTGCTCCCATGGTGTCGCAGGGACACCAGATCAGCCAGACGCTGCATGGAGGCCACGACCCCGGAACAGCTCGGGCGGGGCGGAGTCTCGGTGGGCGGGGCTCCTCCAGGCCACGCCCCGGCGCTGTCCGCGGTCTGCCGGGCTGCGCTGGACACCAAGAGCCGCTCGCTGCCCGGGGTCTATGGCGCGGCTCCCCTGCGCCTCCCGGCCGGCCCAGAACCTGCACCGCGACCAGGTAGCCGGGGCGGGGTCCTTCGGAAGGGGACGCATGAGGCTTGACAGGAAGCGCAGGGGGACCCCTGGGTGCTGGGGGAGAGGGGCGCCGCAGATCTGCTACTGGGGGCTAAAGTGTGGGGAAGCCTGAACTCCCAAGCTGGCAAAGGGGCGCCACGGGGCATCTATCTGGAAGCCTGGCCGGGAGACTGGGGGTGGCCTGGGTCCTGAGGTTAGGGGGCAGGAAGAAGGGAGCCCAACTGTCCAACCCCTGGTTCTAGGGGACCCCGAGCTCAGGAGCAGGACTCCCTCCTCCAGGTGTGGGGTGCATCCTGGGGGCGCCCCGGGCCGAGGCGTCGGTGGAAGTTGGTTGCGGAGATTTGGGGGTCCGGACACGTGGCGTCACCCGGACGGACTGGGGGTGGGGGTTTCCCGGAGCAGGGCGCGAGGCGGGGCACTGCGCTCCGCTTTCTCCTATCTCTTGTCCCGCGGGGGAAAGGGGTGTCCCGTAGGTCTGGGGATCGGAGGCCGGAGTGGACTAAGGGGTGCGGGGCTGGACCGCTGGGCCTCGAGGCACCCGCCCGCCGCCCGCCGGCTTGCGATGCCTGGCACGCAGCGCGGTGCGATCCGTATGCGCGCCGCGTGCGCCCATTGGTATGCGGGAGCCGGCCCGGCGCGGGCGTGCGGCGGGCGCTGGCGGGCGAGCGGGCGGGGGCGGCGGCGGCCACGTCCTCGCCGGAGCCAGGGGTGCCTCGGCGCCCAGCCCCAAGAGGGGAGACTGAGGCAGGGCCAGCCCTGCTCCTCGCTGGACCCCCAGGGGCCTCAGTTTCCCTAGAAGGTCTCCCGGGAGCACTGGGCGCCGACCCGGGAACCTCTCCGCTGCAGGAGTCGCGGGTCCCCGAGCCCGCCTGACCGGGTCTCGGAGATGGCGACCCCGTTTCCTGGCGGCGAGGTCAAGTGCGGGGCCGGCCGCGGCTCCGGCGTCCCGTGGGACTTTCTGCCCGGGTTGATGGTCAAGGCCCCGCCCGGACCCTGGTGAGCACGGTCCCGCCCCCGAAGCAGGGACCCCGCGGTTCGGTCCGGGTCGCTGGGGAGGAAAAGCTCCCTCAATTCCTGCCCCGCTCCTGGGCTGGAATTTCCCACCCTGACCTGTCCGTATGCCCCTCGCGCGGGTTTCAGCCAGCCATTCCTCCAGCCGGGCGTGGTGGCGCACGCCTGTCATCCTAGCTCTCGGGAGGCTGAGGCAGGCGGATCTCCGGCGAGCTCGAGGCCAAGCCAGGCCGGGCCGCGTAGCGAGACCCTGGCTCAACAACAAAGAGCCCCCCTCCCCCGACACACACGCACTCCTAACCCGAGGAAGACAAACCCACGCCCCAGGCCTAGCCCCACGGCCTGCGGGGTTAGAATCGCCTTCAGCTCTGCTCCCTTCTCCGGGGGGTCACGTTGTCCCCCGCGTCGCTGGGCTCCCGAGTTCTGCCGGCCCGCGACGCCTCCTCCGCGCCACCCGCCCAGCCTGCAGGCGCAGCGCAAGGAGAAGTCTCGCAACGCGGCGCGCTCGCGGCGCGGGAAGGAAAACCTGGAGTTCTTCGAGCTGTCCAAGCTGCTCCCGCTGCCCGGCGCCATCTCCAGCCAGCTGGATAAGGCGTCCATCGTGCGCCTCAGCGTCACCTACCTCCGTCTGCGCCGCTTCGCCGCGCTTGGGGCGCCACCCTGGGGGCTGCAGGTCCTGGGACCCCCGGCCGGGCTCGGTGAGTGTGTGTGCGTGGCGCCCAGTCCGCCTGCCGTGGGAGCTATGTGTTGCTACTGTGGCGGCTGCTTTCCAATCCTCAATTTACTCATCTGTGAAATGGGCACGAGAGATTGGGTAGTTCTGTGAATTTGGGCCTAAGGGGGGGTACAACAACAAAAGGCAGTGGCTCACAGGGAAATGCTATTATTTTATTGGGGAAAGTGAGCCATTATTATCACAAAAGAAAAAGCTGTATGGACAACCCAGATGGGCAGGGTTTGGATTTTGGTTTAAGTTTTGATTCTTGGAGACTGGGGCTGTCTGTGTAGTCCAGGCTGGCCTTGAACTCACACCGACAGGTGTGCTGGTGCCTACCTGTTAAGCCCTATCCCAGTTCTCGGGAGGCAGAGGCAGGTTTGCTGCAAGTTCAAGGCCAACCTGGGCTACACAGTGAGTTTAAGGCCAGCGCAACTGAACCACAAGGCCCTGTCTCAAAAAAAAAAAAAAAACAAAAAACAAAAAAAAAAAAACAAAAAACAAGAAAACCTCACAGCGATCCTCCTACCTTGGCCTCCCGGATACTGGGAAGACAGGCATGCACCAGCACACCGGGCCCACTCTCTAAGGGGAAGCGCACACCGCACCCAGCACTTCGAGGCCTCAGGGAGTTGAAAAGATGCTGGTGTGTGGCTTTCCTGTTTGGGAGTTTCAGAGAGGGAACGGTGGAGCGTTTGGGGCTTTGGGAAGGCTGCCCGCACCTGTGGCCTCAGCCACGCGCCCTCTTAGTGACCTCCCCCTCAGGGGCTGAGCACAGGCCATGCTGGGCAACCTTGGCCGAGCTCAGTCAAGTCACCCCGTGTCGGGTCACCTCGCAGGGCTCGCGGTCGCTCAGGATCGGGCAGAAGATAAACCCAAGTCCTTGCACTGGAGAGGTGGCCCCACTAGTGGCCAAGACAGTGAGGCGACAAAACAATGGCACCTATACTGTGTAGAAATACTGGCGATGACAGGGCTGCGGGCCCTCTGGTCTGGATCCCCGATACCTGCAAGTGCGAGTCACCATTATTGCTTCTACTTTGTGTCTGCCAGTGAAAGGCATCTATTGGAGTCACAGGTGACAGGAACAGGGCACACAGCACCATGGCTGTCCCCAGCGCAGGGAAAGGGTTTCCTCAGGGTGGGGTTGGAGGGGCTCCAATCCCCCTCCTGCCCTGTTGGGTGGGGGGAGAAAATAGCATTGATTAAGCCCGCAATAAATCACCATTTAAATTTAAATAATCCGGCCTCGCAGGCGGTAATTAGGCGAATTGACTGGTGCGGAGAGAATGCCGCATTAGTGCCGCTGATTACTGCCATTACCCGAACAACACGTGCGCGGCGGGGGATAAACATCTTGTCTATTGTCCCCGAGCTGAGGAGGGGCCCTGTGGAAGCCCTGGGACGTCCTGCACACCCCCCACCTGCTGGTGACACCAGCCACCTTCAGCCCGGCCTGCGTGTCTGCCAGGACGCGCAGGACGCCCATTTGCATGAGCCCGAGAACCCTCAAATTGGGAAATCAAGGGAGGGGGCGCCTCTCACCCCACGGAGTCCCCTAAAAGACACCGAGTGTCTGCTCCCCAGTGTCCTCCTCAACCAGAAGAGTCACTGCATAGACCAGGCATGTTGGTACACGCCTGGAATCCCAGCCGTCGGGGAGGCTGAGGTGGAACTTAGCAAGACCCTGCCTCAAAATATAAAATTAAAAGGGTTTGGGAATATGGCTCAGTGTGAAGGCCATGCGTTCAACCTCTAGTACTGAAAAATTAAAATAAGAGGTGTAATGTGTGTTCCAAATACTCAGAAGCAGTGCCCAGTTCTTTAGACAGAGCCCCACTGCCTATGGCAGAAACCCCCAGAGGGAAAGACTGCTCGGGTGCCCATCACAGGCTTGGGGAGCTGAGGCCCAGCCAGGGAAGCTTTCTGCCTCGGGCCAGGAGGCGCCCCGGCAGAGGTCTCTGGCCCCCTGGGCCTCCCTACCCACCACCCACTCACCCCCACTCCCACCTCCAGGCAAGTCAGTAGCTGCTCAGGCCCCACCGCGGGCCCCCAACTTGGTGAGGTGGGGGACCCCACCTCCAGGCCAGTTCTGCACCCTCTCCGCCGCCTTCCCAGCGTGCGCACCAGCAGTCGGGGTCGCTGCCCTGCCCCCAGCTCAGCAGCCCTAAGCGCCGCAGGCTCCCCCCACCTCCGCCCCAGCCCTGTCCCGACACGCTGTCCCCAGGAGGGCGCCAGGGCTGCTTTGCTCGGCAGGCTTTTCCCCGAAGGCCGGCCCAGCGCCTGTCCCACTCGCTTCCCGGAGCAGTCACTGTCCTCCGCCAGCCAGACACTGAGCGTGCTGCTGGGCCCGGCCCGTGTGAAGGCCCTGAGGCCACCGGCCGCCTGGAGACCTGGGGTCCTCAGAGGTCGGCGGGGTCACACGCAGGGGCTCTTGGCACGGCGAGAACACCGACCCCGGGCGGGGCCTAGCAGGAGCTGGCGGCGGGCACGAGTGGCGAAGGCCGAAGCAGGACTCGGCGATTAGGCGCCTACTGTGTTCTGGGGAGGCTTCTTGCGGTGTCACTGCGCGCGGCGCTGGGGACAGCTGAGGCCGCCGCAGGGGACACCCTGCCCCACCTCCCCTGCTGTGCGCCTGCCACCTGGACGGGGCCTCCGGAGCCACCGGGGTTAGGGCTCGCAGAGGCGCCTCTGGGCGGCGTGGATTTGAGGGACGGAGAGGGGGCTCTCGGGGAGAGGAGCTGGCAAAGCCGGGGTGAGAAGGCGCGGCCGCCCGCGGTCTCAGGTACTGCGGGGCCCTGGCCCGGGGACGGCGCCGCGAGTGGGGTCGCGCAGCCCCAGCGCCCAGCCCGCAGAGCCCAGCGATGCTGTTAATTGCGGCAGCACAGTCTGACCCGGGCTGCTCCGGGGAGAGGAAAATGAAAGAATTAGCAGAAATGACAGGGGAAAATTGCGACAATTAGCAGGCGGCATTGTTCCCGCCTGTCACCGGGCTGGCTGGAGCGGCATCTCGGGGGAGGGGTCCCCCTCAGCCCCCTCAGTTATTGTTCCTGCAGCTCCCGCGCAGAGAGGAGAGGCCAGGCCCGCCGAGAGCACGTGGGGGGCTGCCCCTGGGGGGTGCGGCATGGCCTGGCGCTTTGAGAGTCTGCTGGGACAACGGCAGCCGCTTTTTTTTTTTTTCTTCTTTTTCAGACACGGTCTCGCTATGTAGCTCAGGCTGGCCTTGAGCTCACTTTGTAGCCCAACCTGGTCTCAAACTCAACACAGATCAGCCTCAGATCCCCCAACCCCCAGTGCTTGGATTACAGGTGTGCACTACCACACCTGTCTCGCAGCCATGCTCTTAACCTGGTCCCCGGCTTTGCAGCGGGGCCCTTCTGTCTGCCGAGCTGACTGGGGTCCCCCTCCTTGCAAACCCACTTCACAGAGGGACAAACTAAGGCCCAGAGAGACAGGCTGGGCAGGGCAGCGCTGGAGCTTTGACCTCAGCCTGCACCCTTGACCCTGCAGGAAGCAGGTGCTTGAGGACCCTGAAGTCTGAGTCCTTCTTCAGCCTCCCCCAGAGCACCTGACCTCCCAGAGGTGTCAGCGGGGATCCCACCTGTGGTCAGGCTGGGAGACCCCCTCGTCTCTGCCCACCTCCTGACGAGCACAGTGCCTGTGCCACATGCTTCAGTGTCCTTTGCCATCTCTGTCTCCACCTCCCTTCCCTTATGTCTGCCTCTCAGTCTGATTCTGTTTCTGTGTGTCTCTATCCCTATCTTTTAAAAAAACATCACTGGTTGGGGAGATAGCTCAGCAGTCTCTGGGCCTTTCAAGCGAGCCACTGAACTGGGTGAAATGGCACACACCTGTAATCAATCCCAGCACTGGGGAGGCTGAAACAGGAGGGTCAGAGGGGGCCAGGGAGATGGCTCAGTGGAATAGGTGCTTGCCTGGAAAGC
>NW_004524773.1:653545-656038 GCF_000260255.1 Octodon degus | reverse complement strand
TGAGGTAAAATTGGCCACTTTAAGCAATCATATTGGTACAGGCCTGTAATTCCAGCACCCTGGGAGGCTGAGGCAGGAGAAGCCTAGTTTTGAGCCTTGGCAATTTAGTGATTTACCAATAAAAAAAAAATTTTTTTTTAAGTAAAAAGAAAGTATGTAGCTCCATGCAGAGTCCCTGGGTCAATCCCAGCACCACAAAATGAACAAGACTGGCCATTTTGCTCTTTTGAGAGAGTATATGTGTCTTGCTATGTAGCCCAGGTGACCTTAAATTTACTCATGTAGCCCAGGTTGGCCTCAAACTCATGGGCTGGAATTACAGGTGTGCACCAGCACGCCTGGCTGAGATTTGAGATTTGCCACTTCAAAAGGTGCAAATCAGTAACATTCAGTGCAGCCTGTCACTGCTGTCTAGCTGTAGAGGATTTCTGTCACCTCAGACAGAAAGTCCCCACGCCTGACAAGCAGCTGCCTCTCCTTTCCAACATAGAAATAGATCTCAGGACAGTTCATCTATATGGTGGTGCTTCCTTTCTTTTTTTACCCCCAATACTGGGGACTGAAGGGGGCTAGGGATTTAGCTCAATGTGCCTGGCAAGCGTGAGGTCCTGAGTTCGATTCTTGATACCCACAAAAAATATATGGAGTACTGAACCCAGTGCCTTACAACCCTGACTCAACTTCTAGAGTGCTGAGATGACAGTTTGTGCCACAGGGCCCAGCTTCATGGCCCTCCCACCCACCCGACTTTCTTGGTGAGGCTGAAACCCAAGGCCTCCTGCACAATGAGCGGCGCTGCCCCACTGAGCTGCACCCCAGCACCTCCTTCCCCTTTCGGGCTGAAGGGCCTTCCACCTCCCATCCCCTGGTGGGCTGAGGGCCTCTGGGTTGCTTTCCACCTTCGGGTTGTGCTGACTCCTGCTGGCACAGTGCGCAGAGGCCTGCATCTGTTTCAAGCGTGTCTCTGGTGCTCTGCAGTGGCATCGCGGGCCCTGGTAAAACCCACCCCCTGCGGCGGCCGCTGTGTGCAGCGAGTGAGGATGCACCGGGCCAGCACCACTCTGCTTCTTTTTCCATTCCTGGCCATCATAGTGGGTGTTGGATGGCGGCTTGCTGGTTGGCTTTTCATTTCCCTGGCAGCAGTGAGGCTGGGCCTCCGTCACCGCGCTTACTGGCCCTTTGTACATCTTTGGGAAAAAACGTTCACTCAAGTTCTTCACCAATGTTTGCCGTTGTTCCCTTTTTTGAGGGGATAGTACTGGATTGAACCCAAGGCCTTCACACTGAGCTACTTTCCCAGCTATTTGTATATTTAGTTGTTTGTTTTGTCTTTGAGACAAGGTCTTGCAGTGTAGTGCAGGCTGGCCCCAAACTCACTGTGTAGCCTGGGCTGGGCTCCTACTCACAGCAATCTTCCTGCCTCAGCCCCCCAAGAGTTGAATTACAGGCTGCAGGCCCTCTTCTCTTTCATGCCATCTGACCTTCACGAGCCCGGCCCACAGACTAATTCCCTATGTATTCCTTTCTTCCTTGGTGTTCATCTACCGTGTTGTGCTGGTCACCGCTGTGCCCCCAGCACTGACCAGCACAGGACCGGGACAGCAGGATTCAGGCAGCCTCTGGACTAGCCCTCTGCGCCCCCCTCTGTGTCTGCGTCTTAGTCACTGTCACTGGACCCCGCCCCTCGGGTTCTCCCCACACCCCAGCCCATTCCATTCAGCCCTGCAATCCTGGGTGCCATAGGGTGGGTCACGGGGGGGGGTTGCAGAGCAGCTCCTTGGGGAGCCCGGGGCTGGGTTCCCCAGACCAACCTGCTCGCGCACCCTTCCTCCGCCCTCAGCCCCTGGCCGCCGGGGCCCTGCGGCGCTGGTTTCCGAGATCTTCGAGCAGCACCTGGGAGGACACATCCTGCAGGTGAGGCCCGTCGTTGCTCTCCACTGCCGCCTGGTGGTCCCTAGCGGAACCGCGTCCTCTTGCGCCCCAGTGGATCCCAAAGCGAACGATCGAGCGCCCCCTGCGGTCTGCCAGCCCCGGTTCACTGCACCCCTAGGGGAGAGAGACCCAGACTTCAGACCCGGTCTTCTGCTGGGGGTGGAATCCTCCCGACTCCTGCTCCGTTTTCCTCCCCGACTGCAGTCCCTGGACGGCTTCGTGTTTGCCTTGAACCAGGAAGGAAAATTTCTGTACATCTCTGAAACCGTTTCCATCTACCTGGGTCTGTCACAGGTAAGGTCCCCAGTGGGCTGCTGTTCCTCATACCCACCCAGCTGGTGTATGCCTTGCTCTCTCCTGATACCCCCATCCCAGCATAGAAGAAAAAAAATGAATTAGATATATGATTCACGGGGCTGGGGAGATGGCTCAGTAGGATAAGCGCTTGACCGGCAAACGCAAGGATCTGAGTTCAATCCCCGGTTCTGCCAATATATATACATATATCTGTCTCCCTCCCTCCATCCTTCCCTCCCGGGGCCAGATCTCCAGTCTTCCTCC
>NW_004524773.1:640071-653445 GCF_000260255.1 Octodon degus | reverse complement strand
ATATATATATATCCCAAAGTCTGTTCCCTGGAACCTCACATGGCACCAAGGTGGCTCATATGGGCTGAGGAGGTTGTCAGAGAATTGGGTCAGTCTGAGGAAAGCAAATGGAATATCAGTTCATCAACAACAGATGGCAAGAGGCACTATATTTACCAATACTTGTTCTTTTACAAAGTTTACAAGTTTTATTTTCTTTGCAGTACCTGGGATTGAACCCAGGACCTTCACCCGAGCAGTGTAGTGCCCACACCATCCATCCATCCACTTGTTTGCTTACGACACGGTCTACCAAGTCGCTAGTTGCCCAGCCTGGGCCCCACGCCCGCCTGCCTCAGGCTCCCAAGTGCTGGGCTCACGGGGGTCACTACCGTGCCCAGCTGGCTGACAGCATTTCTTATGGAGAGACACCGCGCGGCGGTTGAGGGTTTATCTCTGGGCGCGGCTTCTGCCCCAGCTCCTGCCTCTGAGCACTGGGAGAAGCTTTGGTCTCTGGCAGCACTTGCTGATTCGTTCATACAAATCGCGTTGCTTCCCCAAACATTTTGACAAATGAGAAATTGGGCGAATTCAATCCATTTGGAGACTCGGTCCTTGTCAGCAACTTTTTGGTGAGTTGTTAGAGATTTCTGAAAAAAGACCCCCCCCCAAAACAAGGGGTCTTGTATGCCTGTGTGTGCACGTTCGAGACAGAGTCTTGCTTTGCAGCCCAGGCTGTCCTTAAACTCCCAGCCATCCTCCTGCCTCCGCCTCCCAAGTGCTGGGGTTACAGGAGTGCGCCACCACTCCCAGCTAAAGGAGGGGATTTGGACTAAGAGGAAAAGGGAAGGAAGGCGGCTTGCAGGGACTTGGCTGTAGGGGGAACAGTGCGAAGAGCCTGAGTTCAGCCCTCAGTACCAAAAATAAAAGAGCAAATGATAAAAACCACAACAAGCGCGGCAGACACCTACACTGGGTTGCAACTCTGACCGCGCGCGCACACGCTTCAGCCGCCCCTGCACTCCCTTCTGTCGCCGGCAGGTGGAGCTGACGGGCAGCAGCGTCTTCGACTACATCCACCCCGGGGACCACTCCGAGGTGCTGGAGCAATTGGGGCTGCGGGCCCCCACCCCCGGACCCCCTACCCCACCTTCAGCCTCCTCTTCTTCCTCCTCCTCTTCCTCCTCACTGGCGGATACCCCTGAGATCGGTAATTCCAAGGGTCCCCCAAAATATGAAACTGGAGCGAAGCCTGGTGTATACAAAACCCCCCTCGAGTTGTGCGAAGCAAAGCTTTGTACAACGAACCAGAATCTATAAGATCCGGCTCCCTAAAATTGCCTGTGCTCCCTAGAATGCCCGAATCCCCAAGATGTGACCCTTCTGGCTGCTGAGCAGGTGGGGGTGGCCGGGCTTCTCAGGCGTCCACTCTGCGCTGTGCCTTCCGCGCACACTTGCGTTGCATCCTGACCTCCATCCCACGGAGCAAGCCCGCTCCGTTTTAGAGGAAACAAGGCTCAGGCCCAGGAGCCAAGTAACTGCCCGATCACACGGCTGAAGCCCGGGCCCCGAGCTCCTAGGCCTTCTTTGCGCTGGAATTTATTTTTACCCTCCTGATAATGACAGCGCCTTCTCGTTTAATGTTGGGGACCTTCGAGGTGCGCGGCCCTGTAGACAGGGTTTTCTACATTGGTTTTGCTTTCCTTCGAAACCATATAGACTTCAGCAGTGTCTGGGGAGGTGTCCAGAACCCCACGACTGCCTGTGGCAGTTTGAGGCCCAGGTTTGTCTGTGAGCACTGTTATTACACCACGTGGTGGGGTTTGCAGAATAATCCAGACTTGGGAGTTGGACGTGTTGCTCTTCCCAGAGCCTCTGCTCTGTCCTAAGCCCAATGCTGGGGGCACAGGGTGGTGACACAGGACCTGGGGCTCACAGTCCTAGTGGGGAGACTGACGTGTCCCCACACAGGCTCCGAGGCAAGTTAGTGCAGTGTCAGAGAGCAGAACCGGCGACCAGAACCCTGGAGTCCCTGGCTCCGAGGAAGGAGGGGGCAGGCACGGCGTCTCCTCCTCCTCTTCCGAGCACATAACTGCGTCTCTCACCCCAGATACCAGCCCCGCCCAGCTGCCTCCTTCTGCCCGAGTCCAGGAGCGTTCCTTCTTCGTCCGCATGAAATCCACCCTCACCAAGAGGGGGCTGCACGTGAAAGCCTCGGGGTACAAGGTGGGTGCTCCACTGGAAGAGAGCTCTAGAGATTCTGGCAGCTCTGTCCCAGCCCAGAATATGACCAAGGGAACCAGACAGGTGGCTTCACTGGGTGCTGCACTTTAGGAAACCAAGGCTGGGAACTGGAAGCCACAGGCTGTCCCCGTGCCCCAGGCCTCGGGATGATGGGCAGAACCTGGCAAGGTGGACTGTTATGATCCCTGCTCTCAGGGCCACCTTGCCCCTCCTCAAACCCTGCCACCACTGCCAGCTGGCTTCCCCAACCATGTCCACCAGTCCTGGCCCTGCCTTCCATGTGATGCCCACCACCCTGTGGCTCCGCCTCCCAGGCAACGCCAATCAACCATATGGTCCCGCCTTCCCCCGACTAGACACCTCCACCCCACCCCGCCTTGCTCTTCCACCAACCTTGCCCCCTCAGCAGGTCATCCACGTCACAGGGCGCCTGCGTGCCCGCGCTCTGGGCCTTGTGGCCCTGGGCCACACGCTGCCCCCAGCCCCTCTGGCAGAGCTGCCTCTACACGGACACATGATCGTCTTTCGCCTCAGTCTGGGTCTCACCATCCTTGCTTGTGAGAGCAGGTACCGGAGTTGGGGGCTGAGGCAGGTGCAGCAGGGCACCCAGGAGAGCTTGGTTCTGTGGGAAGTCTGGGCCAGCGTGGGTCTGCAGGCTCTGCACAGTGGGAAGCCGTGGAGAAGGAGCCTGGGGCAGGTAAAGAGGTGAGGGAGGTGGCTGGGTTATGCTGGGGTCCCTGAGGGCCTGCAGAGCCCTTCCCTTCCCCACTGGTCTCACGTCACCTCTCCCCTGCCATGTCTCCTGCATCAGGCAGTGGGGCAACTTGTCCTGGTCAGAGCACTGGGGCGCCTCGGCCCTGCCACCCTAGGACAGACGCCATAATGCTTGATTTGCAGAGGGCCAAACATGCCCAGGGCACTGCTGTGCAAGGGTTTGCGCCCTGGGCGCTCTGAAGCCAATTCACACTCCTCCCCTCTGCTCTCACCCCCAGAGTCAGCGACCACATGGATCTGGGGCCCTCGGAGCTGGTGGGCCGCAGCTGCTATCAGTTTGTCCATGGACAGGATGCCACCAGGATCCGCCAAAGCCACCTAGACCGTGAGGCCCATCTCTGACACTCATCTCTGCTGCCCCTGACCCCAAGAAATCCTTCTTCCAAACTGGCCACAGTCTCTCCTGCTGCACCTACAGCTTGAGGGGCCTAGTCAGCACTGGAAGAGGCTCAAAGGCACTGAGCCCTGGCTCAGCATTGGGGGGGGGACGTGGGGTCTCTGCGACCTACCCTTAACACTCCAGGAGCCCCACTGCCACCAAGCTCTGCTCCCTCTGACTTACTCTGTCTCCCGCCCTGTACCTTTGGCTTCTCCCTGTCCCCCCTCACTGTCCATCTGTTTGCCTCTTCCTGGCCACCCCCTCTGCTGGTCTCTCCCTCCATGGCCTCTCCTGTGCCCCAACCCTCCTGTCTCTCCTGCTGGGCTGGGCCCAGTGCTGGACAAGGGCCAGGTGATGACCGGCTACTACCGCTGGCTGCAGCGTGCAGGCGGCTTCGTGTGGCTGCAGTCCGTGGCTACTGTGGCTGGGAGTGGGAAGAGCCCCGGGGAACACCATGTGCTCTGGGTCAGCCATGTGCTCAGGTGACCACCGCAGGCCATGCCCTCCTGCAGGGTTAGGAGCCACTGTGCTCAACATTGGGGTGGGTGTACCCTCCCCAGGGACAGGACAAGTAGACAGGAAGCAGGAAGTAAGCAAAGGCCTAGAAGTGCAGGGAACAGGGACAGTCACTGGTGGGGGGGATAGTGTTGGAGAGGGGCAGGACAAGTTCACAGAAGCCTCTGTCCCAGGATAAGAGTCTAGACTCAACTCCGGGGCACCGGGAGCTACAGAAGGCTTTTGCCTTGGAGGTCCAAAGTAGGCCAACTCAAGTAGAGAAGCCAAAGTTGTCAGGGAAGCTGAGGCAGGAGGATCATCAAGCTGGAGCCCAGCTTGGAAAGGGCACTGCCAGCAGGGAGCCCAGCAAAGTCAAAGAACCAACAGCTTGAGCTTTCCACCAGAGAAAAGGAATTTACAGGCCTGGAAGTTAAAGTCATCAGAGAAAAAAGGCTACAAATGACTGTGGGGCCTTTTGTCTCAGGAGTACTAGGGAGCCACAGAAGCCTTAGTGCTGCTGTCTTGTTTATTGGAAAGAGTCTCCCTCCTGCTGTGGAGAGGGGGACCAGACAGAAGACTGGGGCGTGTCTTGGGAAACACCAGGCTTCTAGGTTGCAGGAAAGCGACAAGGGCATCTTCTGCCCAGTCTCTAGCTTTGTAGAGCCTAAAGCAGGGCTCCGGAGAGGAACAGTAATTTCAGAAGAAGATGTGAGGTCAGATGGGAATGAGGCGTCTTGGGGAAACTCAGGTGGTGGCATCCAGGTGGTGATGTGGGTTGGCCTCAGAAGAGAGCCACACTGGGCTAGAAATCAGCTTTGGACCTGGGTGTTGGTGTCCATGTCGGGGCACCTGCTCTCACAGCGAGGAAGCTGTACTTGCTCTTGGCATCGTGTGGGACAGGAGGGACAGGAGGCTGGGTGGCTGGGGACCATGTCTCTCTACCTCATCCTCTTCTCCCCAGCCATGCTGAAGGCGGCCAAACACCTCTGGACACCTTCCAGCTTCCAGCCAGCACAGCCTGTGAGGACAGATCCAGCCCTGGGTCAGAGCCCACAGGTAAGCTCATCTCTCTGCCCCCACTGTCCCTGGTAACCTCCAGATGGCCCTTTGAGAGCTTAGTCCACTATAAAACCACCAGCCCAAGCACAAGGGCCTGAGTTCAATCCCCGGTTCCGAAGGAAAAAAAAGAACAAAAAACCACCAGCCTGTGTGACTATGCATATGAATATTAAAATTAAAAGTCCATTGCTGAGCATGATGGCACACACCTGTAATCCCAGCTCAGAGGATGAGGCAGAAGGATCGCTATGAGTTCAAGGCCAACTTGAACTTGCCTGACACAGGGCTTCTCAATCCCTCTCTACTTGACAGTCAGTTCAGGCTGACAGTTCTGGGCCATGAACCCAGTCCTGTGCAATCCTCTGGTCTCTACCCTCTGGGTACCAGTGGCAGCCTCACCTAACTGTGACAATCAAGAATGCCCCCAGCCCACCACTGCCAAGTGTTTCCTGGGGAACAGTCCCTTCTGCTGACAACCCTGAGTCTATCCACTGAGCCCAGCTACAATCAGGGAAACTGAGGCCCGGGACACCCACCAGTCTATCATGGTCTTCCTCTTCCAGAGGGAGGGCCTCCTCCGGAAGGGAAGCAGGCCACACCCCCAGACCAAGATGATGCCCCGCAAGCCCGGGGTAAGCGCATCAAAGTGGAGCCTCGCACAAGGGAAGCGAGGGGTTCAGAAGACAGCGGGGACGAGGAAGCCACTGAGCAGCCCCATGCAAAGCGGCCGGGGTTCACATCGGTCATCCGGGGTGCGCTGCGGCCATGGGCCCCGGAGCCCCCACGCGACCCACCGCCGCTGCCACCGTCACTGACACCTGCCCTGCTACCCGCAGGCTTCCTGCAGCCCATGGTGCGGGGCCTATGCACGCCCGGCGCCATCCGCTACGCGCCTGCTGAGTTGGGGCTCATGTGCCCGCGCCTGCCCGGCGCCCTCTGCCCCGCGCTCGGCCTACCCTGCCCTGGGCTTGGGCTTGCGGGCCCCCGGGTGCAGCACAAGGGAGACTGAGGACCCCTGCCGGGGACTGCGGCCTGTTCCCTTGGCCTGGTATCCTTGCACAAGCCCTGCTCTTCCACTTCCTCCCTCCTCTGCTCCTCCTCCTCCCCTTCCTCCCCTTCCACCCGTTGCTCTCCTTCCTCATCCCTCCAGGCCCTGTCCTCCTCCAGTCACGCGCCTTCCCCAAGGAACGGGAGCCACCACTCTGAGTCTGGAATCTGGAGCGAGGGCAGCTCAGGTTTTAATGTCCCATTCCTAAGGCCAGTCGGTCCCCACAGCCCTGTTGCTCACTCGGGTGGCGGCCGGCCGGCTTCATCAGAGCCTTCGGCGGTGGCTGCACCGTCGTCGTCGGGCACCAGTTCCACGTCGAGCTCGAGCTGACCCATGTAAAGACCCACAGCACAGGCCCACAGCAGGCTGGCGGCCAGGACCGCGCCCACACCAGCTGCTGCGCCCCCCAGGGACAGCTGCATGGGCCCACGCAGTGAGGCCAGGCCCACGGCATAAGAGGCACCGCCCCACACTACACATAGGCCGCCGAGCAGGAAGAAGCCTGCGGAGGAGAGAAGGCGTCATCAGTCAGGCAGGAAGGCCAGGGGACAAACCCAAAGGAGTAGACACAGCCAGGACATGTCTAAAGCCAAGGGCAATAGAAGCCATCTAGGTGTCAAGGCTTTGGGGGTGGGGTCCAGGGCCAGAGGAGGACAGGATGCTGGCCCTGGGGCCCCTGGTCTGTGAGGGTGGAGTTAGACACATGCTCTGGGCCACCAGTGTCAGGAGGACAGCATTTAGTATCCAAACTTACATCAGGGCCCAGGGCACCTCGCTCGTTTATAGGGGTCAGCACTCACCATAGGCGGCTTCCCGTCCCATGTCACTTTGCATGAAGGAGATGACCCCGATGCCCGAAGCCAGGAGGCCATTGCGGAACCAGGACAGGAAGGCTGCAGGGAGAGGAAGACTGACATAAGCCCAAGCCCTGCCCCAGATGCCCCTCTGTCCAGTCAACCCGAGGGGTTTTCCATGCCCCATCTCCATGTCCCAAACCCCCAACCCTTCCAGGAACCCCCCAGCAAACCTCCTTCCCCCAATCATCTCATCTGGATCTCAACCCCTAGCCCCTAAATTCTGCAACACCAAAGATTCAAGATGGCCTCTGTGGAACCTAGAGGGCGATCTAGAACCAAAAGGAAGACCCTCAACCTCCAGATGGGGAGATGTCAGGGGCCCCTCTTGGCCAAGCCCTCCCCTCAAGTGTAGCCCCTACCCAGCTTCTTTCTCAGACCCCTGAGACGACTCTCAACACCTCTCTCAGGTGCCTCCCTTGACCTCCTTCAAACGTCATCCTCTCCTACCATGCAAAGCCGACTTTAAAGCATCCACACTTCCCCCCAGCTCAAGTCCCTGTGTAGCGCCAACAGGCTGGTTCCAATACAAGTCCCCTACCCCATCCTATACCCACGCCCTATACGCTCCGCGGTCTGTCACCTTTCCATTTGAGGCTCCACCCCCAGCAGCCTAGATCACTTCTTCCTCCAATCAGCAGAGAGCAATGCCCCTATTGGCTGCACCCTCCTCCAATCCGGAGCTCCTCCATCTTCTGCGGGGAGCTGCACTGTACTGTACGCAGAATGGTCCCCTCGGCCATCGATGTGGGTCCCTGTGGCAAGGAGTCCCTCTCCCTTAGCTGCCCCGGGGAAGTCCCCTCGTCAGGCAGGTCCAATTCTGCCGGCCGCCTCCCCGATCCTTACTGCGCCCTGCTGGCCTGGACCCCGGCACACCTCGAGCAAGCCCCTGCTCTGTAAGCGCAGCCTGCACCTCTGCAACCAGTGTCTCCGCACGGATACGGAAGCTCCCATCACCGCCAAGCTCGGGCTTTGCTCCCAGCCTCGGCTGCAGAGCCGCAGCCCGCACACGCGCTTGCACGCTCTGCTGCGGAGCCCAGCTCCAGCCCGGCTCAACTCCAGCCCCTGCCACAAACCTGTCTCGTGAGCCTTCCGGAGGAGCCAAGCGTCCGCGCGGTCTAGCTCGGACACTGCGGGTGGCGAAGCCCCGGCACGGGGACCGTGGCCTGGAGCGAAGGATCCCCGGGAGCCCCCGCTCCGGGGCCGCTGAGGAGGTAGTAGCGACCCCCGGAAGCGGAGTCGGGCCAGGCGAGCGACCCGAGCCCACCACCAGCTTCCTCCCATGGTTCACACTAGAGCCGTCGCGCGCCGCTCCGCCCCGTGGGGCGCCCGTAGGCTGAGACTCACGTCACTCAGGCAGAGCGGCTCTCTATTGGTTGTTCTCCCGCTACTCAAACCCCAGTAAGTGTTGTCCATTGGTCAAAGTAGCAGTGTTTCCCTCCTCTGTCATCTATGCCGGTAGTGCGCATCCCGCCTAGCTTTTGCCTCCTGACTACAAATCCCAGCGATCAGCACCTCCGGGGAAGGCGGGCTTCCAAGTTCTGGCGCGAGGTCTGCTGGACTTGTAGTTTTGGTTTTTGGTTTTGTTTTGTTTGAAGTTGTAATTTAAAAAATAACTTTAGAGACCGGGGAGATGGCTCAGTAGAATAAGTGCTTGCCCGGCAAGTGCAGCAACCTGAGTTCAAACCCTGGTTCTGCCAAAAATAAAATAAAATAACTTTAATTCCAATGACCACAAAACAAAAACTCTTAGTGCACAATCTGAAAAACCCCGGGGAGCCCAGAAGGAGCGTAAAAGCCCACCAGTAATCTCATCAATGAACGGTTATTATCTTGTTGTATTACTGTATGATTCTATGCAGATATAAAATAAAATGCCATTTGACGAATTATTTTTTCATATAACTTTATTGGTAATATTGATTTGTGTCACTGAGCATTTCATATATATATATATATATATATATATATATATATATATATAAATTTATTTATTTATTTATTTTTTTGCGGAACCGGGGATTGAACTCAGGCCCTTGTGCTTGCCAAGCAAGCGCTTATTCTACTGAGCCATCTCCCCGGCCCATATATATATATATATATATATATATATATATATATATAATTTTTTTTTTAAATTTAAAAAGTGATGCCAGGCATGGTGGTGCTCATCTGCAATCCCAGCACTCAGGAGGCTGAGGCAGGAGGATCACTGTAAGTTCCAGACCAGCCTGACGGTTGGGAGGGGCTCAAGCTGAAAGTTAAGCACATATGCAGCCTGCTGGAGAACACGGGAGCTCCTTACTGCACATAAACAAGCCCTTGCAGCTTGCTGACTGATTTCTGACGAGAGAGACTGAAATTGACATCAACCTCTCCAGGGTATAGATAAGCGCTCTATAGGTTTTGGGGAGAGTCTTCTCCACTCAAGAGAGGGAGGACATCCTCAAGACTCAGTTCTTGCCTCTTTACTCTCCTTTTAAAAAATTCTGCTCTTTCCAGCCGGCGCCGAGCAATGGGCATCTCTCAGGACAACTGGCACAAGCGCCGCAAGACCGGGGGCAAAAGAAAGCCCTATCACAAGAAGCGGAAGTATGAGTTGGGGCGCTCTGCTGCCAACACTAAGATTGACGCCCGCCGCATACACACAGTCCGAGTTCGAGGAGACAACAAGAAGTACGGCTAGATGTGGGAAACTTCTCCTGGGGCTCTGAGTGTTGTACTCGAAAACCAAGGATCACTGGTGTTGTTTACAGTGCATCCAATAACGAGCTGGTCCGCACCAAGACCTTGGTGGAGAACTGCATTGTGCTCCTTGACAGCATGCCGTACTGACAGTGGGACGAACCCCACTATGCACTGCCCCCGGGCCGAAGAAAGGGGGCCAAGCTGACTCCTGAGGAGGAGGAGATTTTAAACAAAAAACGATCAAAGAAAGATCAAAAGAAGTATGATGAAAGGAAAAGGAACGCCAAGATCAGCAGTCTTCTAGAGGAGCAGCTCCAGCGGGGCAAGCTTCCTGCCTGTATTGCATCAAGACCAGGCCAGTGTGGCCGAGCAGACGGCTGCGTGCTGGAGGGCAAAGAGCTGGAGTTCTAGCTGAGGAAAATCAAGGCCCGGAAAGGCAAATAAACCTTCCCTCCTGGCTTAACTCATGTAATAAAGATGTTTATTGTTCTATGTGCATGTTATGTGAATAGTCTATCAATTTGCAAAGCTCCAAAAAAAAATTCTTATTGCTGTTTTTCCCTGAGATCACTGAGACCCTAAAGAAGTTGACATTTAACACCTGAACAGGGACTTTGGTAGGAAAACCTGGGTGCTGGGAATACTTTTCTTTTCTTTTCTTTTTTTTTTAATTTTATTTATTTATTTATGTGTGTGTGTGGCCAGCTCAGCCCACCAGGAGGCGGGTCTGGCTGGCATGTGGTGCTGGGGATCGAACCGCGGTCCCTGTGCTTTGCTGAGCTTGTTCCAAGTAGGCGCTTTAGACCACTGAGCCATCTCACCAGCCCTGGGAATACTTTTCAAGTGCGGGCAATAGGGGACAGAAGAGAATTGGTTAGCGTGCTGGTGTGCATGAGTATGGGCACATCAGGTGTAAAGATTAGGGATACAGTTTTGCTAGGGCTAGAGACTATATAGCTTTCAGAGAAGCCAAAGAGAGAGGGGTATATTGAGTCACTAGTAGTTAAGTATGGAGCGAGACAGTTCAGTGATCCAAAGCGTCTGCTGAGGCAAGCTTAGACGGGCACAGCGGGCACAGCGTACTGCGGTTCAACCCCCGGCAACGTATGTTGCACCAGCCCGGCCCTCTGGGTGGGCTGAGCCAGCCAAAAAAAAAAGAAACACAGAGTATACGTATATTGAAGTGTTTTTCCCAAGCTTTACTCCTGTATTTCATTTTCTTTTTTGGATTTTGGTTAGAAGGGGTTTTACAATCATGAAGATTTCAGCTAAGACATTGTTTTAAAATCAGGTCCTAAGCCTGAGTGGGACAAGGAGGGCCAAGCAATGGTGTATGGAGCTTATGCCCTCTTGCTTTGCCCAATTTAATAAGGAAAGAGCAGTGGGGGACAGAGGGGACCTTTCCCCACCAGAGAAGTTTTGCCCTGCAAATCACACTGCACAACACCCAAGGAATTTGACTGAGCCACAGATAGTAATCCTGGTCTTTTCAGCTCAGGGAAAATTTGCCTTGTCACAGGGAGTAGAGCCATTTTCTCTATCTCCTTTGCAATTGGCATTAAAGGAAGCCAGCCAGTCAGGGGAGTTCATGCAGGATTTTCAACATATCTACCCTGTTACTAAAGTTCAAGTCCCCCAAAACCCAGGACAAGGCTGGTGCAACATATGTTGCTGGGGATTGAACCGCAGTCCACTATGCCCGTCTAAGCTTGCCTCAGAGACTCTTTGGAGCACTGAGCTGTCTCGTGATACATTATTATGAAGCTATACCTTTTAATATCCTAAAGAGTTTTTTTTTTTTTAAAGGTATTGCTACTTATGGCCTTACTGTTCCCCTTGCCTTGAGATGAGTAGAAATCCTCTCGGACAACAGATTATGGCCCCAAAGGATTGGAAAGGAGTAGCTAGAGCAGGTTTCAATCCAGGTGATTATTTGCTGTGGAAAGGAAACTTCTTTAAATATTGCATGAACCAGGAAGTTCATAATGCTGTTCAAAACAGAGCCACTACAAAAGATTTGCTGCTCAGGAAAGGCACCTTTGCTATCACAACCAATTGACCTTTAAATCATCAGCCTATGGTGAGATGGCTCAGTGGTCTAAAGCACCTACTTAGAACAAGCTTAGCTAAAGCACAGGGCCCGCGGTTCAATCCCCCAGCACCACATGCCAGCCAGCCCCGCCCCCTGGTGGGCTGAGCTGGCCACATACACACAAAATAAATAAATAAATTTTAAAAAAAAATCATCAGCCTATGAGCAAACTAAGACAGCTGCCGCCAGAGCTTGGAGGGGATGTCCTTGAAGGGTGAGGCATCCCGTAATTTGGCTTCTATTTATCATGGCCCCAATGAACCTTTACAAGATTTTTGTGGCACCCTTATTGTAAGCTAGTACAATAATTATAAGTAACAGAAATGTTTCAGTGAGATAGCTCAGCAGACTAAGTGCCTGCTTAGGCAAGTGTAAGGACTGGGGTTCGATCCCCGGCACCACATGCTGCACCAGCCCTGCCCCTGGGCACACTGAGCCAGTCCCTGAGACCCAGCATGGTGGCACATACCTGTAATCCCAGCACTGGGGAGGCTGAAAACAGGAGGATTACTGAGTCTGAGCTGTGTAGTGAGACCCTGCACCAAATACATAAAAAGAAAAAAGAAAAATAATAGTTCAATGACTGGCCTTTAAAAATGCAAATAAATAGTGTAAAGAGACTTAAAGAGCCCACAAATAACAGTTTACTCTATCAGAGATTACTCACTTGTGCAGATATTGGCCCCTCGTATGTAGAGGAGGCTGCCTGGGCAGCAGCTGTTACTCAGGTTATTAATCTGCAGTCTGGAGGAAAGGGACTGTGGCTGTCTGTTTTCCCTGTGGGGATGAGGGACATTTAGCTTGAAACTGCTCTGTCACACTTACAGAGGCAGCACAGCCATCGTCCATCTCTTCAATAAAAACTTCTAGTCTCTGTACAAAGTGTTGACAAGCGTACCACAGGTACAGATCGAAAATTGATGGGAAAAGTTGGCCCTTTGCAGAAACCTCCCACTGAAGCCTGCCTCAGCCCCATCAAGCAATGGGGCCCCTTCCTCAACTCCTCCCTGGCCCTAGCCCCTGGTAGGTCTATAGTTGCTACATCCAGAGGCCATGCTGTAAGCCAGCGGCGTTGGGCAATAACTGAAACATCTGCTTCTGTGTCTGAAAACCTTTGAATATTTTTTCCTTTAATAGTCAATTCCATCTCTGAGCATTTTTGTTTAAACTGTTGAACCCAGTATGTGACAGAAGATCCAAAGCCCTTGGATCCCTTTTCCTCATTTGTGAATTTCCTAATTTTTACCCAGGGAAGAATGACCAATTAAGCAATACAAGAGTCTGGGGTGATTTGAACATTTTTTTTTTTTTTTTGAAACTGGGGATTGAACTCAGGCTCTTGCGCTTGCCAGGCAAGTACTTATTCCAATGAGCCATCTCCCCGGCCCCAGAACAATGTTTTGAGTAGATTGAATTATAGCCTTGATTTCCCCTGCATAACCAGCATTGATGATACTAGGCAAAACCTGGAGACCTTTAAAATAAGACTACTGGGGCTGAGGAGCAAGCTCAGCAATCTAAGCAACTGCCTGGCTTGTGCAACCACCTGGGTTTGATCTCTGGTCCTGTGTTCCACTATGCCAGCCCAGCGCCAAGCTGGCTATTAAAATTGGGCATGGTGGGCTGGGAGATGGCTCAGTGGTCTAAAGCACCTACTTTGAACAAGCTTAGCAAAGCACAGGGACCGCGGTTCAATCCCCAGCACCACATGCCAGCCAGCCCCGCCCCCTGGTGGGCTGAGCTGCCCACACACACACAAAAA
>NW_004524773.1:638710-639870 GCF_000260255.1 Octodon degus | reverse complement strand
AAATATTTATATAATACTTATCATATATTTGATAAAGGATTTTATTCCTCCCAAATTCTTTTGATAAGAGATCTCTGTTAATCAACAAACAAAATCTGATTAGTCTATTTATAGCTATAAATTTCTAAAAATTGTACTAAAGTGACTATGATTCAATTCAGTCAAAAATATATTTGAGTGCACTCTGGTTTTGTAAGGTGTTTGTCTGCTCTGTGTACTTGTTTACTTGTTTGTTATTCTGTGAATAGCTGTTCCCTTTTAACTGAGCTCAATGGTTTTTTTCTTCTTCCTTTTTCTTTTTCAGTTTTGAATCTTTTTGTTCATGATATAATCTGGGTTATAAGCTTAAAAGCATGCATCCACTTGAGTTACCAGCTGGTCAAAATGATATCATAATTGATTTATTCACAGTTCACCAAAAAAAAAATTTTTTTTTGTCTTTTTGAGACAAGGACTCACTATGCAGCTCAGTCTAGCCTTCGGTTCACTTTGTGGCCCAAGCTGGTCTTGAACCCTCAAGGATCCTCCTGCCTCCCAAGTGCTGGGATTACAGGAGTGCACCACCATGCCCAGCCAAAAAAAAATTAAGATAATTAAATAACAATTCCTAAGGGTGGGGAGAGACTATTTGGCAGGACTCCAGTTGGTAAATAGAGGGGTGGTCAAACTTTGTTCATTAATAAGGAGCCCCAGTGATCTCCATAGGCTCTTGGGAGATAAACTCAATAATTTGGTCATTGGTCAAAAGGTAATGTTTTCCAGAAAAATACAGTAAGATTTTTCTCATAAAAGATTTTCTTGGTACAAAACTAAATTAAGAAACAAAGGTTTTCATATGTATATGGAAATTCAATCATGTTAATTTTGTGATGTATTAAAAAGAACATATTGATGATTTCAGATGCACAGGTCTTCCAAAATGTAAAGTAAGAGCTGGGGAGATAGCTCGGTGGTCTAAGCACCTGCCTGGCAAGTGCAAGGACCTGGGTTCAATCCCCAGCACTCATGCCATGCCAGACCCTGGCACCTGGGGTGTGCCAAGCTGACTACCAAAACTGAGTGTGGTGATGCCTGTAATCCCAGTGCTGGGGAGGCTGAGACAGGAGAATCACTATGAATCTGAGCTGTGTAGTGAGACTCTGTACCAAATAAATAAATAA
>NW_004524773.1:628953-638410 GCF_000260255.1 Octodon degus | reverse complement strand
ATTATTATTATTATTTTGGCAGAACTGGGGATTGAACTCAGACCCTTGTGCTTGCCAGGGAAGCACTTATTCTACTGAGCCATCTCCCCGGGCCCCCAAATGATTTTTTTTTAATGACAGTCTTATGAGACTGGGTGTGGTGGCATGTGCCTGTCATCTCAGCTTTGGGGAGGCTGTAAACAGGCGGATCACTACGAGTCCAATCTAGTAGTGAGACCCTGTAGACCCTTCCCTAAAATACAAATAAATAAATAAATAAATAGTCTTATTTTACATTCTAAAATTTTCACTATTCAGAAAAGATAGTAATATTAAGCTTACTGCCTGCATTTCAGGATAATGTAATTAAGCTTCTCTTGTGGATATTTTGTCTTAATTTTTTATTCATTTTAATGAGAAAAAAATAAAATAGCAATGAAACCGTTTCGAAACAGGTTAGTAGGACAGTTGCAATAATTAATACATGGCCTATTGTTGTCTTCGTATCTTCTGGCTATTTGACAACTGGAGTTTGGAAACCTAAGAATTAGAGAGATAAATGGACTAAGAGGAGAGCCAATATTTTGGCCCTAACCGTCCGAGGTCAAGGAGGAACCGGGACTTAAAAGGACCTCTGCTGCGCCATCCTATGCCTCAGCTGAGTCACTGATTTTCTGATCAAGGAGATTATGCGAGAACACAGGAAAGTGCGTCAGTGATGTAGTGTGCCTAAGGGGAGACACCCAGAGAGCAGAACATCTCTCAGGCTTTCACAGAAAGCAACTGAGTCAAGCAATGACAGGGACCCATCCAGATGGCTGACACTGCTAAAAGATCTAAGAGGTACTGTACTTGGTTCCAAGGTGAGTTCTGAGGAGACTTAATGGACCTTGATAGCAAAAAAATTAATTAACATGGGTCTTGCCTTAACTTAGTTTTAAACATCCAGTAAGTAGAACCACAAGCTGTATAAAAAGTAATGCCATAGTAACAGGAGGAACTATTGCTGTAGTTCAAATCACCAACAACTTCTGACAGTTGCCAGCTAGTCCGGTAACTGACCGCTGGTATGGATTATTGGACTATATTCTCCAAACACAGCTTCTCCAACTTCAACTAAACACCAATCATTTACAAGACAGAAAAGAGAGAGCTGTTGGGAACAGCTGAAGCCGCAGGTTAATCCCGCATGCAGTTTAGCGCGCTGAGAGCACAGGAGCTCCTGGAACCCCGTAAACAAGCCATGGCAGCGTGTGGACTGATTGCTAGGCAGGGAGGTTGGAACTGACATTAACCTCTCCAGGGTCTGAATAGATGCTCTACAGTTGCGGGGAGGGGTCTTCTCCTCCACTCCAGAGAGAGAGGACAGTCATGTGACCCGGCTCTTATCTTCTAAGTCGGGTCTTTTTGAGACGCGTTCTCGCTGTGCAGCTGAGGCTGGCCTTGAGCTCACTTTGTAGCCCAGGTTGCTCTCGAGGATCCTCCTCCCTCAGCCTCCTGAGCGCTGGGATCTCTGTTCAACCCCTGGCCTGGGGGAGGGCAGGAGAGGGAGCGACTTCACTAGAGGGAAACAGGCCTGGCGGGCAGGAGTTCTAAATGAACCGCTTTGGTCTTTCCCTAGCTTAGGCCGTCTGGGCACAGGGCGAGCTCAGAACCCTGGGCCTTGGTGGCCAGGAGCTGGGCCCACTGCTTCTGCCCCTCCAAGCTCTGCTCCTCCATCTCCCCTGGGAAGGTGGGAAGGGCTCCCCATTGGGACATGGAAAGGTGGTGCTGAGAGGGAGGTCACATGGCTGACAAACCCCCCTTTCTGAGAGCTTCAATGAGAACTAGCAATACTGGGAACGCGCACATTCTTCACATTCTTGGCTAAGGGAATACTTTCTGCTGTTGAGAAAGAAAATAAACAGTTGAATACCAAAAAGAGTCAGAACAGAGGAAACAAATCCTCCTTACAGACATTGATCTTTTTAAAATATTTATTTTTATTTAATGTTGGGAATTTTGGGGGGAGTGGTGGGGGACAGAGTCTCCTTATGTAGCCCAGGCTGGTCTTGAACTTGTAGTGAGCCTCCTGGTTCAGCCTCATGACTATATATATATATATATAGGACAGGGTCTCACTATGTAGATTGGATTTATAGTGATTGTCCTGCTTTCAGCCTCCCAAGCACTGGGATTACAGGCTCACGCCACCATGCCGTCTCAATCTCTGTTTCAGCGTGCCCCAGGGGTGGGGCCAGCGTGGCACTCTGGGGATGGAACCCCTGCCGCTGTGTCACTCTCACATTTCACCACTGGCTATCTATCTGTCCCTGTCCTTCTCTACATCTCTGCTTTCTCTAAACTGAGGGTGGAACTAATGAGTGCAGGAACTGACCCCCATCCTGCCACTCCACTGTCCCCAACTGTCATTGAAAAGGACATGTGGGAGTGTAAGGCCCAGATGATAGATGATTTATAAGTTCAAGCTCCTGTTAGGAGAGACCACACGCCGGCTTATGGCCATAAGATCTGAGTAACCCATGCTCCAGAAATTCCAGGTGGCGTCATAAAAAAAAAAAAAGAAAAGAAAAACACCCAGGCAAAACTTCAAAGAACATTACCTCCGGGCTTAGGACATTGTTATAGGTCACAGTGTTCAATTGAACCCACTCGTGCTTGAAATACCACCAAAACCACAGAGTTGATTCATAAAATTAGTTCATAGTTACCCTTTACCTACCCCTTCCTAGTTTCCTTAAAAAGTCATATATTCTCAAGCCCATCAATTATTGTAAAGGTCGACCTAAACTAACCAATGCAATCTGCTTCTGTAACTCGCTTGCTCCCCCCATCTTTGTGGGGTTTTTTTGCCTTTAAAAACTATGCCGGGGCAGGGAGATGGCTCAGTAGAATAAGCACTTGCCTGGCAAGCGCAAAGGTCTGAGTTCAATCCCTGGTTCTGCAAAAAAAAAAAAAAAAGCTGAAAACTATGCCTGCCGCACTCAAGGGGCGCTCTGTTCCTGTGTGTTCAGGCCGCCCTGTGTGCACGTGGATAATAAAGCTTTCCCTTTGTGATTTACATGAGATTCCGACTCTTGGGGTCTTCCTTCGGGGCGACTTGACCCTTACAGGAGGAGGCCATGGCACCCAGTCCCTGAACTCAGTGACGAAACTCAAGACTGAATACTAGTTGTTGGGGAATTCCTTCCACCAAAAGATAAGAAAACTGGACTTTGGGGTTTTCCAAGGGTGAAGCCCACGGAAACCTGATGTAAAGCTGCCTCCCTATATAGCAAACTGGAGCCTACGCAATATATAAGCAAAGTGTAGCTGATTTATAACTGGCAACCAAATCTCAGAGGTCAAGCTTCACGCAATCATAGGCTGCAAACTGCTCAGGCAATCCAACTAAGGCAAAACCAGATAAGCTCCCCCCACCCCCCGAACTGGGGATTGAACGCAGATCCTTGCGTTTGCCAGTCAAGCACTTATCCTACTGAGCCATCTCCCTGGCCCCCAGATAAGCTTTTAAGAATATATATATCACTTTTTTTTTTTTTTTTTTTTTATGGTGCCAGAGATCGAATTCAGGGCCTTGTGCTTTTCAGGTAGGCATTTTCCAGGCAGGCACTTATGCCACTGAGCCATCTCCCCAGCCTGTCTTAATTATAATTTAATTAAATTTATTATTTCCATGTCTTACAAACCTGAATATCTTTGCCCAGCCCCAAACCACAATTTTTTTTTTTTTTTTTTTCAGAACCGGGGTTTGAACTCAGGCCCTTGCGTTTATCAGGGTAGCACTTATTCCACTGAGCCATCTCCCCAGCCTCCCAAACCACAAATTTTATCTTATGTCTTCTTCTAGTAATTTTATAATTTGAGGTTTCATCTAGGGTCAATTTTTTCCCCAAGCGGCAGATCCAGAGCGAAGTTCCTCCCTCGCTGTGGGCGCTCTGCCTCTGTGACCTGCAGGTATTCCCTTGTCTTGCTCCTTCATCTCTCCTCTTCAGGAATAGCCTCAGGCACAGAAACAGCGAGAGGAACATTCAGCGAGGATGATAAAGATACAGTTGTAACAGGCTGGAGAGATGGCTCAGTGGTCTAAAGCACCTACTTGGAACAAGCTTGGCAAAGCACAGGGACCGCGGTTCGATCCCCCAGCACCACATGCCAGCCAGCCCCGCCCCCTGGTGGGCTGAGCTGGCCACACACACACACACACACATAAATAAATAAATAAAATTTATTTAAAAAAAAAAAAAAGACTCAGAGGCAGGTGTGCCACAGGAGGGGAGAAACAATAAGAGGGGGTGCAGGGGCCAGGCCTGCTGTGCTGGCTCCACCCCCGGGGTGCGCTGAGATGGCAATTGAGACTGGGCATGGGCATGGTGGCGCATGCCTGTCATTCCAGCTCTTGTGAGGCTGTAAACAGGAGGATCACTATGAGTCTGATCTAGTAGTGAGACCCTGAATATCCTGTAGACCCTTCCCTAAAATCCAAAAAGAAATAAAAGAAACAGGGCCTGGGGAAATGGTTCAGCAGAATAAGCACTTGCATGGCAAGCACAGGGTCCTGAGTTCAATCTCTGGTTAAAAAAGAAAAAGAAACAATGAAAAAAAAAAAGGTAAAAACAGGGGCCGGGGAGAGGGCTCAGTGGAATAAGCACTTCCCTGGCAAGCATAAGGCCCTGAGTTCAATCCCCGGTTCAGCCAAAAAAAAAGAAACAATGAAAGGGGGTCTGTGGGCATCAGACACAACTGAGAAAAGGCTGTCTTGGAGTGTATCTATGTATTGATACCCTTCTATCTATGTATTTTTTTAAACGTTTTAGTTTTTTAAAAAATTTTATTTATTTATGTGTGTGTGTGTGTGTGTGTGTGTGTGTGTGTGTGTGGCTAGCTCCGCCCACCGGGGGGCGGGGCTGGCTGGCATGTGGTGCTGGGGGATCGAACTGCGGTCCCTATGCTTTGCTAAGCTTGTTCTAAGTAGGTGCTTTAGACCACTGAGCCATCTCACCAGCCCCTCTATGTATTTTTTTTAAATATTTATTTATTTTTATTTATTACATTTATTTATTGTGTGTGTGTGTGGCCAGCTCAGCCCACCAGGGGGCGGGTCTGGCTGGCATGTGGTGCTGGGGATTGAACCGCGGTCCCTGTGCTTTGCCAAGCTTGTTTCAAGTAGGTGCTTTAGACCACTGAGCCATCTCTCCAGCCCCCCCCTCTATGTATTGATCTATCTTTCTCCCATCTATTTGCCCTGCCCCCACCCCCACCCTTTAGACTGTAGCTTCAGAAGCACAGAGTTGGGTCCAGTGTGACAGATATCCACCAAGCTCCGGTCTGTCTGTGTCATCACTGAGTCACTGCTCATGTGTGACAGGGAGTCAAAGAAGTGCTTTGCATGAGTCTGAAAGGCAAAGCCCGCAGGCCCAGCCTCTCGGCCTCTTCCTCTGACCCTGTAAGATGAAGATAGGCCAACAAAGCGCTTCTGCTCACGCCTGGCGTTGGAGTGCTGCTGTCATGGACTTTTCTGACTTTGCCGAATCATCCGGCATCAGTGTGGATCCTTGTTCCAGCCCAAGAAAGCCTGATGGGAAGGCATGACGCGTCTCACACAGAATAATGCACCAAGACTCATGTTTCAAGGCAGATGTTGTTTTATTGCCTACTTTAGAGATTTAGAAAGTCAACAACAGGGCTGGTGAGATGGCTCAGTGGTCTAAAGCACCTACTTAGAACAAGCTTAGCAAAGCACAGGGACCGCGGGTCAATCCCCCAGCACCACATGCCAGCCAGCCCCGCCCCCTGGTGGGCTGAGCTGGCCACACACACACACACACACAGAAAGTCAAGAACAGAATGGTTGAAAGTCTGGCCTAAGTCACTCGGTGAGTTAGAGTTATGTTGTCCAATAGGGAATCATTTTTCACAAGTGGTCATTAAGCTGTTTTTTGGGGTTTTTTAAAATGTATTTAGGACATGGTCTACAGGATCTCACTACACAGATTGGACTTGTAGTGATCTTCCTCTTTTCAGCCTCCCAGCACTGGGATCACTGTCTCAGTGCGCCCTGGGGGCAGGGCCAGCACAGCACACTGGGTCATTAAACATTTGAAATGCGAAATGATCAGCCAAATTTAATCTGATTTAACTTTAATTTTTGTACTTGATACCCAATTCAATGATGGAAAACTTCAAAGTTTTGTAGTGATGGAGTGTGTAAATTTTCTTTTCAAACTGTAAAGCTCATGAAATTTTAAAGCAAATCAGAGATTTCCAAAGAAAATTTAGGGCACCACATAAGACACGCTGTAAATACCAAAACACCTACCAGATATCACAATGATACAGCATGAAAAGTTATATATGATGAGAAGTTGTTCTGTCCATTTCCTGTCTCAAAGACTCAACACCAGACAGAGTTTCAAGCATAAGAAGTTGGTTAGGCTCAACATTTTCAGGGAGTCCAAAGTTGGCTGGTTTCAAGGCAGAAACACATTGCAGAAGGGCATGGCGGAGGCAGCTGCTCACTGCCTGGCAGCCAGGAGTCAGAGAGAGAAGGGTGGAGCCAGAGGCAGGAATACACTGCCCATGCCCACCTCCAGGGGCTCACCACCCAGCAGGCCCCACCTTGGAATAGCACACTGAGCTACTGAACTCATCAGCGGGCAGATCCACCAGTGGGCACAGCACCCCATGATCCAATCACCCTCCGCACTCTTGAGGATTTGGGAGGCACTGTAGATCCAAATCATGACAGGCAGAGGCAAAGTGAGGGAGAAACTCTAAAGGAGAACTTGGGAGACTGACAAGGAGACATCACACAGGGATAGAGGCAGAGAAAAGGACCAAGAGTTACAAATAGGGTGAGAGCTGGAGGGCACGAGGAAGACTCAGAGACCCCGCGCCAGAGATGCCTTCAGGGCTTGATCCCCCTCCCTCACATAACAGGGAAGCTCCTGGGGGAGGCGGAGCTGGGCAGGGTTCGGGGGGCTTCCTGGCCCCTTCTAATTCCTTCGGTTTCTCTCCCTTTCACCGGGCATATCTGATGACCTGTTTAACATGCCTCTGAATTTTTTACTACCACAAAGGATTAACTTACTGTAACGTTTAACGAGATATCTGTTTCAGGAAAACACAGGAATGGGGAGTAGAAGATTGTCGTCCACTGAGATGTTCCAGCCACAGGAAGTAAAGGAGACCTACATCCTGGAGGATGGAGACCCCTGCAGCAGGTAGCCTTCCTGTGCGCCTTGCTGCGCCTCCTCTCCCTCGCTGTGAAATCCTGAGCAACCCCCTGCTTCCTCAGCACGGAGCTTTGAAGTAAGAGCTGCTTTATCTTCTCAAGATTGCCAGCCTTTGGATCAACCTGGTTCGCTGCCACCAATGCTGTGTCCTAAATGGTAGTGTTTCAGCAGCTGACTGTCTGGACCTTGAGCCTGGAGATGCTGCCCTCGCAGCTGAGGGACTCGGAGGAGCCATAGTCACCAGAGCCCCCTCCCCATCTTGTTGTACAGCTAATGGCCTTAAAAGCTATCTGGTGGGACTGGCATCTGTGTCACCAGCTAGCATAGGTCCTTGGTTTAGTTATAATGGAAATTAAAATTAAAGCAATCATATGAATCTAGAAGCAAAAGCTTCAATTGGAAATAAGAGAGGGAAGGGGCCAGGGAGATGGCTCAGTAGAATAAGCGCCTGCCTGGCAAGTGCAAGGGTCTGAGTTCAAATCCCCAGTTCTGCTGGGGAAAAAAAAAATAAGAGAAGGAAGGGAAAGGACTCTGGCTTGAGCAGCTGGAGGGTACGTGTGATGAAGTGGACAGACTGTCCTGCCCACAAAACAATAGAGATCAGTTTTATGGGGTGCTGGTGGACTGGGGCCCAGTTCATCTTCATGTCAGGCCTTCATGTTCGTAGCTCCAGCAAATCCTCGTGGGCTTGAGGGGTGGCTCCACCTCTTGAAGTCGTTGTCTCTGTTTGTGGTGCTGTCAGTCAAGTGCAGCTCACCTCTTCCTGGCACCCAGGTGACTGTGGATTCAGGACGACAACCAGAGACTTATAGGCATCACTTTAAGGGACAAAGGTCTGGAACTGGCCTTATAAAGGGTAGAAACTCCGTGCCCTTCTGAATCCTGGAAATTAGTTACTGCTATCTCAGGGCCCTGTATCTTGGAGAGGGATGAGATAGGCTAGGTACATTTAGAGCTAGTAAACTACATTCCACAACTGTTACTAACTCACTCACATATGTCTTGGTTACTTTTCTCTCTTTGCTGAAACAAAATACCCGATGCCCAAAATTGAGGACAGAAAGCTTTATTTGGCTTCTGAAGGGAAAGGCAATCTGATGTTACACTCTGGAGATTTGGTATTGGCCAAGTCTCTGTCCTCATCATCTCTTCCTCTTCCTCTTCCTCTTCTTCTTCCTCTTCCTCTTTCTTCTTTTTTTTTCCCCTGGAACCAGGAATTAAACTCAGACCGTTGCACTTGCCAGGCAAGTGCTTATTCTACTGCGCGGTCTCCCTGGCCCCCTGAATCGCCTTCTGTTTCTGCTTTTGCCTCTGCCGCCTGCCGTTGCTACCTTGCATCCAACATGGCCAATTTTAATCCACACAGGTAAGCCCCAAAACTCATCTTTTTTTTTTTTTTTTTTTTTGGTGGAACCCAGGATTGAACTCAGGCCCTTGCTCTTGCCAGGCAAGTACTTATTCCACTGAGCCATCTCCCCAGCCCCTCCAAAACTCATCTTGGGGAAATCCTGCCTCGTATTTTCCTCTCATCTCAAAAATTGCGAGCTCATGTCGGGGTCCCCACCTGTCTTCCTCTGCCACCTGGTCTTCGGCTCCCTGCTTTTTCTAGTGATGACTGATACAGTAGATATTAGCCTTCTCTCTCTTACACTCACTCCAGGCTAAAAAGTGATGGCTTTTTAGTGGGAAGTGACGTCGGGCTTTTGCCCTAATCTTTGGCTCACCTTTTAATTTTTTTTTTAACTTATTTTTATTTGTGTGTGTGTGTGTGTGTGTGTGTGTGTGTGTGTTTGTGTGTGGCCAGCTCAGCCCACCAGGGGGTGTGGCTGGCTGGCATGTGGGGCCGGGGGATTGAACCGTGGTCTCTGTGCTTTGTTAAGCTTGCTTTAGGTAGGTGCTTTAGACCACTGAGCCATCTCACCAGCCCCTCACCTTTTAATTTGGTCACCATGGGAAATACTTGTTACCAACCCCCAAAAGACACCCCACTGGGATCCTGGTCCATAATCTCAGCTCCCTCAGCCTCCGGGAGGCCATAATACCAAAGGGATTAATTTTCTACTGTCAAGACAGCTTGGCCACAATACAAGCTAGATGGTAAAACCCAGTGGCCTATAGAAAAACTTTTTTTTTTTTTTTTTTTTTGCAGAACCGGTGATTGAACTCAGATCCCTGCGTTTGCCAGTCAAGCACTTATCCTACTGAGCCATCTCCCCTGCCCCTATAGAAAAACTTTTGATCCA
>NW_004524773.1:627115-628761 GCF_000260255.1 Octodon degus | reverse complement strand
GCTCAGCCCACCAGGGGGCGGGGCTGGCTGGCATGTGGTGCTGGGGGATTGAACCGTGGTCCCTGTTTTTTGCTAAGCTTGTTCCAAGTAGGTGCTTTAGACCACTGAGCCATCTCACCAGCCCCTGCCATCCAATTTTGGAGGACAGCTTGCCTCATAACTTTTCTTCTTTGTTTATGAGAGGGAGACCAATCAATATGCCATTTAAGGGCCACTGAGTACAGTTAGCTAAGGCCTCGATGTGTTGCAGGACATCCTCTAATCTTAGCGGAAGGAACAAAGATAGAAGCCAAATGATCGTACCCATGAGACACACTTCTAGGACATCAGTGTCCTACACGAGGTGAGTTTGTAAATATTTCTGAGACTCTCGGCTTGTAATAATGCAAATCCAAGCATGTACCTCTCTGCCCATCCAGGGGTAGCCAGGGCTACAAATCAGTTCCACAGAACCAGTGAGTGGCCACTGGGGGCTTCCTGTATAATTTCAGGGTGGTTAAGCCAGTCCGTTGTAACCAGTCTTTAACCTGTAAAGCCATGGTATGCGTGCACTGCTGTGGGCATGTCTATCTCAAGTATTTAGTATGATGAGGCCAATAAGAAAAAGTGATTTCTTTGTTCCAGCATAAGGGAGTCTTTTGCTAAGTTGTCCTGTAGTTGGCGTTAACCACATCTAATTATTCTACAACTGAAAGTAGCCATCTTTATAACAATGTACAATGTATTGATTATTGAAACTGTCCTATTAATCAGATTTGAAACTGTCTCAAAAAAAAAGTAGCCATCTTTCTATCTATGATTCCTTTTATTTCCCCATCTATGTATTTGGTACAGGGTCTCACTACGCAGCTCGGCCTCGGTGCTCCTCCTGTTTTCAGGCTCCCCAGTGCTGGGATTACAGGTGTGTGAACCGCGGTCCCTGATGCCTTGCCAAGCTTGTTCCAAGTAGGTGCTTTAGACCACTGAGCCATCTCTCTTTTAAATAAATAAAATTTAAAAAAAAATTGGATGGCATTAGATAGCCTAACATCTGCACAACAGGGTACTTATGCAATTGTAAAAGCTGAACATTGTGTGTACATTCCTGATCCTTCTTTTTCTATGTGTTTTAATACAGGGCCTTCAGGGTCTCACTATACAGATTGGACTCATAGTGATCCTCCTTTTTTAGCCTCCCAAGCTCTGGAATTACAGCCCACGCCACCATGCCCAGTCTCATTCACAGTCTCAGCGTGCCCCAGGGTCAGGGCTGGCACGGCATATGGTGCCAGGGATCCATCCCAGGTCACTGCATCTGCCTAAGCAGCACTTAGTCCCCTGAGCTATCTGGCCGGCCCATTTCCTGATCCTTCTGCTAATAGCTCAATGGTTATTCAAGAGACTAAACGACAGGTAAATGCCATGTAGGATTCTAAGGTTCCCTGGACAGTCCCTTCTTTGTGGGGGGCTATTACTGGCTCTTTCTAGCTGAAACATTTGTTGGTTGTATTTATAATCATCTTGTTGATCTTCTTATTTGGCCCATGCATACTTAATTGCTTCTCTGGCCTTGCCTCCTCCAGACTGAAAGCTATATGCCCAGCCGCAATGAGAGTGTCTGCTCTCTATTGGGCACTTCTATTTGTAGTTCTTTTTTTTTTTTTTTT
>NW_004524773.1:621586-626625 GCF_000260255.1 Octodon degus | reverse complement strand
GAACAAATCATTCTATTCATTAAGAGAATGCAACTATATATCTATCCCAACCTCTTTGAATACACAGATACAAAATGGACATTCATCAGTATACTGAATTCAGGTCTTTGCACTTGCCAGGGAAGTGCTTATTCTATTGAGCCATCTCCCCAGCCCCTATTGGGCACTTCTAAGTACAGCTACTAGAGAGTAGCTCTGACTGCTGATCACAGATGTGACCAGCTTGGGCCAGACATAGCCAGAACATGCATCATCCCTTGACTCCTCAGGACAGGTAGGGTTACCGCTGAAGTGGAGGATATTATAGACAGCAGAGTTAGGTGGAAATATTATAGGCAGTCAGACAGGGTTGGGCCCTTGAAGGAGTCAGTATAGGGGACGAAAATATATCACAACTGTGGTGGGGGTGGGGGCACCTGCTTTGAAGGTGAGGTCTCAAGACGAGGGTGGAATGATCAGGCCTGTGCATCCGCCCAGGCGATATGACAATTGATATTACCTGGTCCCATAAAGTCTAGATCAATATCAGTCACCCTGATGGGTGACCAGGATTCCCCTGATCTATCCTTTCCTAAAGAGGGGATTTGTTCTCTCTCTCTCTCTCTCTCTCTCTCTCTCTCTCTCTCTCTCTGTATTTAGTACAGGGTCTATAAGGTCTCACTACGTAGATCAGACGTGTAGTGATTCTCAGGTTTTCAGCCTCCCAAAGTGCTAGGATTACAGGCGTGCACCACCATGCCCAGTCTCAGTCGCCATCTCATTGTGCCCCAGGGGCAGGGCCAGCATGACAGGCCAGAGATTGAAGCTAGCTCCTGTATCTGCCTAAGCAGGCACTTTAATCTGCTGAGCTATCTAGCTGGCCCTTGGGATTTGTTCTTTCTAGGTACACTAGCTAAGTGGCCTGCTTCACATTGGTTCAATATGAACAAAGTAGCTATACTTATGATCTTATTGGTTGGTCATAGTTTTGACCCACATTGTATCCATCTCATGATTTTATTCTACACAACTTCCTTTGAGATGTTAGCTACGCATTGGCAGCCCACTTTTTAGTCTCCTCCTGCCTCTCAATAAAGTTTTCCAAAAAAAAAAAAAAAATTAAAAAAAATTAAAAATAAAAAATGAAAAACAAAATAAAGTTTTCCTACTCTTATCTTCACAGTTCCTTAGAATCATCATTGGATTTTTTTAATACAATGAGACAGGGGCTGGTGAGATGGCTCAGTGGTCTAAAGCACCTACTTGGAACAAGCTTGGCAAAAAACAGGGACCACGGTTCAATCCCCCAGCACCACATGCCAGTCAGTCCCACCCCCTGGTGGCCTGAGCTGGCCACACACACACACACACACACACACACACACACACACTAAATAAATGTAAAATAAATAAATAAAAAATTTAAAAAATAATACAATGAGACATTTTATATCTTTATTTTCCATATTCTGATGATGTAAATTCAGCATTATTACAGAAAGTTATGTACTAGTGTTAAGGGTTGTGTCTAGATATCGCTCCAAAGACTCATGCTGTATTAGATGGGGCTTTTCCAAAGATAGCTGAATATAGAGTATGTTATGCTGGGATTAAGGGTGTGGGATTACTGAATCAGTCTACTGATTGGTTTGGTAACACCCTAGTTTCATCAGCCTAAATAGAGTATGAAAGAGGCAGAAAGATGCTGTTACCATCCTTTGTTGCTTTTGTTACCTCCTGCCTCCCATGAAATGCAGCCCCTGTGCCATGTGCCACCCTGCCTTTGAGCCAGTCATGTATGGGATGAAACTTCTATAAACTATAAGACAGACCGCGGAGATGGCTCAGTGGAATAAGCGCTTCCCTGGCAAGCGCAAGGGCCTGAGTTTAATCCCTGGTTCAGGAAAAAAAAAAAGCTTTGGGGCCAGAGAGACAGCTCAGTGGAATAAGCGCTTCCCTGGCAAGCACAAGGGCCTGAGTTTAATCCCCGATTCTGCAAAAGCAAAAACAAAAACAACAACAACAAAAACCTATAAGACAAACAAACCTCTGCTACTTTAACTTTGGGTGTCAGATATTTTGTCTCAGCAATGAGAAAACTAACAAAGACAGAATTTGATACCAGGAGTGGGGTCATTGCTGTGACTGCATCTGACCGTGTGGTTCATAAGTCTTTGTGAATGGCTTGCGAGAAGAGTTTAGAAAGGTTCAGAGATGTCATCTTAAAGAGTAGAGTTGGAATGCCTTAGGCTGCTTTGTATGGGAGATTCTGGTCAAAGCTCAGAAGAACAAAACACTGATAGAAATCCTACTGGTGAAAACCAGGATCAGGAAGTTTCTGCTGGGAAGAAAAACTACACTGGGTCCTGGATTCCACAGAAGATGTGTTATGGCTTGGAAATGAGTTTGTATGCATTTTGCTCATGTCCAGAGACTTTATCTGAGTCTAAGAATAAGAGCAGTGGAGGGCCAGCTAAATAGCTCAGCAGATTAAAGCGCCTGCTTAGGCAGACGCAGGGGCCCTTGTCACTTCCAAAGCCAAAAACACAATACAAGGTCTGACCATTTGCACAGGTCATGCTTACTAGTCTGTCTTTATGTACATTCATACATATTTAAGTGCTAGGTAAAGGCCTTGTCATAAAATTTCTAATATTACTGTGTTTATTTATTTATAAATATCTACTTTTATTTTTATTTATTTATTTATTGCGGTACTGGGGATTGAACTCAGGACCTTGCGCTTGCCAGGAAAGTGCTTATTCTACTGAGCCATTTCCCCAACCCTACTACTGTGTTTAAAACAAACTTTCCTACTGAGCTGCCGAAAAAGGTTATCAGAGACAATTTTCAAGTGTAATAGTGCAAATTCCTCTACAAGGTCTGCTGCAGAGAAAGGTGCTCTGTTCTGAAATATGTATTCTCCTTAGAGGGACTCATGTAAAACTTCAGGTATTGGGGAGAAACTGAAACCAGCCTAAGGGCCTGGGGAGATAGCTCAGTAGAATAAGCACTTGCCTGCCAAGTGCAGGGTCCTGAGTTCAATCCCTGGTACTGTAAAAAATGAGAGAGAAAGCAAGCAAGCAGCCTAGGACCTCACGCCCTAGCAAACAGAGATCACACACTTGGACTCACAGACCATTAAATCATTGACTGTTACCATCCAAACTACAGCACTGCCACTTCGAAGAAAAAAAAACTTACCACTCTATTTTGTGCCAGATTTTCACATCTGCGACATTGTTTAAAATTCCATAATTCAGGGGCTGGAGAGATGGCTCAGTGGTCTAAGGCACCTACTTGGAACAAGCTTGGCAAAGCATCAGGGACCGCGGTTCAATCCCCCAGCACCACATGCCAGCCAGCCCGCCCCCTGGTGGGCTGAGCTGGCCACACACACCTCTCTCTCTCTCTCTCTCTCTCTCTCTCTCTGTCTCTCTCTCTCTGTCTGTCTCTCTCTCTCTGTCTCTCAAATAAATAAAATAAAATAAAATTAAAAAAAAAATTCCATAATTCATCCCCAAGAGGAGCCCACTCAAAGCAAAAATCAAATTTATCCGTCCACTGGAAGACGATCCATCCACAGACCCTATTTTTTTTTTTTTTTTTTGCGAAACCGAGGACTGAACTCAGGCCCTTATGCTTGCCAGGCAAGCACTTATTCTACTGAGCTAACTCCCCGGCCCCACACAGACCGTATCTTAACCTAATACAGTCATACAGTAGGTTCTCGCTCGCCACGTTCTGCTCCTCTTTACAGCTGGTCCTGCTGTCTGCCATTTGGACGCTGGAGCCAGCTTGAGGGCTGCGTCCTGCCGGGGAGGCTTTCTACAGCACACTGACAGAGCCATCCTCTCCTGTTTCATAGGGACACTTCACAGGGGTCAGCCCAGGGAGTGAGTTCACTTGGGTGAAGCCTCAACAGCTCCCGACTCCAATCCGCTGGGCCGCTTGTCTAATCCGAGGATCCGTTTCATAATCATGCCAGTGCAACTGTATGTAGCGCGATCCCCTGCCCGGCTTTTCGGGGAACCAGTGCTGTTTCTAACTTTCTGTTAGCAGCTCCTGCAGGCTCTGGCTGAAGGTCTGTGGCTCGCTTGCGAGCCCGTTGGTGCAAAGGAACCTGGAGACCACGGCCGCAGAGATCTCACCAGTCACGGTGGCGGACAGCTGAGAGGAACGGGAGGGTGTGAGGAGGGGAGGCTACTTTTTTTCTTTGCTTTTGAGGTTTTTAAAAAAAAATTTATTTATTTATTTAGAGTTATTTTTGGAACAGAAGGCAGCAGGAGAGAGGAAAAGAGGAGCGATGGCGGCCGGGTCACATCACTCCGACCTTCCCAGCCGCCTCTACCTCCAGCTCAGTAGCCTCTGAGGATCCCAAGAGTTGCGTTTCCAGCGCGGGCAGCGCCTGCTCCTGATTTTAAAGCGAAGGCTTTTAGTGTTCATCCGTTTAGTATGATGTTGGCTATTGGCTTATCATGGATGGCTTTTATCAGGCTGAGGTAAAGACCACATATTCTGATTTTCTGTAAGGTGTTGGTCATGAATGACCGTTGGACTTTGCCAAAAGCTTGGTCTGCATCTATTGAAATGACCATGTGGTTTTTGCCTGTTAATATGGTGTGTGTGTATAGTCTGGGGTTTACAAGGTAAACAACAACACAATACAGCACACTTAACTGTATGATTATTTTATAACAGTCACCCAAAGAGTCACATACAAGAGCCTGCAGAAGATCTGTCCATGCACTGAAAAAAAAAAAAAAAATCAGCTGAGGGCTCAGATTGCACAGCAATGGCCTGCACGAGTCCAGCTGAAGACCTAAAACTAGTAACAAAGCCTCCCATGAGTCCAGCTGGAGGCCTAGAGCCCACGGCAATGTCTCATGCAGGCCTGTTTTGTGGATTTGCACTGGGAAGGCCCAAGGGTCAGTGGTAGGAGCCAGAAAGTCTTTGCCAGTGGGATGAAGGATCTGTGCTCGCAGGCTGCAGGGTCTGCAATGGAGCTGGGAAGCAAGGCTGAAAGTAAGAACCAGGGCTCCCTCAAAAAGTACCACAAT
>NW_004524773.1:614246-621201 GCF_000260255.1 Octodon degus | reverse complement strand
TCCAACTCCGCCTCTTATGCTGCTGGAAGCAATCCTCAGGTGGGCCTCCCACACCCAGCGCCACTCTGGTTCAGTTCAGCTGGGTGTTACAAGTTCACCACCAGTTGTCAGTCCACCACAGTTGGTACATTTATTGATTCATGTGTGCCGAACCATCCCTGCATCCCTTGGATGAATCTTACTTGGTCATGGTGTATAATCTTCTAGAAGATTCTCTGCATTCGTATGTATTTAATACGGGGTCTCATGACTCAGCTCGGACTTGTAGCGATCCTCCTGTTTTCAGTCTTCCCAGCGCTGGGATTACAGATGTGTACCACCACTCCCGGTCTCAGTGGCCTGCTCAGCGCACCCGGGCTGGGGCAGTTGGGGCATGTGGTGCTGGGGATCGAACCCTAGTCCCTACACTTGCCTAAGCAGGCACTTAGTCCGCTGGCCCATGTTTGCCAATATCTCCCCCCCCCCCATTATCTTGATGATTCCTTTGTCTATGTTCATTAGTGTCTCAGTTACTTTTTCCTTGTTGCTGGGACAAAATACCTGACGCCCAAAATTAAGAAAGGAAAGGTTTACTTAGCTCGCAGTTTGTGGAGGTTTCAGTCTATACTTGGCTGGCTCCAAGGCAGAGCGGCACATGGCCGAGAGCAGCAGTTCATGGTGGCAGTAAGCAGCAAAGAGCAAAGAGAAGGGCAGCAGCTGCGGCTTCTAGGCAGCCTCTCTCCTCTCCTTTTATTATAAACCAGCTACCCTGGGGCTGGAGGATGTTTACAAACTGAGAATCCTGGCTCTCTGCTGAGTCACTTAATTAAACTTCTAAACTTCTCAAGTTGACACAAAATATCAATCAGTGCAATTAGGGAGACTGGTCTGTAGCTTTCCTTTTTGGTTAGATCCTTCTCTGGTTCTGCTATCAGGGTAATGCTTGCTTCCATGAATGAACCTGGGAGTATGGCTTCCCTTTTGATTGTCTTTTTCCATTTCTATATTTGGTACAGTACAGGTGCCACTATGCCCGGACTTGGTGGCTGGCTCAGTGTGCCCAGGGGTAGGGCTGGCGCGGGATGTGGTGCTGGGGGTTGAACCCTGGTCGCTGTACTTGCCTAAGCTATCTCACTGGCCCTCCCTTTTGATTTTATTAAAGAATGTGAGAGGTAGCAGCATTAGGTCTTCTCTGAATTTCTTGTACAACTAGGGCCTGGGCTTTTCTTTGTTGGTAGATGTGGTAGATTAATTAACAGTCAACACGTAACATCCAGTTGAACTGAGGCCATGTTGTACTGCGTGGAAGGCCCACCGGAGCACTGCTGCCAGCAGCATCAAAGGAGAACTGGAGAGGAAGAGGGTGCGCTGCTGGTTCTCCGGAAGAAGCTTGTCACGCTGGCTTTCCTATTATGAACTCGGCTGTTCTTTTGTTGTTTTTTTTGTTTGTTTGTTTGTTTTTTAGGTACCAGGGATCAAACTCAGGACCTTGCACTTGCCAGGCAAGTGTTTATGCCACTGAGCTATCTCTCCAGTCCTCAGCTGTTATCATCAGATGGGCTTGTGACCTTCCTGTCGCTGAGGATGGCTAAGGCTCTTTCGGGGGAGCTCTGGTCCTTACCTCGAGGGTCGCTTTCTGGCTCCAGTGCAGACCCCTCTGCCTGCTGGCACAGACTTTCTGGCTTCCACCGCTGATCTCTGGGCCCTCCCAGGGCAGATCCTTGTCACAGACTCGCATGAGACACTGTCCTGAGCACTAGGCCTCCAGCCGGACTCGTGCAGGGCCTGATCCGGGAATCCAGGCCCTCCGCTGGATTCTTTGGGTCTCTAGTGTGTGTACAGATCTCCTGCACTTTTTTGCATTTAAATTATGTGTCCTGTATTAAATTTTCCCCATGTAACCCCTGGCTAAAACAGTAGGTTTTTAATTACATTTTCAATTTCATTGAGTAAAAAAAAAAAAGAAAATTATTTTTTCATTGAGTAGGGCCAGGAAGAGAGCTCAGCAGCACAGTGCCTGCCTGGTATGCTTGAGATCTTGAGTTCAATTCTCTGTGAAAAAAAAAAAAAGAGGGGCCAGCAAGATAGCTCAGCAGACTAAGCGCCTGCTTTGGCAAGCACAGGAACCAGGCTTCCATCCCCACCTAACATGCCGAGCTGGCCCTGCCCCCATGGTGTACTGAGCAGGTGACAAAGTCCAGGCATGGTGGCATACATCTGTAATCCCAGGGCTGGGGAGGCTAAAAACAGGATTACTACAAGTTCAAGCTGCATAGTAAGACCCTGTATCAAATACCTAAATTAAAAAAAAAAAAAAAAAAAGAGCTACAGCTTCAGTTTCACTGACTGATGTTGATTTATTTAGAATTCTTATGTCTTCTCAATTCAACTTGGGTAATCATATATTTCTAGGAATCTGTCCATTTGTTCTATTTTTCCATCTTATCAGAGTACAGATTCTTTTTGGGGGGAGGGGGGCAGTAATGGGGATTGAACTCAGGACCCTGCGCTTTCCAGGCAAGTGCTTATTCTACTGAGCTATCTCACCAGGCCTTGGTGTACATTTTTTATCCCAGTTATTCAAGAGTCTGAGACAGGAAAATTCTAAGTTGAGGCCTTCAAGGAAAACCTTTTTTAAAAAATTCATCTTTTTGAGACAGGATTTCATTATGCAGTTCAGGCTGGGCTTGAACTCACTGGTAGCCCAAGCTGGCCTCAAACTTGCAGCGATTCTCCTGTCTCAGTCTCCCAAATGCTGAGATTCTAGGCATGCATGACCATGCCCAGCACTTCCTGGGAAACTTCATGAGACTCTGCCTCAAAATAAAATGTAAGGGGCCGGCCAAATAGCTCAGCAGATTAAAGTGCCTGGCTTGCTGGCCCACCCCTGGAGTTTGCTGAGACAGCGATTGAGACTGGGCGTGGCGGCACTCATGCCTGTAATCTCAGCTCTTGGGAGGCTGTAAACAGGCGGATCACTATGAGTCTGATCTAGTAGTGAGACCCTGAATAACCTGTAGACCCTTCCCTAAAATAAAAAAATAAAATAAATGACTAAATAAAATAAAATGTACTCCCAGGTGACTACTTTTCCAGCTTCCCTTTCAATAGCAGATATACAACAATGCAAGGAACAGGCTGGATTTCAGAAGATCCTAGTAGGTTTGCAGATGCAGATGGGTTTCACATTTTGGCCTCTCATGGGGGCAGACATCCAGCTTATCTGGGCCACTTGCTGTGCCCCAGAAGGGCTGGGCGAGGAGCAGACACACAGTGTGCCACAGAGAGAGCAGTGACTCACCGTGGAGAGGGTGCTGCCCTCCACAGAGCTGGAGGGTCCTCTGATTCTGGAGTGGGCTAGCATGAGTCTGAAGTGATGGCTGCACTTATGAGGATAAGGGGAGGCAGTAAGAGACTTGCTCCTGAAAGCCAGGCCTAAAATCCCAGCACTGGGGCCGGGGAGATGGCTCAGTAGAATAAGCGCTTGCCTGGCAAGCGCAAGGGCCTGAGTTCAATCCCCAGTTCCACAAAAAAAAAAAAAAAAAAAAAAAGATTATCTTATATTGATGCACAATGTAAAATCAACTCAATATATTAAGTATATTAAAAATCTCAGACTTGGGGCTGGTGAGATGGCTCAGTGGTCTAAAGCACCTATTTAGAACAAGCTTAGCAAAGCACAGGGACCGCGGTTCAATCCCCCAGCACCACATGCCAGCCAGCCCCGCCCCCTGGTGGGCTGAGCTGGCCACACACACACACACACACACACACACACACACACACATAAAAAAAAAATAATAATCTCAGACTTCTACCATTTAGAAAACTAAATATTTATACAGATCCCAAATATGCCTTTCTGGTGCTATATACCCATGTAAAAACAAAACAACCAAACAACAAAACATTGTGGGAGCTTGGTAACAAATAATTATCTATAAAGCACAAGAAAAAAAGATCAACTCCTGAGACAGTCTATCTTCCCAGGGAGGTCACTGTCATCCATTGCAAGGGGATTCCAAAGGGACATACCTAAAGTCTGCTTGGAAGTTAAAGGCTGTTAAGGAGACAAAAGTGTAGCGTCGCAGTCTCTTGTGACCCTAGCAAGTAGAACTTACCTAGAGCCACCATGTGGGGGATTTAACAGACACTGGTTCTGACACCTTTCCAGTTGGACGGAGGCCTTCCCTACCCATTCAGAAAAGGCTATGGAGGTAGATAAGGTTCTCCACTCAGAAATCGGCCCTTGGGATGAACTACCCCAGTCCCTTCAGAGTGGCAGTGGGCTTTCTCTTACCTCTCAAATAACTCAGTGGGTGGCAAAAGCTTCAAGAATAAAATTCCATCTCCATTCTGCATGGAGATCGTAATCCTCTGGACAGGCTGAGAGCACTGACCAGACCCTACGGAGCTCCGGCAAAAGTATGCCTGAAACCAGGCACGGTAGCGCGCATCTGTGATCCCAGCGCTCAGGAGGTGGAGGCAGGAGGATCTTTGTGAGTTCCAGACCAGCCTGGGCTACAAAGTGAGTTCACAGGCACTGTGAACTGCAGAGTGAGACCCCGTCTCAAAACAACAACAAAAATAACAACCAAAATGAATCCACTTTGTCAAGAGACTGCCAAGATTTGGCTCCGTTTATGGCCAACAGCCCTCGGGAGGGTGTGAAACGCCACAAGCCAGCTCACTGTGAGTCCATTTGAGGTGCACACAGGAAGCCGTCCCTGTCTTCAGAGGTGGCTGAGGAGCCAGGGGCCCCAGGACTGCTACAGGATCTCACCAATCTGGGCCATGAACAGCAAGCTGGGAACAAACTCCTGCTAGGTCCTGACCTGGGGACCCGCAGTGTCTGCTGTGGGGACCAAGTGCTCATTACAGAAGAATTAAAGCCAGAGCAAACGAGCTCCTTCCAGGGACCCCCGGACCAGCTTTCTACTATCAAGCCAGCCCCACCTGAACTGTCGGAGGGCAACGAGCTCTCCCATCTTGCTGGTAGCAGGCAAGTAGCACACATGATGTGGACATGTTGCACAGGTGATTCCTTGTCCCTAGTGGGACAGAAGGAGGACACCATGAGATTTTATCAGGACGATGTGCCATTGCAATTTAGGAATTATTTCTGGAATTTTTTGTTTACTATTTTTGGATTGCAGTTGACAGCAGGTAACAAACTGTGGACATAAAATAGGATCAGAGGGGACCACTACACTTCCTCTCATAAGACATGGCCTAGGGGATTTCAGGTTACATGACAGCTGGCTTGGGCCAAGGGCTATTTGTCCTAACACGGCTTTTCAGAAGACAACGGCATACCTGGGAGATAAGGAGACGCTGCTGCAGGCTAAGGGCTGAGTGAAGAGGCCTGGAAAGGAAGGACTGAGGAAGAGGCACCTTCTTGGAACAGCTGCAGTTGCTGTTTCTCCAACTTTGGCGTTTACAGGGTTCGACATGCATTCATGAATGAACCTTTTTTCTTTTTTAATGTATTTAGTACAGGGTCTATAGGGTCTCACAACATATATTGGACTCAGTGATCCCCATTTTCAGCTTCCCAAGCACTGGGATTACAGGTGCACACCACCACACCCAGCCTTATTTTTTTTTGATTTTTTTTTTTTTAAATGAACAGGCATTCTTTTTTTTAATTTTTATTTATGTGTGTGTGTGTGTGTGTGGCCAGCTCAGCCCACCAGGGGGCGGGGCTGGCTGGCATGTGGTGCTGGAGGATTGAACCGCGGTCCCTGTGCTTTGCTAAGCTTGTTCTAAGTAGGTGCTTTAGACCACTGAGCCATCTCACCAGCCCTGAACAGGCATTCTTGAGATGCAGCCATCTCCTTCACCTTTCTCTGCCCCTCAAAGCTGTACCATGTTCTCATCCAGGACCGTCCTACACACTGGGCTGGAACTCTGAGGATTGCGCACGATGAGGGCTGTGTCCTTTATAAATGGGAGGGTCCAGGCACCAGAAGGCCCCCGGGGGCTCTGAGGAGCCTGGCTGCCAGGACACCGCCAAGATAGCCCTGTGCCACTCAGGTTCGTTTGCACGGGTCTCCGGAGCGCTGCTCTGCAGCTGCAGTAGAGGCCTGCAGGCTACACTGCCGCTTCTCCTCTGGGGCCCTTGGCCCTGCAGACTCTACGGCTTCCTGCACCTACTCATCTTTGGTAACCTGGTCACCCCTCTGCTACTGCCTGCAAACGTCCCCATCTTTTGGGCTCAATTCCCTGCACTACCTTCCTTTTGGTCTAAGCACAGAGGGATTTGTTTTCCTGACTGGGTGTTGCCTGTGTGAACAAGGAAGGCCATTCTGGACTGCTCTGCCGACCACTGGCCTGGGAGATGTGCCCTAGAAAGACGAGGCTGGGGGCAGGCTCTGTTTGGAGCCCTGCTTTGGCACGGAGCAGCTACTGGTCTAAATGGGTTAATCTCTGGGCTTTGATTTGTTCATCTGTGAAAGGGGCAACACAGTGACACTTGCACAGTGGTTCAGCGAAAGTTGGGCAATGTACGCAGAGCCTGTCGTGGTGACCCACAACCGTAACCCCAGCATCTGGGCAGGAGAATCATAAATTCACGTCCCGCCTTGGCAATGTAGAGACTTAAAGAGATCTTGTCTCAAAATACAAAGTACATAAGGCTGGGGATGTAGCTCAGAGGGAAGGCCCTGGAGACTGAGGAGGGGAGCTCTCCTGCCTGTTCCAAATTTACCTGGGTGGCCCCAACTGAGTAACTGCTGTCTGGTCTTCTTTCTCCTGTTAAATGTGGCTTTACCACATACTGCCCGAACAGAATTCTGACATACAGCTTTCTGCTGTTATGACCTCTTCTCCTCAGGGGCTAGAAGGGCACAGTCATCCTACTTTGGCTTGGCTCGCGTGTCAGAAGCGCCTTTGCTTGGCTGGATGGTGGCTGAGAAGGGACATTACAGTTATGTAATTCTCACTGCCTACCCGGGTGAGGTAGTGTGCGCCCGTC
>NW_004524773.1:596488-613311 GCF_000260255.1 Octodon degus | reverse complement strand
GCATTCTGTAAAGGCATAACATTATTTAATGTTACACAAGTGGCTAAAAACTGAAGTAATCCCAGCACTCCAGGAGGCTGAGGCAGGAGAATCTCAAGCTCAAACTCAGGCCAGGCAATTTTAGTCACTTACATTATACCTTGAAGGGAAAAGAAAAAAAAAACTTGTAAGTTAGGGTACAGGGAAGGGGTGTTGATACAAGTATTTAAAGTCCACACATAGTTTAAAACAGTAACTATCAGAAAAATGTAAAATGAAAGCGTAGAAGCATCTGCTTTCTTGTTGGGCGATCAGGGACATGGTGGGATGGGGCCGTGTGCCCACTCCTCACACGCTGAAGCCACCCAGTCTACGGCATCTTACGGCAGGGGCTGCAACAGAGTACCACACGGCGGGGATGCTTGCTGTGCACTCTCCACTGCCGAGCTACATCCAGCTGTTTTTCTTTGGCAGGAGTTAGGATTGAATCTGGGGCCTTCGTGCTGAGCCATCCCCGACACTTCTTTGAGGCAGGGTCTTGCTGAGACACTAAGCTGTCCAGGCTGGGCTTCAAATTACAATCCTCCTGCCTCAGCCTCCCAGAGTGCTAGGATTACACAAGTGCAGCACTGAGCTGTCTTTGCAACCTCCCTTAGACAGACAAGCTCTCCTTTGCCTTTCGTATTTTCTGCAGAAGTGACAGATGTGTCTTCTCACCTGAGGTTAAGCTCTTGTGTCTTGAATTGTGTGGTCACCATTCTGAGACTCACCCTGCTTTTGGGAACCTCATGACCAAAGTGAGGGTGCAAGGTAGAAGGGGTGGCATGGTACCTGCATGCATTCTGAGGGTCCTCTGAGAGGGCATCCACTTTAAACGCCCGCGGCTCAGGCACCTCTCAGACCTAATGGGTGTAACAGTAGTCAGGAAGTGAATGAGTGAGGCAGAGAGAGGGGAGAGGGAAGGGGAGAGAGTGGGGGGGAGAAGGGAGGGGGAGGGGAACGGGAAGGGGAAAGGGGGAGAGGGGAGGCTGGGAGGGAAGGAGAGAGATCTTCTCTACCAGTTTTGGACACATCACCCTCCACAGCTGCCAAAACTCTGTCCGTAACACCTCCTGCTTTGCTTCAACTCAGGACAGTGTCACCTCCTCATAACCGACTAAGTAAAAAATATGTTGTGCACCACAGCTGTCTTCAAGTGCCCAGGCCACTGGACTGGCTTACAGCTGCTGCCCACTAGCACCACCCTCCAACATCAGGCCTATTTACTTGCAGTAGAGTGACTGAACTCAGGGCCTTTGCACTACATTCCTGGCCTTTTTTCTTGAGACATGATCCCCTTATATGGCTCAGGCTGGCCTTTAACTAATATGGCCCAGGCTGGCCTCAGACTTGCAGTGATCCCTCTGCCTCAGCCTCACAAGTGCTGGGAGTATGTACCACCACGCCTGGCCAAAACCTATTTTACAATAAAGCATTCACCACTGTGTGTGTTTACATAAGGGGTCTGCTACAGTTTAGGCTGTCCTTGAACTTGCAGAGATCCCCTTGCCTCCGCCTCCCGCGTACTAGGGTTACAGGTGTGTACCACTATGCCTGGCCATGCACCTACGTGCTGACCGGGAGCTGCAGCTCACTGCCCCCTCAGCCGCCCAAGAGCGATGCAGTCACACAGCACTGAACAGGGCAAGTATCACAGTTCAAAATTCAAATTCTACAGTACTCCATAATACTGCTTTGGCCCATCACAAAGTCAAAACACTCCGAAGTCTAACCACTGCCAGGAGGGAGGAAGCCATCTGCAAGCACACACAGACTCTGTGCAAGGCCACAGAGCCACCCCGCACTGCCGGGGCCTTCTCCTTCGATGCTCCGGAGAGCCCCAAAGCAGCGGCTGTGTCGGGGGCGCTGGGGTGCAGCTCCAAGTGCAGCCACAAGGGCTCCTTTCCACAAGGAAAAGAACAACACAGCAGTGGTCTTCAGAGGCTGCCCCCAGCCTCTTTCCACCTCCCACCACTGTGACGCCAGGGGTCAGTCCGGGTAACAGGAGACCCACAGACTGTTTAAAATAACTGCATCCTTTAATGGCAGTAATACAATTACCAGATTAAGAGACACAGGAGAAAAGGCAGGAGAGGTTTCTGGAAGACAGATATGGAGTACAAAAGGGAGTGGGGTAGTCATGCGACAATCATTGTAAAAATACAGTACATTATATACATATTTGCACCATCGACTTTCGACTCTGAAATAGTATTTACACTTTTGTTACAATCCTGGTTAGAGAACAATTTTTCTTTAAAAGCTCGGCCTGATGGCAAAAGGGAATTCTGGATGAATTCATAGTTCCATGAGGTTCTGATGCTGAATATTCCAAGAGGAGCATTTCAGCTTCTATTTCATCCACAGATTTCAGTTTTAAAAAAGCATTTACTTTCTCAGAAGCCCGGGGTGGGGTGGGAGGGGGGACCAAAACACTGTCACACTGTGCGTCCTTCCTCATCTTACACAGGCCTGGGCTGCAGCCCTCTGCTCCACAGCCAGCTCTGGTGGCCGAGGACAAATTTGATGATTGCTTGGCAAAAATCACACAAAAGCCTGACCTCAGCCCACTGACCCCAGTGTGGTCTGGCCCTATAGGGCGCCTGGCCCAGTCCAGCCGTGCCCAACCTGGCTTTTAGCCTCAAATTAATGAGTTCTTTCTTCTGGGGTGGGGATGTCCCAGAAGCCTTGTGAGGCTCCCACCACGGGACAGGAAAGGGGATCCCTCTGCTGGGTGAGGTCTCACTGTGAACAGGAGACATGGCCTTCAGCGTGGCACCAGAGGCAGTGGGCCCAGAAAGAGGCACCCCCGAATAACCAGACCTTCTGGGGTCAGTGATGCCCAGGCCTTGTCAGGCTCCTCTGAGCCAGCTGCCCAGCCAGGTTCACTGGTCAGGCCTCCCCAAGACCCCTGGAACAAGGCCAGTCCTCAGGCAGGGTGGGACACTTAGGGGAAAAGAGGCTGCCGTGACATCTCTGGTCTGTCCTTGCCCAGCTGAACCTTCAGTCCTCTCTGTCCCCAGTGAGTCCTGGCCCCCCTTCCTTCTAGGAAGTGCATAAAACCCTAAACCATGATGTCTGCTGGCTGGGAGAGGAAACCAAACACCAGTACCTCCTTCCCTACAGACACTGTGGTTTAAGGAACAAAGAAAGCAGAGTGCACAAACACTGTGCCAAAGGGCCACCTGGGGCTCCCTAGGGGGAGGGAGCCTGCAGAACGGCCAGCCACGGATCCTTGAGCTGTCGCCAGGGCAGAGGCTGGCAGTGCAGGCACACAGGGTACCCTAGCCTCTGAGAGCCAGGCCAGACCCCGGCATGCAGGGCGGGACGGTAATACTGACAGAACACGTGCTCCCAGGCAGCTCTGCCCCCATCAGCCCCCTTCCTGCCCCGGCTCCTGTACAGGCTAAAGGGCCCTGGTTTGAGGAAGAGCTGGGGCTGGGGCTAGGAACAAAGGGGCGCAAATGGTAATTCAGAAATGAGAGTGGGCCCAGGGAGTGCCCACCAGGGTGCCCCTGAGGATTCCCGGCCACCTCCTCCAATACCTTTTCATTTTCCCTGGCTGAAGCAGTGGGCACAGGATTCATACTGAAGAGCCAGGGCTTCTCAGATGCCCCTCGAGGATGGGTTCCCGTCTCCTTGCCCAGCAGGGCGGGGTGAGTGACCTTCAGTGCCTTCTCAGACACTCACATTCCCTTTGTCCTGAGGGGAGCCCCAAGCTTTGCCCGGAGACAGTCCCCATTTGCACCCAGGGAGGCGCAGGGTCTGGAGCACCCCCACTGGCTCAGGCTCGGTAGCCCTGCAGCACAGACGGGAACCCATCCAAGATGGTTATGTACAATTTATGTCTCAAAGGAAATACTACTTGAGGGGGAAAAAGAAAAAAGAGGAAAAAGAAAAGAAAGAACACCCATCTCCCCCAATCCCAACTTCAATTGCTGCCCTTAAATATCACCTTGGAAAAGGAAGGGTGGCAGGAGCGCTGGTTCTGGCTAGCACTACTGGCAAAAGGGGGAGGCGGTGGGGTCAAAGCCTTTAAAAACATCTTTCAGGGACCCTGCGTCCTGCTCGCCCTCACGGGCTGGGCTGTTGCCAGCAAACGGGCTTCCTGAGCCTGTCTTGGGTGTTGGCTTCGCAGTCCCAAAAAGCGCGGGCACAGGCAGGTTGTGCACGCCTGGCTGGGGTGGGGCACTTTCTGCAGGTGCAGCAACTGTGGCTGTGGTGGAGGCGGAAGCTACCTTAGGCCGGGGCCGGTTGTAGCTGTTGTATCTGTCCGTGGCTGCGGCAGAGGTCCCATCTGTGCCAGCTTTCCCTGCTTCTGGTTGCTCCAACGCAGACTTGCGGACAAAAGGGGGCTCCTTGGTCTTAGAGGCCGAGCCCTTGCCATTGCCCTCAGGCCCCTTGGGCTGGGCACCTGAATCAGTAGCTGGCTCCGCTTTGCTGCCTGCGTTGGGAGTCCTCGGGTCATAGAGGCTGATGCCACTCAGCACACTGCTCTGCCCACTGCTGCTGCCCTGGCCCAGCCCACCGGCAGCCAGCACTCTGGGGTCATAGGGAGCTGTGGCTGGGGGGGAGGACCCTCCGCCAGGGCTGGAAGATGGAGGAGACCCTTCAGGGGGGCTGGGCTTGGCAGCCCGTGAGGAGGCTGCTGAGTCTGCTGGTTTCTGCAGTCGAGGGTCAGCAGGGGCCTTCCGTACCCTGGGGTCACTGGGCTTGTCACTTGGACTGGCGGCTGCAGAGGAACCTGGAACATTAACAGTCTTGAGGATGCGAGAGAGGAGTTCAAAGTCGGGTAGGTGAGAGCCAGAGGCGCTGGGGTCTGTGGAGGTGCCTTGGCGCTGGCGGGCACCAGGGGGTCCTACAGGGTTGGAGCGGTGCAGCCTGGGGTCCAGAGCAGGCAAAGACTGCAGGGCAGCAGGTACAGGGGGCACCATGTCTTGTTTGGGGACGGGCAGAGGAATCAGGTCCTCAGGGTTCCAGAGCACGGTGCGAGCAAAGCTGGGCTTGCTCAAGGTGACATCCTTCTTGATGTGGCTGAACTGCTGCAGCTGCGACCTGGGGTCCCGCAGAGGATGCCCAGGCAGGGGGTCCAGGGGAATGTTCACGGCCTTCTCCCGCAGGGCCCGCTCACCCTCCTCCTCTTCCTGAGGTGGAGCCCCAGAGCCCTTGGAGCTGCTGGGGCCAGCAGGGCTGCAGTGAAGACCCTCAGGCTTTGAGGATGGCAGAGATCGAGCCAGCCGGGGATCAGAGGGCCCAGTATCTCCTGGGCCTGACCCACTGGAAGCCTCAGCATGGCGGGACAGTCTGGGGTCCCGGCTGAGGCGGGGGTCGGCCAGCCGGCCTCCAGTGGCATGCACCTTCTGGAGGCGGGGATCCCCCAGCCCACTGCTGCTCAGCTCTCCAACTGAAGCTGGGGGGCGGCTAGATGTCTGTTGCCTCAATGTCTTGAGGATGGAGGTGACGCTGCTCCCACCTTCGTCCTCATCACTTGAGTACCAGTTTCCGGTATCACCTGAGAAAGCAGAGGGGCAGGGAGGGGTGAGTGGTCACCATGTCCACCCCAAGTCCTCTGGACCCCCAGGAAGTCCACAGGGCCAATGCTGCTCTGCTCTCGGTACACAGAACTTCAGGGTCCCTTCTCAAGGGGTGCCCTTGGGGGATAGGAGGAGATCCTGGGGGCCTAGGCACCCCGCTTGGGGCCTGGCAGGCGGGGCTGCCACCTGTGGAGCTTTCCACTGTGCTGGCACTAGACTGAGTGCTATATTTAAACAGCACATCAGCTACCCAGGAGGTCAGGTCACTCATATGCCCATCAGACAGAGCACCAACAGTGAACTGGGACACCTAGCCCGGGCTCCATGGCCTCCCACCTGCAGGGCTAGGAGGTGCTGGCAGCCACTGCTTTCACACCTTTGTCCTCATGTCCCTTACAATGCTACACTGTCTCCTAGAAGGACACAGGCCCAAGGCCACAGGATCTGGTACAAGCAAAGCCTTGGCAGAGGAACCTAAGCCACCTGGGCAAGGGCCGCCTAGCCCACCCCTCCTCCCTACTGATTCCCAGGCCCCCATCTCTGCTCCCAGATACCATTTGCACACTTCTCCCAAGATGGGTATCACTAGGCCAACCACCTGGCTATGTGACCACAGGGACTTGAGTGACTAGCCCTTCTCTCTCGGCTCCAGCAGAGTATACTCCACAGACAGGAGGGAGAGGCCCCAAGCCTCCTTTGGAAGGTGTGGGCAGCCTATCCTTCCAGCCAGCGTCTCTGGCAGGAACCAGCCCACCACCCTCAATGGGATCAGGTCTCCCCTGAGTTCAAGACATGGAAGGCCATTCCTGGCCTCTGGTTTCCTCAGAGACACACAATAGCAATAGCCCAGCCTGATCTTATGACCCTGACAGTGGTCCTCCCTAGGTGGAAGCTTCTACCCACCACGTCCCCACCAAGCCCCACGCAGAACCTGGGGCTGAGCCCCGCCCTGTGAGACACATGCCTTCCTCATTCTCCCGGTCCTGCTTGCTGCTCTCAGCCAGCCTCCTCGCTCTCTCCTCCTCCTCTTGCTGCTTCTGCTGGATCCTCAGGTACAGGGCCCTCTGGGTTGAGGGCAGGAAGTCGGGGACACCAGCACCCGGCTTCGGCCGGCCTGGGGGCCCTCCCTCAGAGAAGCTGTCTGGCTCCAGAGGGTGCTCGGGGAAGAGGGGCTCCCCAGGCTGCCCCGCCAGCTCTTCATAGTGCCCGTAGTCCTCTGCAGCAGGGAAGAACCGAGGGCTCAGGTCGGGGAGGGTCTCACAGCACCAACTCTACCCCCGGCCCTTTCCTGGAGAAGCCACCTCCAGGGTGCTGAGTGTGGACATCAGCTGTCTGTGACGCCCTCCCATGCCTGGTGCCGACAAGAACCCAAGCGTGGGGGGCAGGCCACAGGACATTCCCATCTACAAGGGGAGGATATGGCAACACAGACCAGCACTCACAGACAGAAACAGGACAAACAAATGCTCCCTGGACATGTGTGAAGGTGGGAGAAGGCTCTATGAGGAGGAACAGAAGACTATCCTTCTGTTCCTTCCAGGGACAGCAGCTAGAAGGCTTTGGGGCAGCTTTTGCTCTCCCCACTTGCTCCTAACTCACACTGTCTATGCTGCACACTAGTTTGGTTTCATGTTTCTCTGAGATAAAGTAACGAAAAGCTCCACTAACTCTCACAGTGAGCTCACAGTATCAGCTCAATCATGTCTGGGGGCGCGGGGGAGAGGGGAAGAATCCAACCAGGAAAGCAGAATGAAAACTCCACAGCAATCCAGTGGCTGGTGGGCGGCTCCTCTGGCTCCCCTGTGCCAGCCCTAAACTCCCCTCCCAGCACTGCTCCACCCAGGAGCCGGAGGCTGCAGGGGAAGAGTCACAGCCACCCAGTGCGGAGCTCAGGACACAGGTGGTGTACACACACGTGAGCAAAGAGCAGCCCGACGACTGAGGCCAGAGCGCCGAGGCAGTGCTGCCACCTCTACCCTGCCTGGACAACTGAGGACTGGAAATGTGACCAGTGTGACGGAGAAATTAATACTACTAAGAATTGCAAAGTTGGCCAATATTTCATGTATAAGGCTACGTATGAAGCAAAAAACGAGAGCACTGCTACTGCTAGCTGTGTGCGCTTGACTGTGTACATGAGATGCAGGTGAGGAGCCTGCTCCCTGCCATACCTGCTGGGGCAGGCGGTGACAGCACAGCCGGGGGTGAGTGGCGCTCAGGAACACAGCTGTGTTACATTTCACCTCATTTGGGTTTTCTTTAGAGACAGGGTCTCACTATGCAGTTCGGGCTGGCCTTGAGCTCACTTTGTAGCCCAGGCTGGTCTCAAACTCACAAACTTGAGTGATCCTCCTGCTTCAGCCTCCTGAGTGCTGGGATTATAGGCGTGGTGTGTACCACCATGCTCGGCTTAGTTACTGTTATAGGGCGCCTGACCCTCAGTCTCCTTTCCAGCAGAGCCTTCCCCACACACGTCTGAACACACTGCATAGGACTATGGGTGCCCTGCACCCTCTGTTTTCTCACCACCCATAAGCTGAAGTCACTCACTTTCCCATCTCTATGCTATAGGTCTCCCTGATGGCCTGTGAGCACCCTTCAGAATCTCCAGGTGGCCAAGGCAGAAGGGCCGCTTCCAAGCCACCTGCTCCACAGGTCTGGCCCATTAGGCAACTGCCTCCAACCCCCCTCTGCACCATCCGCCCAGCACAGCTGGGATCCTGTCCATGAACCCTGGCCCTGCCATTATTCCTGCTCACTTCTGCTGTGGGTCACTCCACAGTAGTCCAGACATACTCCTAATTCCTATCCATAGCCTTCATCTACTGCCAACGCTTTGAACAGGCACAGGGCCACTGCTGCCACAGCCAACACAGTCCTTTTCTTTCTTTCTTTTTTTTTTTTTGGGTGGTACCAGCGATGAAACTCAGTATCTTGCACTTGCCAGGCAAGCGCTTACTCCATTGAGCTATCTCTCCGGCCCCAGAGTGCTCATAATATGGAGCCTGCCTTTGCAGGCTGGGTCCATCTGACAAGCTGCTGCCAGACACAGAGCTCAGCCCCGCAGCCTCCTCTGTGCCCACCCAGCCCCTTCTGCCTCCTGGAAAAGCAGGCCTCTGCTGACTGTCCCTGCCAACGCCCTGAGGCTCCAATTGGCACCCCCCACATTCCTCTGTGTTCTAACAACAGTCAGGGCTGAAACGAACAGATTCACCTCTTCACAGCCTCCTCCTGTCACTTAACACAGCCGAGGCCAGGCCTGGAAGCCCACCCTGAGCCTCGGACGCTGCAAGCACTTTGTTCTGAGAGCGCTCACTGCCGTGCACGTCATCTAGCCTCACTGACTGTGGCCCCAGGATTTTGCCAACACAGAAGGAAAATGCCATCATGGGATAAGACGAACAAGGTTACAGGGCAGCACTGAAGCTCCAAAACCAGAACTATCTTAAAAGAATTTTAGCCAAGACACTAATTATTGATAGGGGTCATGCTCCCATTTCTAAGCACACTGAATAAATTCTTTTTTTTTTTTTTTTTTTTTTTGGTGGAACCAGAGATTGAACTCAGGCCCTTGCCTGAGCGCTTATTCTACTGAGCTATCTCTCTGGCCCAATAAATTCTTAAAAACCAAATAAAATGCCAGGCATGGTACACATGACTACCAGTGCCAGATACTCGGGAGGCTGAGGCAGGAGGTCTGCCAAGTATGCTTAGGTCAGCCTAAGCAATTTAGCAAAAACCTGCCCCAAAATAAAATAAAGGGCCAGGTTGTGACCAAGTGTAGTGATTGCCCAGCATGTGTGAGGCCCCGAGTTCCATCTCCAGTACCACAAAGAAACAAGTAAAATACGCCATATTAACAACATAAAACTCCTTTTGATCTCAACAAATGAGGCTAAAGTCACAAGAAATACTAGATTAATAAAATAGGACAAAGATAGGAACTGAAGTCACACTTTTTTTTTTTTTTTTTGGTGGAAATGGGGATTGAACTCAGGCCCTATTCTACTGAGCTATTTCCTCAGCCCCATGAGTCTCACCTTTAAAGAGACTTGGAGTAAGGAAGAAAACCTGCACCTTCACTTCCTTTCATGCTGCTGAACCAAGCCCCCAGCATGTCCCACAGAAGCCCCTGACCCACGTACCTGCATCCCCAATGAGGCCTGGTTCCATCTCTATGCCCTCCTGTTGCTGGTAGAAGTTTTCATAGAAGTTCTGGGCTGGTGGGATGGGGGGCATCATTCCAGAATGTGGGGAGTCTCCAGGACCATAGGGCATCATGGGAGGCCCTCCAGGACCCACAGGGGGGCCAGGGTTCATGCCAGGGCCCATTGGCATATCAGGGTGCATGTCTGGATGCATATCAGGGTGCATGTCTGGGTGCATGTCCGGATGCATGTCAGGATGCATGGGGCCTCCCATTGGCCCTGGGGGTCCCATGTTGGGTCCAGGACCCATTGGCCCTGGGGGTCCACCAGGTCCAGGGAACCTAGAAGAGGAAACAATGCCTGTGAAAACTGTTGCTGAGAAGTGGTGGCACCCACCCCAGGTAGAGAGTGCCAATTAGCAGGTCCCATGGGTCCCAGGCAGGAACTCCAACACGGAATCCACTGGGGCCCAAGCCTGAGGCTCCACGTGGCTGGAGCACTCACCTCACACCCAGCTTCTCAGCCAGCTGTCCTGTGGGCCGTACAACAATCTCAAACAGGGAGGGGATCTTCTTGTTGTACATGTCCTGCTGCTGCTGTAGCTGCTGCGGGGACAGTGGCTCATGCACTGGCATGGACATCTGAGGGGGCCCAGCAGGAGGGGGTGGGGGCGGGGGTGGGGGTGGGGGACCACCCTGGATGGGCCTGCCGTTGGGAGAGGTGGGGGCCTGGGGCCCAGGGGGACGAGGTGGGGTGGGCAGGAGGCCCACACCAGGGGGTGGTTTGGGCAGGGGATTGATGCCCTGCTTCTTCAGTTCCTCTACTTCCTTCTCATCTTCAGCACCTGCTTCTGCATCATCAGCCAACATCTGTACCGGGTAAGAAAGGAACCACTCAGAGCTCAATTTCTAAGGAAAATCCTAAAACATAAGCATCCTGAGGCTCTTACAGCACAGAGCCAATGACCACGGTTCCCTTGCCCTGCCTTTTCTGGCAGCATTACGGATGAACCTAACCCTGGCTCTCAAGCAACACAGCAAGAGCTCTGCCATGAAACTATACCCCCAGCCCCACAAATCCTTTTTGTAACAAAAATCACTGAGGCTGAGGCAAATCTGAGGTCAGTGTGAGCTACACAAGTCAGTATCTCAAAAACTGCTGGCTGTGGTGGCACATGCCTGCAAATCTCAGCACTGGGGGGCTGAGGCAAAAGGATCTTCCACAGTACTTGGTAGGCTAAAGCAGATCACTCCAAGTTCAAGGCCAGTTTAGGCTACATACCGAGGTTTTTTGTTTTGTTTTTTTTTTTTTTTTTCGGAACCAGAGATCGAACTCAGGATCTTGCACTTGCCAGGCAGGTGCTTACGTCACTGAGCTATATCCCCAGCCTCAAGAGCTGGGATTATAGGCATGTGCCACCACACCCAGACAAGTTTAAGGCCAGCCTTAACTACATAGACACCCTGGCTCCAAATTTTAAAAAAACTACCACAAACAAAATTCCTCATCAGAAGGGCCAGCGATAGCTCAGCAAAACTAAGCACCTACTTAGGGCAAGTGCAGGGACCGGAGTTCAATCCCTAGCGCCACACACCACACCCTCAGGTGCACTGAGCCGGCTATAAGAGACCAGGCATGGTGCGTATGCCTGTTAATCCCCAGCACTGGGAGGCTGAAAACAGGATCACTACAAGTCTGAGCTGCTGAGACCCTGTACCAAATACATAAAAAAAGAAAAAAAAAAAAATGCTTATCAGATGCAACTCTGTGGCTGATCTCTGGGATCAGAAAGCAGGGAGAACCATTCCTATCCTGTGGCAAAATCCAATTCACATGTACCATTTTAACTGCTTTACAGTGAACAATTCAGGGTAATTAACATATTCACAGAGATGAGCAACTTCTACCTCTTTCCAGTTAGAGTTTTTGTAGTGTTTTCAACATCCCCAAGGAGATGCTGTCCAGTAGACAGTCACTTCCTGCCCCTCCTCCTCAGCCCCTGGCAACTATTCACCTACTTTCTATGGATTGATCTACTTGGGAAACCTCTAAGCAGAAGAACCATGTCATAGTCCCTTTCATGACATGATTCTTTTACTTCGCTAGTTTCATTGTGTTTTACCATCTGCTGGTCTGTCTTTCTTGTTTCCTTTCTTTTTTAGTGCACTGTTGGAGATGAACCCAGGGCCTCACGTATGCGAGGCAAGCACTTGGCCCTGAGCTCATACCCCAGCCCTATTTCTTTTGCAGCAGCTGTATCTGCCTAGACAAAGCCCTCCCAATTCACCTGCAGTAAAACCCCAACTGCTAACCATGACTCAGCACAAGGGACTGCTGAGCCACACCCAGGGGCTCCTTCTCCTTCCGAGACTGGCCCCTGTAGCCCAAACACCCAGCCCTATCTCAGTGCAAAGATAGTCACAGTCTTCCTCCAGGACTCAGTTCAGCCCAGACTACACCTCAGGCTTCTAGTCTCCCCTCTATTCTTGGGTGGTTTCTGGTCCATTTACTGGGAGTCTCAAATGTCAACATGGAGTACCAGTTCCCATCTCCTGTGTTCTCTACCTAGACACTGCTGAGCTGCCTCAAAGTACTGCTCACACCTGAGGAAACCATGTAGTTGGCCATTTCCTTATTGGCTCTTGGCTTGTCCATCCTGTCTATCCCAGGAGGGTGGGGACTACCGCCTTTCCTGCTGCATTCCCAGCTGCCACCACAGATATGACATGGAGATGGCTCAGTAGAATAAGCACTTCCCTGGCAAGCGCAAAGCCCTGAGTTCAATCCTTGGTTCCGCAAAAAAAAAAAAAAAAAAAAACCAACAAAACCAGATATGACGTGGAAGATGGGGATCCCCAATGAGGTATTGAGAAACATCCATTTCTACACTGGGACACAGCAACAGAGGCCCTATGCGGAATGGAACACTGCGGCCTGAGCACCCTCTACACGCTGCCCACTGTCTTGGTCTTGGTCCTGGTCCTGGTCCTGGCCTCCTCAAATTTCTCAGCATACTCTGCAGACCACAAAGCAAAGAAAAATTAAAGGTCTCAATCATGGCCATATCACTGATCTCTAAATCTTTTCAACAGACCTTTAATGCTTTCAAGTCAAAGGTCAAAATTAATAAAGTTATATCCTATTAAACAGGAACAGGGGCTGGGGAGGTAGCTCAGTAGAATAAGCACTTGCCTGGCAAGCACAAGGGCCTAAATTCAATCCCTGGTTCCGCAAATAAATAAATAAATAAATAAAAAACAGGAACCAAGGGCTAGCCAAATAGCTCAGCAGATTAACGTGCCTGCAAGCAGGCACTGGGGTTGGGTGTTCAATACCTGGGCCTGCCATGCCGGCTCCGCCCTTGGGGCACACTGAGACACAATCGAGACTGGGCATGGTGGCACCAGCCTGTAATCCCAGCTCTTTGGAGGCTGTAAACAAGTGGATAACTACGAGTCTGATCTAGTAGTGAGACCTTGAATATACCCTGTAAACCCCTCCCTAAAATACAGGGGTGGGGGGAAGAAGCTTACTTCAGCCTGGCTCCCTTTCTACTCTCCTTCCACAAGTCCCTACAGAGCCTGGCCCTGGCTGGACCATGCACCCTTCACCTCCCTGGCCTCCATCCCCATCCCTATTCCCTCCCTGGGACAGCTGGCACTGCTCTTATTTCCAGAGCTGCCCTGACCCCAGACAGTTCGCTCCTTCAAGGCCACAGAACACACGCTGCATCACCACTCATCAGATGTGAAAACCCAACCACCACCTCTGTCTCCATCAGACTGTTGGCTCTGGGGACAGACACAGCCCCTGGGCAGCTCAAACATAGCGGTCATGCCCAGGAGGCACCTGAGGGACCCCTTGGTCAAAGTGACTGGAGTGACATGAAGGCAGCCTGAAGCATCTCAGCTGTACTTCTGCCACCTGTCTGTGCTGACTAGAGCTCCCCACTTCTGGACCTCAGCTACACGCAAGCCTCCTGGCCCACAGCCCACATGACATCCAGGAGGGATGCTGCTCCAGACACAGCTGGGCTCCCTGCACCCTGCACTGATCACACCTGAGCCCAGGGCACAGACATGTCAATCACCTAAGAGAAAATAGGCAGAAAAACCGAACCCAAACTACCGACTGGGCTTTCCAGCACAGACATGTGGCAGGGGACATCAGTCCCCAGGCTCTTTCCGGCCTTGCCACTGCAGGGCCACTGTTCCAGGCACATCTTATCACATAGGACCAACAGCACCCTGCTGAGTCTGAAGCGGCCCTAATCAACCCTAACAAGGGCCACACTTGCACAAATGCAAAGCATAAGGGCCAGCAAGATAGCTCAGCAGATTAAGTGCCTCCTCAGGAAAGTGTAGGGACTGGGTTCAATTCCCGGCAACACAGGAGGTGCTGGCCCCGCCCCCAGGGGCGGGCCACAGAGACCAAGCATGATGGCACACGCCTGTTATCCCCAGCACTGGGAAAGCTGTGAAACAGAAGGATCACTACAAGTCTGAGGTGCATAGTGAGACCCTGTACCAAATACATAAGGCAACAACCCAAATGCAAAACATATGGCCCCGGCTTTGCCCGGTGAATGAGCTCAAGGCTGTTAGTTGGTCACAAGCTCTTAAACTGTTGTCCCCAAGTGGTAACAACACAAATGCTCTCCAACTAATGCTTGGCTAAACAAACTCAGCCAGCCACACAGTGAAGAAAGGCTCGGCAACCAACAGCAATGAAGCTGAACTGGGTGGATCGTGAATGCATCATTCCCAGTCTGAGAAGCCACAGTCCCATCCCAGACACACAGGGCAATGTACCACACTTTTCCCATTATGATGCTCCTTCCCTATATTTGCAGTGTGCGATGGTGACAGTAAATTTACATGTTGGTTAAGTCAGAGAACTACAGACAACACAGGAAAATTTTCTGGATCCCAGCTATAACTCAAAACCTGACTGTGAAACACGAGACACATAAAAGAAAAATGGAAAAAACAAACCTATCTGTAACTGAAGTAGAAAAGGTGAAGAATCAAGGTTTACATACCTTATTCTCAAATGCTCAAGAGAAACACAGTGCACACATATATATCTACATCAAAGCCAGAGTGGATAATAAAGGAAACACAACGAAGTTTCACTTGCACATGAACCCAGGTGGAGGGTTCCACTGGGTTATTTTTACCACTTGCTCCCAAGTAAGCCTCATCACCAACCCCCAACATAGGCAAGTTTCCAAACAAAGACTGGAAGGCAGGACACTCCTATTTCTCAACAGATGGAAATGGCACCAAGTGGTTGGATAAAACAAAGAGGGATGGGGTGGGGAGGGTAGAACAGCAGATGTGAAGCCAGGTGTGCAAGCACGCACCTGCAGTCCCAGCACTTCGGGAAACCAGGGGGCAGAAGATTCAAAGTTTGACCCCAGCCTGGAAAAACTCAATGATATCGTGTCTCAAAACAAAACCAAAAAAAAAAAAAAACAAAAAAACAAAAAAACAACAACAGTAAGCTGAGAAGATAGCTCAGTGGCATAAGCGCCTGCCTGGCAAGCACAAGGTCCCAAGTTCGATCCCCAGTGCCACAAAAACACAAAAGCAAAACAAACAAAACACAAAAAAACAAACCAACCAACCAAAAAAAAGAAAAAGAAAGAAAGCTAAAGATTTAGCTCAGTGTAAAGGCTTGGGGTTCAATCCACAACACTGCTAAAATGAGGGGAGGGGAGGCCTACCACCATGCACATAAAAGAAAAATGGAAAAAAAAAAAAAAACCTACCTGTAACAGAAGTAGAAGGGGAGGAGAGGGAGGGGAAGGAGAAAGGAGGAAGGGGAAGAGGGGGAGGGGGGAGGACAGAGGACAGGAGAGGACCAGACATTTTGGGAGGGTGGCTGGGCCTCATCCTGAGTGGCACCACAACTTAAACTACAGACTGCCAGGGGAGCCCCAAGATTTCCTCAGATTCAGAGAGGCCCTTCTAAGAAGGGTGGTGTACATTTTACTCCCTCACCATCCCAATCCTAGCATGCTTTCTCCTGTTTTGCCAGTCTTTAAACCTATGGATTTCAGATGAGGACAACAGTGACACCTTAAAGGTATGCTGCCAGGAGATGAAATATGCCACTTTGTTGGTAAGGGCCTCTGGCGTGGTTCTGCCCAACACGGAGGCATAAGCCACCTGCAGCCAGCAATTGCTGCAACAGGGCTGATGCAAATATAGGCCAATGAACAGAAGACCCAACTCTCCACAGCTGGGAATGCAGCTTGCCTAGCATGCTCGAGCCGCTGGGTTCAATTCCTAGTGCCATAAAAAAGAAAATTAAAAATCTGTATTTTCTTCGTTATTCACTGATTGGTAACATAGTATCTGAGCACTACATTGCCATAAAGGAAGATAAGCTTGAGACACTTCTAGCTACATGCCCATACCTTGAGACCTTAATCTTAAGTAAAATAATCAGGCACACATTTAAATAACATATTGTTCTCAGGTGTGAAAAAACAAAGTGTAAATAAGAACAAAATGTAAAACAGATAATGGAAGTTGGGAAGAAAATGTTCAAATGAGAAGTACAAGCAGGGGGAGGAAGAGACAAGAAAAAAATAGAAAACAGAAACAAAGCTTTTGTAAATAAGGAGAAGAGAGCTGGTGAGATGGCTCAGTGGTCTGAAGCACCTACTTAGAACAAGCTTAGCAAAGCACAGAGACCGCGGTTGGATCCCCCAGCACCACATGCCAGCCAGCCGCGCCCCCTGGTGGGCTGAGCTGGCTACACACACACACACACACACACACACACACACACACGCACACAAATAAGTAAAATAAATAAATTTAAAAAAATAAATGAGAAGAGGGGTTGAAGAGAAGGGAGGACAGTGGGGGAAAAAACTAAGATACATCATGTACAAGTACTAACTCCCGCTAATGAATGTTATCCTTATGTATACCTAAAATGTACCAGTAAAAAAGAAAATACTGGGGCCGGGGAGACAGCTCAGTAGAAAAAGCGCTTGCCTACCAAGCACAAAGACCTGAGTTCAATCCCTGGTTCAGGAAAAAAAAGAAAGAAAATACTGTGGTGCAAGGGTTGGCCACCTGTGGGACTAGTCAAACTCCTGTTTATT
>NW_004524773.1:587875-596288 GCF_000260255.1 Octodon degus | reverse complement strand
CTTAGAACAAGCTTAGCAAAGCACAGGGACCACGGTTCAATCCCCCAGCACCACATGCCAGCCAGCCCCGCCCCCTGGTGGGCTGAGCTGGCTACACACACACACACACACACACACACACACACAATAAATAAAAAATAAAAAAAAAATTGGTAGAAGGGCTGGCTATGGTGGTACATGCCTATAATCCCAACTTTTGGAAGGCTGAGGCAGGAAGATTGCTCTGAAATCAAGGTCAGCTTGGAAAGGCCTAGTGTGAAGTACTCAGGAGACTGAGACAGGAAGATCACCGCATTTGAGGCCAGCCTGGGCAACATAGTGAGTTCAAGGCCAGCCTGAACTACATAGCAAGAATCTCTCTCAAAAAACCAAAAATAGACCCAGTCTCAACGCAAGAACAAAAAAAGGAGATAAAAGTTAATAAAAATGTGGTACTAAAAGTACTAAAACTAACTGCAAGGCTTTTGTTCCTATTGAAGTGAAACTCTAAACTTCCAGCAGGGGGCAGCAGTCACTTAGGGATCGCCTCTTCCAAATGAGAAAAGGGGCCACCATTACTTGTTCCACTGTGTTCTACAAGAGAATAACTGAACTTTAGGGTGACAGACTTCCCAAAGGAAATAGCAAGAGCAAGCACTCTCCCCACAGACACTTGGGAAGTATGGAGGTTCTTTAACTTGCTTCCCTAGAGCTGCTCCCTGTGGCCCCTGCGGTCCTCATGGATAGATTCTCAAAGCTAGCTGGTGGTCTCAGTTCTTGTTTCAAAAACTAGCCTCTCCTGCAAGCTCAGTGAAAGAGGGGCAAGCACCACGTGGAAAGGTATCTGCTCCTCCCCTTTATTCCCTGCATAGATCTCTGTGTCATAAAAGTGAGGACAAGAAGCCCTAACCACCCAACAGCTCCCCAAGAAGTCTCTTCCAAGGCCTCCAAAGGCCCTGTCTTCTCTACATGAGAACAGGCAGGAGTTGCACACAAGCACCTCACACGTCCACCACCTTGTCTCTAAGACATCACAAGGTGTGTGTGGATGGGCTGGCCAGATAGCTCAGCAGATTAAAGCGCCTGCTTAGCCAGACACAGGCCCTGCCCTTGGGGCACGCTGAGATGGCAATTGAGACTGGGCATGGTGGCGCATGCCTGTAATCCCAGCGCATAAATACATTAAAAAATTTTTAAAAATAAGCAAACATGCACGTGGAGACCCACCAGGTGGCACTCCTCACCTTGTGCCCGCAGTGGCCCTCACAGCAGCCTGTCCCCCTGGAGATAAGACACTCAAGTGCCCACCCACCAGAGTCCCTGCAGGGATAAGTCTTCTTTCCACCTCAGATGGCCCAGCCCCAGATCACTATGACTTGAAAGTCTGGTCCTGCAGAGGAAGGAAGGGGTGGAAGGGGCAGCAGCAGCACTAAGGCCAGGCCAGACAGGCTTCCTAGTTCCTGTGAGCACGGTCTTGCACCCCCTACCTTATCCAGGAGCTCTCGTGTCTCCTCAGTCAGCGGGTCGTGGGAGAACATGCAGTCATCCCCATTGATGCAGTTCCCAGTCGTGTGGTACAGCTTACAGGGAAAGTCGCGTTCACAGCAAGTTAAGGCAAAGGCTTCACCTACCAGGTCCTACCCATGCAGGCCCAACCCCTTTTGTTCTGGAACTGAGGAGAGCGGACCCCAGAGGTGAGAGGACTTGCTGAGGTTACCCACTGGAGTGGCAGCAGACCCGAGGGGAGGCCTGGTCCCCAAAACTCCTAGTCCAGAACAACTTCTGGCCACTGAGCCTCAGACTATGAATGGAGGGGGAGCATGTTAAGAGATTTGTCTAAGGTCACAGAGCCAGCTGGAAAAACCTCAGGCTGTGTGGAGGCCAGTATGGAGCACACGCGCCGAGAGGACGCACGGCTGGCCCACCACAGCGGAGAGGGAGGATGAACGAAGATCCCTGCCTGCTCTGTCTGTGGGAGCAGCAGCAGCAGCTGCCAGCGGTGGCAAAGGATATCGTGCATGTAGGGGCAGTTCTCAGCTCGGGCACAGAACCCCGTGATGTAGAACTTGCATAGCTCTCGCTTCTTCGGCAGTTCAATGTCATGGCTGAAATTACAGTGGTCTCCCTGGAAGAGAAACACAGAAAAGGTAAGGCTGTGGAGCCACAGCCCTTGCTTACGACTGACTACGAAAGGAAGCATGTTGCCACTGCCAGCGTTCCAAGGGGCCAAGGACACAGCCAAGGGCCCCTGGAAAGGCAGGTTTGCCGACCCTTACACCTCGGCCCCAGCAGGGCCACACCCAAGCACCTCCTCTTGGGCCCCTTCCCTCTAACACCCCCATTCTCCTTGCTCTGTGCCACTGCCTTGGCTGCTGCTTTCCTACTCTCTTCTGTCTTCCTCTCCTTTCCCATCCTGCTCACTACTCACTTTTTTTTTTTTACCATTTGCTGTGCGGCAACCAGGGTTTGTCACCAACCTGCAATTCGGTCCCACGCTTCTTCCTAACAGAACCCTCATTTAATCTGGGGAACAATGTGCCTAGCTAAAAATACCCCACGTCCCAGCCTCCTTTACAGAACCAGCCAATGAGACACAGGCAAAAACTCTTGAAGATGAAAATTCCTGAATAAATGTGATGTCCAGAGGCACAGCAGCCACTGTGCCACCCAAGGACCAAAGCTACATGCTCGAAGACAGCAGAGGACAGCAGCAGCCCAGGTACCCAAGTGCCACTAAGCACTGCGCCGCCCTGCACTGCCCACCCGCTCTCAGATTCTTTGATCTGAGGCCAAGGCCCATGTGCTGAAGCCAGTGGGCCCACATTTTCCTTCACGTGCAACCAAAGAATCTGAGCACCATGACCCTACCTCAGGGGCACCGTGGCTGTGTTCTCCATCCCTCTCAGGAATCACTTCCATCACTAAAGACAGAAGCTACAGTACCCGCTTCTGTTTATCTTTTAGAATGGCCACTCATGTTTCTTTACTTATACATATATTGCAAACTTTTTTTTTTTTTTTTAATGGCTGGCTCAGCCCACCCTGGGGGCGGGGCTGGTGCAGCACATGGTGCCAGGAATTGAAGCACAGTCCCTGTGTTTGCCTAAGCAGGTACTTTATACTGCTGAGCTATCTCGCTGGCCCCTCAAACTTCTAAAAGGAGATGAATTTTAACTAGAATAGGTAATATTTCACATATAATGTATTCATTTGAAATATTGCATAACTTCTTCCCCTAGACAGAGGCACGGGAGTAGCAGTCCACAAGCAACACTTGGCTCCCACAGAACTCTGATCACTTGCTGGTCCGTCTCCTGCCACTGAACTCTTCAAGCCTACAGCCCAACCTAACTCCCATTGGATGGGCTAGTAATTCCCTCCCACCCCCTCAAGCTCAGTAACTTAAGCGGGACACACCACATCTTTGCATAAGCATTAACTCATAAATGCACTTGAGGCCACAGGAGAAATTTGACCCCCCCCCCAAAAAAAATCCCTAAAACCAAAATATTCTGCATGTCGTCTTGTTCTTGGTCCACCTCACTGAAAAGTGAACAGAGTCTGCTCCAAGCACTCTCGGGCATCTCTCAGCACTGAGTGTCCTGGGACCACTGACCACCACACCATCACTCCCACCTTCCTCCACAGTCAGGATGATCCCCAAACATCCCCTTCCCAGAGGGCAGCGTCCTCTGAGGTGACTGCATAGCTCCTTACCCACGTACACCGCCCTTCCACGAAGTACTTGCAGATGACTTTGCCCTTCTTGTCAGACTGCTGGTGGGGCTTGTCATGGTCGCCCCTCCGGTAGCCGCCTCCACCATCCTGTAAGGAACACAGAGCATGATGTGGGAGGACCGGCAAGGAAGGATGGAGACAGGCTCTGGATGGGTGAGTAACTGACGAGGAAGGGAAGAAGCGCTGCCAAGAGCACTGCCACAGCTGGGCTGCAGGTGGGCTGGGCCTGGGTGCTGATGCGGGCACCTGGAGCCGGGCGATGGAGCCCGAGTGCCTTACACCTGGCAGGAATGCTCCCACCTGGAGGACAGCCACAGCCCTCCTAGGAGGCCCTCCCAAGCTAAAAGGCTGAGCTGCTACAAGCAATTTTCTTTCCAAGGTGCAGAATCACCGAAAAGGCTACACGCTGCTAATCACGCGGCCCCATAAGCATAGCTTACTCTCCACTAGCAAGGCCAACCCATGAAAGGTAACGATACATCCAGAAGCCCTGGGGAAGGGGTGACGGAAGCAGGAAGCTAGGGCAAGACTCACAGAATGACTCATTGATGAGAAAAAAAAAAAAAAAAATATTCCCAGAAGGAGCCTTATCCACAAGCATCAAATCCACAAAGAGTCACTCACGCCCATGTCATCGTCATAGAAGTCCTCATCGTCGTTCATACTACCCTTGCTCATTCCGCCTCGGCTGCCTCCTCGGCCTCGGCCCCGGCCCATTCCTTTCCCTCGGCCCCGGGAGCCCCGGCCCCGGCCTCGGCTTAACCCTGCAGAGGGTAGAGAGTGAGTGTCAGACCCACACCCTGCACCCCACATGCCCCACACCAAACTCACTGCCCCTGACCCCACCCACCTCGGCCCCGGCCATCCTTGGACCGGCGGTACTGGCTCAGCTCCTTGGAGTAGTCATCATAGTCATCCTCAGGCATCGGCTCCTCACTTTCTCCATACTGGAATTCCAGAGAAAAAGAACAGGAAGGAGTCAGGGAGGACCCAAGGAACACACCACACTTTTGTCCCTTCCTCCTGGGCCAACCTTTGGGATGGTGGCCCCTGGCAGGGAGGTGCTGTGAGTGGCATCAGTGCACATCCTGCTGGGGGCAGCAAGAGCACACAGGAGCAAATGGATGGTCAGGACCCTGTCTCATTAGAGACAAGACTCTTTTTTCATAGCCTACCATTTGATGCTTTTCCTGTCTCATTCCACATGAGGAGCTCCTCTATTCCAAAGTAAACTCTGCAAGCACAGGAACCTGCCCTCCTGAGGTCTCCTTTCCCCCAGCACAGCCTCCTGCCCTCCTCCCAGGGTCCACAGCCCAGACGGCGCTCCCCACACTGTAGGAAACCTCACCTCCATCTCCTCCTCATAGAAGTCCTCTTCATCCTCCGGGTGCTCTCCTCCCACGGAGCCCCGGCCCCGGCCCCGGCCGCCCCGGCCCATGCCTCTGCCTCGAGATCCTCCACGGCTTCCTCGGCCTCTGTAGCCCCTGCCCCGGCCTCGGCTGCCTACATGGGGATTGGCACAGTAAGCCTCAGGGTAGCGGTCCCACCAGCAAGAAAAAGGCAGTCCCGTAAGTGCCCTTCTGGAGCCTGGATCCTGCCCCTCAGCATCCTGGACACAAGGCTACTACTACAGCCCTTGCCCCTGCATGAAGGACCCAACAGGAGGTGCTAGTCACACATGTAACCAGCACCCGGAACATGGCTGCTCCACCCTGAAAGATGAGTACAAAATGCACACTGGGATTTCACAGACTCACAAAAAGAGAGAATAGAAATCATTTGTCTAATTTGATTTCATGTTAAAATAAGATATGGAATATATCAGCTAATGAAATTGGTTATTCAAGCTTATCTGTTTCTTCCTGCTTTGTCAATGTGGCTCTGCAACATGTGACGTGACGTGGTGGCTGGCGGGCGCCTCACATCATTTGACAGCCCTGGTCTACGGGGTCCCCAAAACATAGGGCTTGGCAAAAGGAGGTGTCCAAGGACAAATGCATGGTCACTAGCAACAGACAGAGACCACACATCTGAAAAAAAGTCTCAATTAGAAAATTCCGGGACCAGGGATATAGTTCAATGGCACAATGCCTGCCTGGCAAACGAGTTTTTTTTTTTTTTTTTTTTTTTTTTGGTACAGGGAGCTTAATTCCCTGTACCAAAAAAAAAGAAAGAAAGAAAAAGAAAAAAGAAAACTCTGGTCAGGCCTTATGACTTATCCCAGCACTCAGAAGGCTGAGGCAGAAGTATCGCTGAGAGTTTGAGGCCAGCCTGAACTACACAGGGAGAGCCTGTATGAAAAAGACAAAGCAAGACCATGCCAGGCATGGGACCACATGCCTATCATCCCAGCACTCTAGAGGCTGAAGCATGAGGGTGGCTGTGAGCTCGCCGCCAGCCTGGGCTACACCCTGAATACAAGGCCAGCCCATACTACATACTGAGACCCTGTCTCAAATAAAAAAAAACCTCAACATGCCCCCTGGGTCAGGCTGTCCGTGGAAGTAAACAGTTCCAAGGCACCAGGCTGGGCCGCTGTCGCTGGTGCTCAGCCCTCCCCCACCATCCTCCCAAGGCTGCAAGCCCCAGGTTCAAGGTTTAGAGGTGTGGCAGAGGCCTGGGCTGCAGCCACACCTGGTCAGGTGAGTGCCTGCCAGGGATGAAGAAGGCAGTGGGCAGCTGAAGCAGCTGTCCCTTCTCTCCTCACAGCTCATCTCGTACTACCCAACCTCAGCCTGCTGGATCTCCTTTCTGACACTCTTACGTGGCACAGGCCAGCTTCTCACATGATTCCCCCTTCCTAATGATCGCTTGGGCTCCCTCCCAGATGTGAGCCTACAGGGCCTCCCCAGGCCCTGGAGTAGGCATGTCTGGGCCATCTCACCTCGGCCTCGGCTGCTGCCCTCCTTTGAGCGGCGATACTGGTTCAGCTCTTTGGTGAAGTCGTCGTAGTCATCCTTGCCCATGTCCTCTTCCTCGTCCCCCTCGTACTCTCCATACTGCTCATTCTCATAGTCTTCGTACATGCCGTAGCCCTTGCTGTCCATCTTGGAGTAGGACTTCTTGGGCAGGGATGTGCTATGTGATGGGGGGTACTGCTGGTGGGACTGGGCCCCAGGAAGAGGGGAGACATGAATTGGCCTCATGGCTGGGGCACGTGGACCATCTGTTCCCACAATTCCCCCAAATGACTCTAGAGCCTGGCTCGCCCCTGAAGGGCTGGGCCAGCCAGGTGTTGGCTCTTCAGAAAGGGCAGCCTCTCAAAGGAAGCAGAAACACAGGTCTTGTAACCCTGGGCAAGCCAAGGGCAAGGTAAGCAGCACTGTCTGGGAATGCAGGAAGCAGGATAACAATGGGGGTGGAGGACGCTGTACTCAAAATCACTCTAGAGCCCAAGATTCCAATTACTGTCCTCTCTTTAGTGTGCTCGACAATCATACTAAAGAGCAGTTTTGGGTGATGCTTTGCAAGGTGCCAAGTGGAGAAGAGCAAAACACGCAGACATAGAAGGAACGAGAAAGATGTCCTTCAGTGAGAAAACAGGCAGGTCCTGTAATGTGGCTCAGGAGCACAGCACTTGCCTAGCACGTGAGGACCTGGGTGTGATCCTTAGATGCGCACACGCGCGCGCGCGCACGCACACACACACACACACACACACACAGTGAATAGACAGACTATCAAATGCTCAGACAAGAGGGCCAAGAAAACAAATGAGCTACAGAGAATGAAAACACATGGAGAAACCATAGGGGCATGTCACTGAGACAGGGTGCCCTGGTGTACGCTTGTAGTCCAGGCTACTGGGGAGGCTTTAGCAGGAGAATCACTTAAGCCTGGGGTTCAAGGCCACCCTGGGGTTCAAGGCCAGCCTGGGTACCAGTATAACTTGCATCTCCAAAAAAGAAAAAAGAGGGGGCAAGCAAGATTAGCTCAGCGGACTAAAGAGCCTGCCATGCCAGTCCCACCCCCACTCCCACCCCCAGGATGGGCTGAGCCAGCCAGAGTCCAGGCACAGTGGCGCACGCCTATAATCCCAACACTGGAAAGGCTGAAAACAGGAGGATCACTATGAGTCCGAGCTGTATACTAAGACCCTGTTAACAACCAAATACATGTTTAAAAAAAAAAGGAGAATAATAAGGGAAAGAACTCAGTTCCAGGGGGCCTGCCCACTAGCTCAGTTGTTTAAGTGCCTGCTTAAACAAAGCAGTCAGGCTCCAGATGCTCTGGTTTGAACCCCCGTTTCTCACAGGAAACCAGAAATGCCCTCCAGGCATCTTCAGGCCGCCAAAAAAAAAAGAAATCAGTTCCAAAATACTACAGACTATTTGGTTCCAACTAAGAAATTCCACAAAAGCTCAAACTGTGGAGATAGGGAAAGGAGGAAGAAGACAAGGATAGAGAGAAGCATAGGCAGAGAAGCTATTGTGTGAAGTTACAATAAAACCCAGAACTGTAAGTGCCAAACACCAGTGAACACCATTGTATCAGTATGGAGTTAAGACCAAGTATTAAAACCAAGTAGCAGGCTAGGGCAAGGGTTAATGATAAGGGAAAAGTGGCGTGATGGGACAAGGGAACTGCACTATCTGTTGTTTCCTATAAACCTAAAACAGCTCTAAAATATAAAAGTCCAATAATTTTGTTTTTATTTATTTAGTACTGAGTACAGAGTCTACAGGGTCTTACTACA
>NW_004524773.1:582387-586595 GCF_000260255.1 Octodon degus | reverse complement strand
TCTTTTGCCACAAAAGCCATCTATGAACAGCAGAAAGCATTCAGCTGTGACCTGGACCAGTGAGACATACTGAGTCCTGTGCCAAGGCTTCAGGGTAGACAAAGCCCAGAGAAGGCTCAAGAACAAGCTTCCAAGATCTTTCACTGGGCTCAAATCCTAGCTCCTCCACTTTAGAGCTGGTGACTATAAAGATTTCCTAAGTCCCAGTTTCCTCGGGGCCTGCCCCTTAGCTCAGTTAAGTGGCTGATTCAACAAAGCAGTCAGCTTCAGGTTGCTGTGGTTCGATCCCAACAACGCCAGCCAAACGTGCCCTGAAGGCATTCTGAGCCAGCTCAAAAAAAAAAATCCTTCTGCCAGTTTCCTCACCTAAAAAAACAGGGATGAAAAGAACACCTATATTGTATGGTTAAAATCCATGTAAAGCTCATGCAAGAAAGCTCAAATGTGGAAAGAACTTGGTAAGCATAGGCCCTGTAGTACTCCTGGGCCCTGGTCAGGGTCAACAGTATCCCAAGCCATCACTCACCGGAGCATATGGGGGACTGTACTCCCGGTACTTGCGGTGCCCCTTTTCGTTGGGGCTGAAATCCGACTCGTCTGAGAAGTCCGAGAAATCATCGCTGGAAGAAGCATGGCGCTGCAGCGACAGGGAAGGTGGGTCAGTGGCTGCTGCAGGTGGCCACCCAGCAGTCAGCCCCAGGACCAGCAATGCTGGACTCTGCCCAAGGCCACTGTGCTCCACCTGAATTGCCTCACCTGGGGGCACTCGCTGGCAGTGGAGCATAAGCTTTCAGCTCATTAAGAAAGTCTTTACCCACACAGGGGCAGGTAAGACATAACGAAGAGTGCCCTCCGGGAGAATAGGGCAGGCCCCATGCCAGCAGGGCAGCAACGCCAACCTTCCTGGACCTACTTTGTGCTTGGATTTCCTCCTCTTCTTTGACCTCCTCTTCTCCTTCTCCCGCTCTTTCTTCCGTTTTCGTTTCAGCCTCCTGTGAGACTTCTCTTCATCTGAGTCACTATGATGTTTCTCTCCCTTTTCTTTCCGGCTTCTCTCTTGTCCTCCTGGGGTGTCTTGGGTCTCCTCCACCCCATCATCTTCCAGTTCACCTTCTTCCAACTCACCATCTTCCCTAAAAGCAACCCCAAAATCAGCGTGAAGCAGGTGGCGTCAACAGCAGAACCCAAGGGCTCAGGGGTGGGGAAGCCCACAGGAATGGAGGCAAGAGCTATGATCTTTGGAACGGGCTGTGGGAAGCCATGAGGACCACCCCTCATCCTACCCCAAAAGCACTGTGCCTATGAGTGTAATGGGCTGGTGGAGTGGAAGAAGAAAAATCAGTATGTAAAGGTACCACAGCTAGCAGGCAGGGGCTGGAGCTTAGCTGTGACACAGCATTTGCCTAGCATACAAAAAGGCCATGAGCGCAAGTCCTAAGAACCATAACACACACACACACACACACACACACACACACACACACACACATCACAAGGACATCACCAGCAAGGTTGTGGACAAACCCAAGGTAGGATTTCCCTGAATGTCCCTTGGACCAGCGTTCTTAGAAGATGGTAGCAGGTTCTATGGTCGTACGAGTGGAGGAAAGGTGAGCCCTACTTGGGGCTGGCCAGACACCTCACAGAACCTCACCGTCCAGCAGTCATTCAACTCACTCTGCACTATTTCTGAAATCCACTTGACCACAGAAGTGCCTGGCCAAGTGAACCAGGCCTGGCACCCCTCCTGCAGCACAGTGACCTGGCAGCTGGAGGTTACAGCCCCTGGAGGTGCTCAGTGAGGGGAGAGATGGTGGCTGTGGACAGTGATGGGAAAGCCCTGGGTCTGCACAGGGGTGACCCATAGTTTCCCACATTCCTCAGATAGGCACAGGATACCAAAGAACTCCACAGTGGACCCTAACAACCACTAATGAAACAATCTCAGCCCTGGACCTCTGGGTCTGCTCTACCCAAAAGTTCCATCGCTGAGCAAGGGACAGGGACACAGATGGACAGGGACAGTAGGCAACTAGAGGAGGGGAACTCTTCTAGGCCAAGGCCAAGCTCCTTCTAACGCTCTCGCTTGATGGCTGATACACTTTTTCCCTTTTGTTTTCTAACTTGATTCACCTCCATGCCCTTGTGCCTCCTGTTTTCCTTTGTCACCTCTCCCAGTCACCCCAATGGCCAATACTTTAAAAAGTAAAAGTGTGAGGCTGGAGAGATGGCTCAGTGGAATAAGCGCTTGCCTGGCAAGTGCAAGGGCCTGAGAGTTCAACCGCCAGTTCCACCAAAAAAAAGTAAAAGTGTTCTCCAAACATGACAGACACTGCCAACAACATGCTGTGGGTGGGGTAGGGGTGAGAAAATGATCAGGGAGGACAGCAGATAGGAAAAGAATCTGGTGTTCAAGCCAAACCCACAGACACAGTTTCATAAGTACAAAGGATGATAAGAGGGGAAAAAAAATGAATTTCAAAAGTTCAAAAAGTTCCTCATGAAAGACTACAGCAAGTTTTGTGTGTGAGCATAAAAATCCAATTCATCTCAGTTAACAAGGGACACAAAAACAGACAATGATAGTCTCAAAGAGTAATGAAGCTGGGGGTGCATGCCTGCAATCCTAGCTACAAAGAGCTGGGACAGGAGGCTTGTAAGTTCAAAGCCAGCCTAGACAATTTATAAGACCCTGTCTAAAAAGGAGAGAATACAGCTTGCTGGCAGGACAACAGCCCAGCACGTATGAGGCTCTGGGCTCCATCTTCATGACCTTCCCCCAAAACAGTAACACAACAAACCCAAAGCAGAGAGGCCTCAGGACCAGAACAACTAGGCAAGAGCTCCAAAAAGTCTAGGGGTTTTGTGAGGAGAAACTTCCTAAGGACCCTCCATGGTCCTTTCATTCACATCACTCCTTTGTCCACCCCGAGATTGTGCCCCAAATACCAAGAAGTCCCTTGACAGGAGCTTTTCTATTAAACTTATGCCCAGTTCCAAGAGGAAGGGTCTGACTTAAACCTCAAATGGCCCTGCCTCACAGATCCCTAGAGACAGAGTTCAAGGGCAGCTCTAAAAACTTAATTTGAGACACAAAGTTCTTTCAAATGACAGGAAAGGTAACAATGTACACTTCTGTTGTTTCTTCCTAACCTGCCAGCCTTTATGGAATCCCCTCAAGAGAAACACCCAGCAACCTCTTAACAGGAGGGTGGCATTCCTGACAAGTGAGGCATCTTCCAGCTAGTCAGGAGCCACAAAACCAGCAGGATGGCCTCACCCACTTTAAGAGCATCACCTGACTGGAGAAACTGCTTTGTTCACCAGGGAGAAGCTGTTACTTCGGAGACACACACGACAAACTTCCTGCTGTGTAGTCACTGGAGGTGGTGACTGGCACAGACGGACTGAGTGTCCCCATGAGAATACTGTGGGCGGGCCAGGACCACGCCCCAGACAAACACAGGGGAACAAACACAAGGAGAGGCAGATAGGGCCCAGAGCCAGCCAGGAAAGCTAACAGGCTGGAATCTACAAGGAAAAGCTGACCAGAGCACTGTCTTCTACACTGTGTTCTGGAATGGGAAAAATTGAGATCATAAACACCCTTCAGGCCACAAACATTTCTGAGTCCCTACACAGTACCTACCAGCTACCGAAGCTACCTGCCTTTTTGCATTTTTTTTTTTTTTAAAAGAAAACTGATACATACAATGAGAAGATCAGTTCACAAGGTGACCTCCACGACCTGGAAGGTGGGGTCAACTGAGCCAGAGCTGGCTTGCAGCCCCAGTGAGCCCCCCAGCAGACACAGCAAGGGAATGTCTTGTCCAGAGTCACCTGAGGCCTCCACAGTTCCTCTGCCACACTTGACCTTGACAAACATGCTACTGCTCTAACCTAAGGACGTTAGGGGCAGTACAAAGACCACCAAAGAAATTCAAGAGCCTTAATCATCCAGAATGATTCTGGAAGCCGCCTTCTTTCTAAAGGATTTTACCAAGGTGGGCAAGTACAGCACTCAGATCCTCTTGCAGGCTTCAGCCAAAGATGGATTCTCCACACTCTCTACCAACACCCCCAGGCACACCTGGACTCAGTGAGGTTCAACTGTACAACTTTCTGCACAGTGGGCAGTGAAACCCTAGAACTTTGTTCACCTATAGTGCAGCTGAAAAACCGGAGTTTTACAAAGGTCACAAAAAGGG
>NW_004524773.1:579295-581773 GCF_000260255.1 Octodon degus | reverse complement strand
AAAAAAGAAAGAAAGAGAGACAGAGAGACAGAGAGACAGAGAGAGAAAGAGAAAGAGAAAAAGAAAATCAACCAATCAAGCCCACTGGGAGAGCGGGTAGAAATCCTGAGGGCCATTCAAACAATCGCACAAAGGCAGCCTCCACAAAACGGCAACCAGGTTTAAGCGGTGCCACTTAACAGGCTGCCAGCAAAATCCATGTCAGAGTGGGATTAAATACCGAGGGAGCATGCTTAATAGACTGTGACATAATCCCCCAAGAAAAGTGGGGGAACCCCCACTGCGCTAATCATTTCAATCTAGACCTGCCAAATCCTCTTGAGACCAGCTTGCGGGAGCAAACCCTGCAGCGCCAGCCTGTGTGGAGGCCACTTTATTTCCAGAGCCTAGACCGGCAATGCCCCACCATGGCTGCGGCCAGGTCAGCTGCCAGAGTCGCTGGAGAAGGACGGCTGGCCACCCTGTAAGACACCTTGGAGGAGTCCTGGGAGGAGAAAGGAAGGGAAGCCAACACCTGCCCAAAGGCAGCTCTCTGTCCTGAGCCTCCAGGATAAAGCTTCCTGAGCATCCAAGTTTCCATTTTCTTTTCTTTTTTTTTTTCCCCAAGTTTCCATTTTCAGAGCTGGCAGACCTTCTCTTGTGTCAAAAAATAGATCTGGACTCCTGGCCTATATAATACCTGCTAGGCCAACTCCACAGAGCACAGAAGTGTGCAGGGTTCATCACATACCACAGACTTGGCAAAAACAGTACGGTACTTGGAAAAGAGCCCTGCTATGCCAAGCAGTCCAGTGGCTTAGGCACCACGTTTCTTCCTGCAGATCAAGAAACTTTTCAACTAACTTTCTCTTCTCTAGCAAGCACTTTTTTTTTTTTTAAAGAACTCTTGCTCGATAAGCTGAGCCTTGGTGCTCTTATCTGTGGAATGGGTAACAGTAACTATCTCGAGGCAGTAGGATCCAACAAGATGATATAGATGAAGCATCTGACATGGGGTAAGGACAATGAAAACAGATAAACAGAAGCTACAGGTTTGAAGGACCAGCTGGCTCAAGCGCACCTAGACTGGCTTATGCTGAGAGTGAAGTACACTCTCTATGGTGAAAGGACGGCCACCACTCCTGGGAGACGCTGCTGACTGCTGCCATCCTCTTCTAACCAATCCAGTTGGCAAAGCTGACAAAAATCAGCATCTCCAACTTCCTCAGGCTCTTACCTAAGCTATGCTAGAAAGCAACCAGGGAGCTGACCAACAGGAAGACAGACAGGAGGCAAGACTCAGGAAGAAGGGACAAAAAGCCCCATGGCAACTGTCCAGACAGCTGGACAGCTGGGCATGGTGGCACATGCCTGAAATCTCAGCACTTTGGGAGGCTGCAACAGGAGTCATTACAAATTTGGGACAGCCTAGGCTATATAGTGAACTTAACAGCAACCTGCACTACAAAATAAGACCCTGTTTCAAAAATTAAAAAAACAGTTGGACAAAGTTGAAAGGAGCTGGGGGCTTATGGCCCCACCTGGTTTATGAGGGAAAAAAGAGGCAAAACACAAAAAGATGGAAACTCATGGGAATAGTGGCTATTACCTGATGCTCATGAGGCAGCTAGGTTATGTGAAGGTCAGGGTTATGATCATTAACTGCCCAGAATCTCAATAGACTGCCTGGGTAGGCTCTCAATGACCCATTAACTAAAGACAAAATTATGAAAATTACAGGGAGGCTCAGCCTCTTCAAATGTTTAACCTAAGTACATAAATCAGATCCAGGGCTATCTCTGTCGGATGCAGAAGCAAAGGCCCAGGGCCTTTCCTTTTAGAACATCAGATGAGGCTTCACATCTAAGAAAGGCCCTCTCAACATTCCCTAGAATTAGAAAGTGTAAAGCAGACAGGGAAACCTCACTGAGGGCTTTCAGAGCCAGGCAATCCTTGAACTAAATCTCTGGGCTCTGGACATGTTTTTCAGTGTCCTTACTACCCAGTTCATCAACCAGATACTGAGCGCAACAGAGCTCTGTGTCTCCCTCCACCTCAGCCTTCTCAGATGTGGTCACAACCCACTCTATGATGTCACACCTTTCCATGGTAACATGCCAACATCACAGCAACCAGCTGAGCAGCAGGCACAGGCCAAGCACTGGCAAGGAGCAAAGTCCCATTACCAGCACCAGGCATTTCACGTCTACACAGGCAAGATGGCATGCCACACAGGCATCTGAACTCAACCTACCACATCCTGCCACCACAACCCGGCAGCTGCAACATGAGTGACCAAAGCAAGTGAAACCTAGACCAGGGTATTTGAGATATTAACTACTTACTGTTAATTTTGTTAGGAAAGCTCTCAGGAGTTTTTTTTGCTATATAAAAAATAAGGGGCTGGAGGGCTGGCTGGGGAGATAACTCAGTGGTATAAGTGCCTGCCTCGCAAGCACAGGGCTCTGTGTTTGATCCCTGGTACAAAAAAAAAAAAAA
>NW_004524773.1:562689-578850 GCF_000260255.1 Octodon degus | reverse complement strand
AAAGAAATGCAGTCAGACTCTTTCTCTAATAAATAAATAAATAGGCTGGGGATATAGCTCAGTGTGGAGATATGGATTCAATCCCCAGTATGGAATGAAAGCACATACCTATAATCCAGGTATATGGACGTCAAAGAAGGGAAACTGAGGAGGCCATCCTGGTCAGTTTAGTGAAACTTCTTTCAAATGAAGGGTCAGGGTAGAGGTCAGGGGCAGAGCACTTGCTTAGCACATATGGAGCTCTCAGATGGGAAGAACCAGTGATATAGCTTAGCAGCTCTGTGCCTGAGCACCTGCCTGGCAAGCACAAGGTCCTGAGTTCAACTTCTAGTGGGGGACGGATCCCATTCAGATGGGAAGAAATTAATCTGCCCAGAGGAATGTAACACAAAGAACAAGAATATTAAAATCTGAGTTTGGAGGGCCAAGCATATTGTTCAGGGGCACCTTGCCTGTCTGGCAATTGTGAGGTCCTGAGTTCAATTTCTGGTACCAACAAAAAAAGAAATCCGAGTTTGGGACTTTTTTTTTCTTTTAATATTATGAAAACAGAGCCTCACTTATGCCAGACAAGAACTCTACCACTGACTTATACACCCACATGCTTTTCTTACTCTAAGATAGGATCTTGCGCAGGCTGACCTTGAATTTATGATCCTCCTGCATCAGCCTTTGAAGTCCTTAGGATTACTGGGGTGTACCACTAGGACTTTCTGACCCCAACCAAATAACTATTTGAAAAAGATAATGTACTAAACAGGCCAACTGGCAAGTAATCCTAATCCTAATTTTTTTTTTTTTTAATGGAGTGGGGTTTTTTTTGTTTTTTCTTGTACCAGGGATTGAACTCAGGACCTTGTGCTTGCCAGGCAGGCCCACCCTAAAATTTTTAACTTACTGAAAAAACAAAAAAAAGATATGTATATAAAATACGAGAGCCAGGTATATAGCTCAGTGGCATAGTGCCTGCCTTGCAAGCTCAAGATCCTGAGTTCAAACCCTGATGCCAAAACAAACAAACAAACAAACCCAACTATGACCCAACCATGAAACAGTAGTGCAGTTTCTTGGTACTCATTGTTGATTGGTTTCAGAAGGTGTAAGGCATACCAAAAGGTTTTGGCTGGAAAGAGATAGGAGTCATGAGGCAACTGACACTGGTAAATTTTATCTGGTATGCCTATCAAAGAAACCCTGATTACCAAGACACTCTTCACATTAGTTTCACAGCAGTTGGATCCTTAGGTATGACTATGCCAAGAGCTTGCAAAGTACGGCACTAAGACCCTACACAAGTTTCTTAAACATCTTGCACCCCCAGTTTCTTTCACTGTGAGGAAAAAGCAAGGATGGAATCTCCAGGATGAGGGCACAGGGAGAACTCCATGAGCCCGTGTACACAAAGCAGTGAGGGCAAACTAGTGCACCAAGTATTTAGGAAAAAACTACTGAAATGTAAATATACAAAATCAGTACAGTCCTTCCAACACTAAATAAAGACAACCGATGGCATCCAACAATGTGACCATGGATGTTTGAAAAGTTTAGGAAATAAGGATGCACTGAAAGATCTAAGGGATCCTAGTTTAAAAAAAAAAAAAAAAAAAGGACTGATCCCAAGGCAGAAAACAATGTATAACCAAGGGAGGAAAATTTCAAAGGCCAGTACAAGAATCAGAATACCTTCGCCTCCAAGTTTGCAGCACCCAGAACGGGAACTTCTGCAAGCATACAAACCTCATAGGACATTTGCAATCTTAGCAAACAACAAAAAAACAAGACACAAGCCTGTAATCCCAGTGCTCAGGAGACTGAGGCAAGAGGATTGATGCAAATTCAAAGCCAGTTTCAGCTACACAGCTAGAGGAGCACAAAACAACAAAACCAAACCCAGAATGAACCTACTAAACGAGCCTCATGGAGACAAAGTTGCCAATCTGCCAAACTAGCTTTGCCGAGGGAGACAAAGTCGCTATTTCCTTTGCCCCAGCACCTCTTCTTCCACGTCTTTAAATACAACCCTGTCCCCCCCCCCCTTTTTTTTTTTGGCAGAACTGGGGATTGAACTCAGGCCGCTGTGCTTGCTAGGGAAGTGCTTATTCCACTGAGCCCTCTCTCCAGCCCTACAACCCTGGTCCACACAGACACAGATCTCAGATCCGCCAGATCAACTGCTGGAATCATCTTCTCTGGAATCAAGTTTTCTAACCACCTTCTCATGGCAATAGAGCTGCAGATGGCTGAAAGCTGCAAAAGTGTTGGATCTTACCCAAGGCAGCCTGATATCCACTACTCCCAGGAGGAAAGTCTAATTATTTAGTTGTAAATAGAGACTGCATTTTGTTTATAATTTTTTAGCGGAATCAATTTGGTTCCATTCAAAATATTTTGGACCAAGACAAAGTGCTATTATTTTCTTAATAAGAGACCTGGCCCCAGGACTTCAAATTTCTGCCTTACAACATAATTTCTCCTAAGAGATGCATTACCTGTAAGCAACACTGATTTCTAGTTGCCTGTGGACCCCATAAAGGAAGACAAAGACGCTCACTGTCACAAGTTTGCAAAGCCCAGCACAGGGTCAGATCCAGTCTGGGTAGTGCCTCGGGACACAGTGCACACAAATGAAGCATCTGTCTCAGCTACCTGAACTCTTCAGATAATTTTCCAAGAACTCCAACAACCCAAGGCACTTAGAGCTCTGATGAGGTCCCTGAAGGGCTGTCTTTTGTCACAAACTCACTTTTGAGCTGTTATCAAGGGCTTCCTGATTGGCCAAAAAGTAAGATACACACTGAATGAGATGAACAGAGATGAACGAGGCCTCCCTCCCAGGGAAGTAGCCTGCAGTGTTGTGCATCTGCTTTGGTTACTGCAACTGCTCTGGTGCCTGGCAGTGGCAGAGCCTGCCTAGAATCTCAAGGAAACCTAAAGCCTGGTGTCTGTTAGGAAAATGAGGGCAATAATCCAAGGCAGCTGCAGTGGTCATTTAGCCAAGTGACACTAGTGTCAAAGCCCAGATCCTTGGCTTGGCACACTTAAAGTTGTGCTAGGGGCTGGTGAGATGGCTCAGTGGTCTAAAAAGCACCTACTTAGAACAAGCTAAGCTAAACAAAAGCACAGGGACTGCGGTTCAATCCCCAGCACCACATGCCAGCCAGCCCCGCCCCCTGGTGGGCTGAGCTGGCCACACACACACACACACACACACACACAAAATAAATAATTAATTTTAAAAAAAATAAAGTTGTGCTAGATGTGATCCACTTCCACACTGGGCCTCAACTGGTCTCCATTTTCTAGTTCTAATGAATGAAAATCTTTTCCATTTAGGGGTGTAAAAACCCAGGCCTGAGCCTCTACATTCCCTGAAAAAACCAAAATGTAGGAACACAGCAACTGCTACAGACTAGGGACAAAGGAATGAGGTGCTCCCCCACACTCACCATCTCTGGGGTTGCCTTGAAACAGAGGCCCTCTATCCCCCATCCCCTCCCACAATAGCAGTGGGGTGGGGGGCTATGGGGCGGACCAGAGCAGGGCAGAGGCCCAGAAAAGGCTAGAGTAACACTCGGCTTTCCCGGCCAAGGGTCTAGGTCCCAGGGACTCACTGGTGCCAGGTGCCACCACCAATAAAGCAAGTGGGTGTGGCTAACTGCAGATATATTTCTGCTACAAAAGCAGGGCAGTAAGGGTGGCTCAAAGCTCTGCCTATCGTGAGCAAAATTGGCTTTCAACCTTTTTAGGAATCTTTTTTCCTTTGTTTCGGTATTAGGACTCAAACTCAGTCTCAAGCTTGCCAGGCAGGTCCCGTGCCACTGAGCTATATCCAGAACCTGTTTTCAACTTTTTTTTTTTTTTTTTTGGCAGAACTGGGGATTGAACTCAGATCCTTGTGTTTGCCAGTCAAGCGCTTATCCTACTGAGCCATCTCCCCGGCCCCAACTTTTTTGACCTTTACCTGCCTCCTCTCAAACCAAAGTTTCAAGAAGCCACATTTAGCTACATTCCCTTGTGTTGCTTTGTTTTACAACTGTAAAGACAAGTCAATAAATAGACTGCACATCCTAATGATTACAACCTGAAGTTTGAAAAACATCAGATCCAGGATCGTGTAACTCCAACACACTAGTTTTGTGACCTATAATGAAGGATCTCCCCTTTCTGTTGCAATTTCTCTGCCCCAGTGGAGGTTAAACCAACTAAGGTAAAAAGCACTCAGCCGGTGCCTGGTGGGTCATCTTTGACTTTCCCATCCACAGTGCCCAAGTAAAGTGGCACTGTCACCCCTTCCCTTGGGGAGACAAAGGAGACTGGCTTAGAGGAGGGGACAAACACAGAAGTCACATCCCATTTAACAGCCACCCACCGGTCTCAACATCTATCAGTAGAGAGCAGTGCATGGAAGGAGTGGAGCAGTATGCAGAGTACTCAGCCTCAGAGCTTAGAAGCACACATGAAGCACATTCGGTGACCACCTGAGTTCTAAGTGGGACAAGGAAACCAGTCTCAGCCAGCTGCTGGGCCAGCCTGTGTCCTGATGACTCTACCTACAATCAGGCCAACTGTGCTCCTCCCCCTTCAATTTGTTTTGTTTTGTTTTTTTGAGACAGTGTCTCACTATGTTGCCCAGGCTGGTCTCCAACTCCACTAGTCTCAGCTCCACCAGTGCTGGGATTACAGGTGTGTGCCAGCACACCTGACTTTTAAGGCATTTGCTTTGCACTGGGGGAAATCAGTAAACTGCAGTAGCCAAGTCTTTATGGAGCCCAGAAACTGCAGAAGGTACGTCAGAGAATATGAAGCTGGAAAAGGTGACAAACTTAGCCCAACTCTATGAAGTCCTCAGCACAGACGGGGTCTTTGCACATTGTACACTCAAACAAAAACATTTCTGTGCTGAAAAAGTAGGATAAGCCTGGCCAATGAATGAACAAAACCTCAACTCACTCAGCCGAACTATTCAGGGATGTGGGATCCTGGAACCAGGACAGACCGTGTCCTCAGAGGCTCTGGAGGTCAACGAACTAAGTTTAGTGGTATATAACATCAGTTGGTGGTGCAGTGGGGCTCTAGTTCCCTGGTTTCCCAGTTCTCAGAAGTCCTACAATGGCTGTAGCACTAACTCAGATTCCAAATGCAAAAGGTACATGACAGCTGTCTTTACGAGTGTAGTCCCAGTACTTGGGAGGCAGGACAGTCACAAGTTCAAGGATGGCTGGGGCCACTTAGGGACAATCTTGTCTGAAAACAAATAATAAAAGGGGTGGAGATGGTAGAATGCTTGCTTAGCATATGCCAAGGCCTGAGTTCCACTCCCACCACAGAAAAAAAAGACAGTTGACAATACAGTCAGTATTAGCTCAAGACAATACATCTATTTTTGCATCTAGAGTAAGGACACTAGGCAAGCAGGAAATGCTGTAAGATGGCTTCTTACTTTCAAGCCCAATCAGCAGCTCTTAAACAAGCTGACCAGAACCCTGAGAGGCAAAAGAAAAAATTTCCTTCAAAAATACAAATGCCATTCTTACTTCTGTTTACCCAGGAAGCTATAAACATTCTATTTAGAACCTTTACATAGTTGGAAAAGATTCACTGAATGCTGCGTATTGTGGGAATGCCACCCTTGTATCCATTCAGCCACAGTGACCCTAAGAAGTAGGTGCTATGCTCAAGGCCCACTGCACATCGTGGGGAGGGGCCAGAGCTGGACTGTCTTATCTAGCGCCAAAACCCACAGTCTTTCTCCACATCCTGTTGCCACCTCCAGTGTTCAAAATGTCACCACTTGCTTGACAAGCTGAGTTACCAATTCACTCAGATGCAACATGGCAAAGACATTAAAAAACCAAAAAGATCCTTTATCCAGAGCAATTTGAACAAGAAAAGTAAACTACTCTCCCAACAAATTCCCTATGTTCAGAGAATATAGATACATAAATATCCATAGTTAACAGAAAGCAACTCCGTCTGTCCCTAACCAAGAGGCCTCATTTTCATTGCTGCCACCAAATGATTAACAATGACCCAGTGGGTAATACACTAATAATTTTAAAAACTGCTCACTTCACATTATTACTAGGCCAACAAAAAAAACTCAGCACAATGTCAAGACTGCACCTGCATTAATATTAAAAGCAAAAAGCTCTCAAAGGAAGAAACATGGAAAGGCAAGTCCTTGAAGATAGGCTCCCCTCAATCTCATTTTTACCTTTACTCATCCAACTGAACTTTAAGTGCCACCAGAACGGGCAGCTTTTCCATATCAGGTTCTAATCATAAAACTGGCCTCAAACCTTTTATTCCAAGGATTCCCTCTACCAATGAGCAGACTGCTCCTATTCCTTGAATCAGCCTAACGTACACCAATTGCCAGGAAGCTACAGAGCCTCCCTTTTTCTGTTTAGTAGCTGTGCTGCCAGCCATGGCTGCAGTTTAAGCACCTTGTTCAACTTGGCTACTTCCCTATTTGCTTTATCACTCAACTTCTCCAAATAAGGTCAGAATCAATTGCTCTGACACTAGCAAACACTGTCCAGAGGGACCACAATTAGGTTCTCTAGAACAAAGCTTAAAGCTACCCAAAGAGACTCAGTTACATTAGCAATTTTCACCAGAGGTATTTATTGTAACTAGATCTGGCCTTTATAAAGAGATGTTTCTAAGGACTCTAGAGCTACAAATATAAAACGCAAGTGAACAGCTTAAGGCAACTCTTGAGACTGCCATTTCTTTCCATTAGGAAGGGTAAACGATCTAAAAGCAAGGAGCAGAGGTGGAGGCATTATTAGATGAATCCCTAACCAGGCTCGGTAAGATTGTTCTACACCCAACTGTATGAAAATTTACCTACTCAGAAACCAAATGTTCAACTCACAATCTGTCAGGCAGTAAACAACTAAGGTTTTCATTTTCACAGATGCAAAAACACTTTTCCCAAGGGATCAACCTTTCTGGATAATACAAAACCACAGTATGGTTTGCTAAAACAGCTAGCTCTACTTCAAATTCTAGCTTGTCAAGAATCAAAAAATTTAAACCTTCAGAACTGAAAGCCTGACTCAGGAGGACAGGACAGACTGGGATTAGAAAGTCCTTTTGGGAAATTCTACTTTTTCCAATAGAAAAGCAAACATGAGATAAATAAAAAACAGGATTTTGACTATAATATCTGTATTTTCATGGTCACAACTGGTTTTATTTCTAATGGGAGATCTAGATTTTCTTTGCAATAAATCCTCTCTCCCAGAGAGAACAAAAATTTTAAAAGGTTTTAACTGTTTATGATTTGCTGTTAAATCAGGCATTGAGTGACACCCTTTTCTTTTTCTTTTGCAACATCCATTAATTTCATTTTTAACTTCTACTGGTACATCAGTTTAGGGGAGAAAAAAGGTAGTACTGTGACATTTTTAAAAAAAGGTTTACCAAAAGCAATACGATTGAATTACTGGGGCTTCTTAAGACTTTATGGGTGATAGTCCTTTGAGGAAAAAAAAAACACCTTGTGTTGATATGCTGGAGAGTGTCTTAAATGTTTGGGTAAATTATTTTCAGATTCAACTGATTGCTAAAATTTTCACTTACAAATGATATTCTATTGCTTTAAAACTACATTTTAAAAATTTAAGCATTCTTCAACAATTCAGTAATCTTATAAACTCGAGTCATCAGTTAACATCCATTTTCTGCTCTTAGCTCCTGGAGAAATTTTACCAAGGATGGGGAACTTCAAGTAAGTGCAAATCCTTTTCGGACTGGACAGTGTGTTCATTTCGTGCTTTGGACATTATTCACGGGATACTATTCATTCTGTGGATCACTTTCTCCCATAACTGATTTTATACACTTAAGACCACCACTGCATCACAGGTGTGAACATATTAAGAACAAAATAAGCGGCCTAATGAAGTGCAGTTCATGTTTCATCTAAACATGAGTGAACACCTTTCTCCTAAGAATGGAAAAAAAAGAAACACTTTTTTGAGAAGGCTAGGTCGGTGTGTTAGAAAAGAGTTCTTTAACAAAGTATGTCAGGGACCAAAGTGGGCCAGAATGAAAAGGGAACCTCAACGTGTTTAGTCTTTTAACTCAAAAACTTATGCTTGTAAAACACATCAGAAGTAGTTTTTGGTTCTGCAAGTCATTTGTTTGTTTTTTTCCTTTGTATGTGTAGGATAAGGGGCTGGAAGTGTTCTCTCCAACATGACTGGGCGTGTAACACATTTTGCATCAACTTTTCACGGTCAGGCATGTGCTTTCCAACAAAGAGCAGTGGAGACAGGCAGAGATTGGGGCTTGACACAGTTTACACATTTTGTGCTTCACAGTACTTTACAAATGACTTGCTCAATTTTAATTGTCCATCACCACAAGAGACATTGAAATAAAACGAGGAAAATTGGACTACTTGAACCACAATCGTTTTGGTGGAGAGGGAGAACTTTTACGTGAATACCAAGTATCATAAACCAAATTCAGTAAATTTGTCTCCTACACGTGGCTGGATATAATAATGGATTGATATGGAAAGAGGGTCCCCAAGAGTCTGAAAACATGGGCCTATTACATATATTTGTCATGTGACAGTAATACTTTTTTTTTCTTTTTGAGAAAACTGTGTACATCAAATTTTCAAAAATTAAACATCGAAAGGATGTGCAAGTCTAAAAGGGCTCAACAGGGTTAGAAACCTGATTTGAACATATAAATTCATTCTCTCAAGCATCACTTTGGTCTATAGGCGAGGAGGAAGGCAGGCAGGAAAAGGGACAAAAAGAGGGAGATAATTGAATTACTCAATAAAAGAGGCTACTTACCATCCCAACCCATTGTAAGACATACACTTCTGACATAAGAGAACTCCTTAGAGGTCGAATAAAGCGTGTGAGCACCTTTGAGTAATGCACCTGCCCCCAGAGAGGGGGCCCCCGGAAGCCCAACGTGGGCTAGCGAACAGACCTTTGCTAATCTGTTTATTTCCTTGTACTGGAGTCGGGCTGCGAAGGGCTGCGAGTCCCAGGACGATACATTTAATTAAAACAAAACAGTGGAAAAAGAAAAAAGAAAAGAAAAACAAAGAAAAATAAAAAAAAAATTTGTAAACGCTCACCAAACTGCTGCACTTGTGTCTCTGAATGTGGGTGGCATTTCTTTTAAAAAGCAAAGAATGGTCTGTGAAGGAGAAAGGGAAAAGGAGGAGGTGGAAGTGGGGGACAAGGGGCCATGGAGGCTGAAGGGGGTAGCCCTGGCTGAGACCCCCGACTGCGCTGAGCCTGGAACAGCCATCTGTCCAGAGCGATCGCTTCCCTCCCCACCCCCACTCCCTCCAAGCCTCGCTTTCCGGCCGGCTGAACCCCACCTTTCTCAGATCCTCTCTCCAGCCTCCTCTCCTACCCCACCAGCATGGATGTGCATACCCTGCACCCCAACGCCATCTTTCTAGTGAGGCAAAGGCGTCCCAAGCTCTCGTGAAAGGCGCGAGGCTGGCCCCATTATCGCGCGCCAGAGAAGGGCGTGGAGACCCATTTCGAACTGAATTCAAGGGGCAAGAAGCATCCTTTTCCACCCCCTACCAAAGCACAAGGAAACCTTTCCGGGAAGGGATGGCGCCCCGTTTTATCCTGAGGGTGGGGAGAACTCCAAGAGAAAGCTAGGGGCAACTTCCTCTCTAAGCTAAGAAAATCAAACACCAAAAGAAAAGGAAGAATACCAAACACACCCTAAGATATGCGGCCGAAGGCCCTCCCTCAGGTCACCTACCAGGGAAAAAAAGAGGAATCCCTCCAAGGGGAAAAAAAAGACTTCTACCCCCAAGAGAAGGGGTTTCATCAAAAGGGCCAAAGATGCACCCCATGGTTCAGCTTTCTAGGGTGTAGCTAGAAAACACCTCCCGCCAAAAAAGTGCAAAGGAGCCGCCATCAAAGGTCCCCCATTATTAAGACTGGGCGAAACCCCACTTTCTGCCTAAGCTCGGGTACCTATCCAAAAGCAGGGCGCACCTCCCCCAGGAGAAAGGATACTGCCGGGGGCTTGAAGACCCTCCTCAACTCCAAGCCCCTAAGAGCGGAGCTGTGGCTCCAGATCCCCCAAAAAAGGGTCCGGGAGCCCCTCCCCCACCCCGCCCCGAAGCCAGGCGGCGGGCGGGCCGGTGGCTGCCAGCTCCGGGCGCAGGGGCAGCGCGGACCCCGCGGGCCTCCACAGCGCCCCCCGGTGCCCCCTCCCCAGGGCGGGCACGGGGGATCCGGGGGGCGCCTCCTCACCTTCCCCTCAGCATGGCGCCCAAAAAAGACAGAGCAAGAGCAAGGGAGAGCGGGCGAGCGCCGCGAGGGGGGGGAAACGCATGAGGCCGGGAGAGAAAGCAAGCGAGAAAGAGCGAGGAGCAAGAGACACCCACCGACCCCGCCCTTCCTCCTCCTCCTCCTCCTCCTCCTCCTCCTCCTCCTCCGCGGCCCGGCCCAACATGGCGGCCGCCCTTCCTCCTTCTCCTCCTCCTCCCCCCGGGGGCGCTGCCCCGGCCCGGCCGGGGGCCTGACCTGTCGTCAGGGAGCGGGAGGCGGTGGTGGAGGAGGTGCGGGGAGCCTGGGCGGGCGTCGGGGGAACACGGAGGAGGCGAAGGCGATGATGGCGGCGGCGGCGATGGCGATGGCGGCGACTCTGATGGCGGCGGCGGGGGGGTCCCGGGCGCGGCCTCCATGGATCCTTGGGGGGGAGGGGACGTGAATGCACGAAAAAGGACTGCTTGGGCGTGGCGGGAGGGGCACACTTCGGCTGAGTTCTCCTGGTGGGAACTGGGTCTGTATTTTTTCGGTTTCGGAATCACCTCGGCGCCGACTTCCGCGTAGGCCGCGCGGCCTAGGCCCCGGCGGGCCGCCCGCCACCTTTCTCCGCAGCCCCCTCCTGCGGCCGGTCACTCGCTCACGGGCGCGGGGGCCCTCATCGCGGCGAGCGCCCCCACACACACTCGCCCACGGGCCCGGGGCGGGATACCCGAGGACACGGACACTAGTGGGTTGGTTGGGTGTAATTAGCGCGGACCGCGCGCGATGGAGCAAGCGAGGGGGAGGGGAGAAGAGGATAGCGAGCGAGGGGGAATTTAAAAAAAAAAAAAAAAAAGAATTTTAGGAAGAGAGCAAACGGGCTGCAGAGACCGGCCGACTGTCTCGTCTGCCCGCCCTAGGTGCCCCGGCTACCCGGCCCCCGCCGCAGTCAGGAATTAACACAAAATGGCGGAACAACCGGGACGAGCCTGGACACCGAGGCGGGAGGAAGGGCGTGGAGGGCGGGGGAACTAAGAGGCGGAGGCCCGGGCTGCGTCACGCGGAGGAGCGGGGCCGAGAATGCTCGCCCGAAGGCCGGCGGAAATAGCCGAAAGGAAAGGGCGACGCCGAGGAGAGGCGGAGAAAGCCGAAAGCAACTGAGTCGGCACTAGCAGGCACTAGCAGGAAGCCGGGGTGAGCCGAAGGCGGCCTGGGCCACCACCGTACGAGAAGCCAAAAGAAAAAGCAAACAGCCGAACGCGATGATAGGGGTATGGACAGAGAAAGAATGCAGCGCCGGAAAGAGCCGAAGTGGGTGGGTACTGGGCCGACGAGGGTGGAATCAATCCGAAAAGAGCCGAAGATAAATGGCTGTAGGAGGCGGAAACAGCCGAAAAAAACTGAGCCGGAGTAACATGACCAAGAATAAGTCGAACGGGTAGGAGCTGAAAGGCGATTAACTGAGAGTAAATGACTTTGAGGAACTCGTCAGACAGCAAGCGAGAAGAATTGGAAACTGCTAGCTTGCAGGAAGGCGGAAAAAGTGAAAGGTTTTAGGTGCAAGAATGGGGAGGAAGAAAAAAAATAACCGAAAGCCGGAGGTCGGTCCCAGGAGTCGTAGGTTTCCGGAGAAGAGGGGCTGGAATACGGCCCGGCGGAGATGGCGTCACTAGATACCTCGGTCCGTGACGTAATGCGGAGAGGGGCGGGGCTTGTGGTACAGAACCCAGAAGCCTTGACCTGTTCCAAAGCTGTGTACAAACGTGGTTTTATCAGGTTCGCCCTAGTGGCGTACACTACTTAGGAGATTGATACAAGAGGATGGTAAGGTCCAGCTCAGCCTGAGCAATTTAGTGGAGATCCTGACATAAAATGTAAAAAGGAGCCAGGGATATAGCTCAATGCAAAGGCTCTGGGTTCAGTGTTCGCGGGGGTTGGGGGGGGGACGGGACAGTGAGTTGGTTCCAGGGCAGAGGATCATGACAAGTTTTATAATCAAAGCTGTCATTCTGTTGTCTCCTGCAAACTTGTTCAATCTCCTTCGCTTCCCACTGTCACCAGGGAGCCAGGGCCTGACCCCTCAAGGAGCTGGCACTAGCAAATCGCCTTGGTCCTTTTGTGCCCTTGATGAAGCAAGTCAAAATGCACAGGCTTGGGGCCAGGGAGATAGCTCAACGGCGTAAGTGCCTGTTTGCAAGGTACTGAGTTCCATCCCTGGTACAAAATAAAATAAAAATGCACAGGCTGCCAGCAGAAATACAGTTTGAATTTACTGTAGCAAAGTGGAAACAAGGGGCCAGGGAGATGGCTCAGTAGAATAAGCGCTTGCCTGGCAAGTGCAGGGCCTGAGTTCAATCCCTGGTTCCACCAAAAAAAAAAAAAAAAGGACACGGTGGGGTGGCAGGCTTATAATCCCAGCACTTAAGCAGTTGGGGCAGGAGAATCACCGTAAGAATTGAGGCCAGCCTGGCTACTTAAAGACCATCCTGAACTGGATAGTTAAGACCCTGTCTCAAGAAAAAGCAAAAACGTACAGCAGTGAGTAGGTTAGGCAATGGCACAAACCCATGTGTCTAAATTTGAGTTGGGTTATCTTTCTGCATATAGAAGTTACTCCAGGGGCCGGGGAGATGGCTCAGTAGAATAAGCGCTTGCCTGGCAAGCGCCAGGGCCTGAGTTCAATCACCGGTTCCGCAAAAAAAAAAAAAAAGTTACTCCAGGCTAGGGAGATAGCTCGGCGGTCTAAGCACCTAACCAGCAAGTGCAAGAACCCGAGTTCGATCCCCAGTACCACATGCCGTGTCGGCACAAAAAAGGGTTTGGTGCACGCTTGTAATCTCAGCACTGGGGAAGCTGAGACAAGAAGATCACATCCAGTCTGAACTTCGTAGGGAGACCTTGTATCAAACAAATATATTTCATTTTAAAAGAGTTACTCCTAGGGCCGGCCTAATAGCACAGCAGATTAAAGCGCCTGCAAACTGGAGGGTGGCGGATTGCGGAGGGGCTTCAGTCTTTGGGCCTACCGTGCTGGCCCCGCCCCCGGGGCGCATTGAGATGATTGACACTGGGCATGGTGGCTCATGCCTGTAATTCCAGCTCTTAGGAGGCTGTAAACAGGAGTTTATAGTAGTGAGACCCTGAACACCCTGTGGACCCTTCCCTAAAATACAGAAAAATAAATAAATAAATAAAAAGTTACTCCTGAGGTCCAGAAAATTACGGTAATTATGATGTTTATTGACATTTTTCTTAGATCTTATGTTAGAATTACAAAAGTCTCCCTGCGCTTTTCAAGTGGCCAGTGTTCCCTTAGGGATCTTTTTTTTTTTTTTTTTTTTTTTGGTGGAACCGGGGATTGATCCCTTAGGGATCTTACTCATGTAGCAACCTTAGGAAAGTTTATGAAAGATGTTTCTTTTTTATTTTTCCTTGAATTTTTTATTGGTACATTTTATATATACATAGTGATAGCATTCATCATAGGGGAATTGTACCTTGCTCCAAACAATAGTTTCAAGCATTTTTTTTTTAAGATTTAAAATTTCTGAATTTAGTTCAACTTATAATACCACATTTCCAAGAAAAATAAACCTTTTGCAAAGACATTTAAATAAAATCATACCAAGACGCATGAAAATGAAATTGTTCAAAACTTCTTGTAAAGAAAAAAATCATTGGGGCTGGTGAGATGGCTCAGTGGTCTAAAGCACCTACTTAGAACAAGCTTAGCAAGCACAGGGACCGCGGTTCAATCCCCCAGCACCACATGCCAGCCAGCCCCGCCCCCTGGTGGGCTGAGCTGGCCACACACACACACACACATAAATAAATAAAATTTAAAAAGAAAAAAATCATTAAAGCATATACATAAAAATATTAGCTATGGAAGAACAAAATTAAATAGCATCTTATTCCACATTAGAAAGAAAAAAAAGGACCAAGGGTATAAGAAACTAGATTAATTAAAGGACTGAAAGAAAAGATCTGTTCATGAAAGATGTTTCTTTTTTTTAAAAAAAATATTTATTTAGTGTGTATGTGGCCAGCTCAGCCCACCAGGGGGCGGGACTGGCTGGCATGTGGTGCTGGGGGATTGAACCGCGGTCCCTGTGCTTGCTAAGCTTGTTCTAAGTAGGTGCTTTTAGACCACTGAGCCATCTCACCAGCCCCAAAAGGTGTTTCTTAATGTAAACTAGAGCCCAGCCCAAGGCAGGAAAATCTTAAAAGGCTGTTTCCCTTCCTTAACCTGGTTGGGCTGTAGATTATGGCAGCCAGGACTAGTATGCCCCTTGTTCTAGAAAAAACCTGGGCCTAAGAAGTGGTAAATGATCCGAAGTAAATATATATATATATATATATATATATATATATATATAGTTTGTTTGTTTGTTTGTTTGTTTGTTTTGTCTTGTTTTTGCAGTGCTGGGGATTGAACTCAGGACCCTGCACTTGCCAGGCAAACACTTACTCTACTGAGCTATCTCCCCAGCTAGAAGTACATTATATATTGAGGCCTTTGTGTCTTTGTGACTGGAACAACATATTGTCGTAGACTCCTGCTCCATCTCAGGTCTACTAATGTCTACCTACCTAACGAAGGGAACGTCCTTTGACTAATTTATGTGCCCTTTCTGAATGAAGTACCAGTCCCAGCGATAGATGATGGGAATGGTTCCTCGCGTCACAAGCTTAATAACAAATCCCTAATTGGAAGGAAGGGGACTGAAAGCTAAAGAACAGGGGAAGTGGGTGAGGAAAGGCTCAGGATGGTCGTTTAGGATGGGACAAGAGGGAGAAGGGTCCAGGCAGAGCAAATAGCTTATTTCAATCTCTGATGAGGCACAAACCATTTAAATTCCAGGAACAAAGATTCCAAGTTTTTCTTTTACTATCCATTAGGCAGGAATCTTTCTATTTGTCTTTTTGAGACAAGGTCTCACTATACAGTTCAGGCTGGCCTTGAGCTCATTTTGTACCCCAGGGGAACTCAAAAGGATCCTTCTGTCTCAATGTCCTGAGTGCTGGGATTATGGGCCTGTGCCACTACTCCTGGTTTAGGAATGTTTCTTCTTTTTCTTTCTTTGCATTTTAATAGCGTCTACAGGGTCTCACTACACAGATCAGACGTAGTGATCCTCCTGTTTTCAGCCTCCCAAGTGCTGGGATTACAGGCGTGCACCACCACGCCCAGCACACCCTGGGGGGTAGGTCCAGCACTGCATGCCGGGGATGGAACCCCCAATCTGTGCACCTGTCTAAGGCAGGCACTTTAGTCCAATGTGCTATCTGGCTGGCCCTAGGAATGTTTCTTAACAGTTCTTCAGAGTCAACTTTCACAAGTGTTATCTACCAAGCCCTGGCTTAAAAAAGGATTTTTTGAGGCTGGGCGTGGTGGCGCAAATCTGTAATCTCAGCTCTTGGGAGGCTGAAAACAGGAGGATCACTATGAGTCCAATCTGTGTAGAGAGACCCTGTGGACCCTTGTACTAAATTAAAAAAAAGGGGGGGGGATTTTTCAAGCTCAAATTTAAGATGTTATTTGCTCTGACCTACCAATTAACTCTCTATTAGGCTCTATGCTCAACAATTCTTTTTCTTCCTGAGTTCAATCCCCGGTACCGCAAAAAAAAAAAAATTCTGTTTTTGTAGCCTAGGTTGGCCTTGAACTCATAATCATTCTCCTGTCTCTGCCTCCTGAGTGCTGGGATTATAGGCATGCAACCACCATGCCTGGCATGCTTTTTTTGTTGTTCATCTATTGATGGGCATCTGGCTATTTCCATCTTTTTTGTTTTTTGAGATAGGTGGTTATAATGTAGTTCAGGCTGGTATTGAACTATGTAGCCCAGGCTGGCCTCAAATAAGCAATGATGGGCCAGCGAGATGGGCTCAGCGG
>NW_004524773.1:560876-562223 GCF_000260255.1 Octodon degus | reverse complement strand
GTGCTTATTCTACTGAGCCATCTCCCTGGCCCCTGCATTTCCTTCTTGTTTTTTTCTTTGCATTACTGGGGATTGAACCCAGGACCTTCACTCTGACCTACATACACAGTCTCTCTTCTTTTTTTTTTTTTGAGATTGTATCATGCTATATAGTTGAGGCTGGCCTGGAACTTGCAATGGTCCACCTGTCTCACACGTCCAGTTGCTGGGATTACAGGGGTGTGCCCTCCATGCCAGCCTCCAAGTTCTTTTTTTTTTTTTTTTTTTTTTGGTGGAACCGGGGATTGAACTCAGGCCCTTGTGCTTGCCAGGGAAGCGCTTATTCCACTGAGCCATCTCCCCGGCCTCTTGCCTCCAAGTTCTTGATTTAACTGTGGGTTACATGGTGTACTTTATATGTGTGCATCAAGCTGTGTACTTACAGTTATATAATTTTTTATGTGTTATTCTCCAATAAAAAGTTATAAAGTAGTGGTGTATACCTATAATCCCACCACTTGGGAAGCTGAGGCAGGAAGATTGCCACAAGTTCTAGGTCAGCCTGGGTTATATAGTGAGTTCAAGACCAGCGTTGGGGGCTGGGGAGATAGCTCAGTAGAATAAGTGCTTGCCTGACAAGTGCAAGAGCCTGAGTTCAATCCCCGGTTCCGCCAAAAAAAAAAAAAAAAAAGACCAGCCTAAATTGCATAGCAAGACCCTGTCTCCAAAAATCAAAACAAAAACAGTGTTCACTGCAGCACTATTGGAAATGGTCCGTAACTGGGGTCTACCTCAGCGTACATGGATAGACTATATAAGCACATTGTACTTTTGGCAGTAACTGTTTGGGAACTTCCGGATCTGCTCGTTATAGAACCCAAATAGCAGATCCATTCGCATCATGTCGGCCTGCTGCAGACCCTCCTGCTCCGGCCCCACCAGGCTTACAGCTCTCTCTGCTGAAGGTGAGACCAAGCCTTCAAAGTCCCAAGGAGGCAGCCTAACAGCTCTAACAGCCTTTCATATAGCATCTTTCCGTTTATTTTGGAAGAAAATATAAAGCTAACATATCTTTTTCCCTTGAACATCATTCCCAGACTGTCATCTCCCCAGCCCAAATTTAACACCTATGGGATATGTGTCTTCCTGCTCTAAATATATTACTACACTGATGAGAAATTTATTTTCTAGTGCCTGGGATTGCTCTAATAGAGTTTTTTGTACTGTAGCTGAAATGATCTCTACAAAGATGATGCAATAAATATACCACCTGGACCCATCCTCAGGGCTCACCTGTGGAAAACGAGGCTATGGTGGGAGCCTAGACTGGCAACCCAAAGGAACTGTCCCTTCCTTCCTAGCACTGGG
>NW_004524773.1:556995-560401 GCF_000260255.1 Octodon degus | reverse complement strand
CTTGTGCTTGCCAGAAAAGTGCTTATTCTACTGAGTCATCTCCTCGGCCCCAAGGATTTTATTTCCAGGGATGCAAAAGTGTTCTGCAATGTAATATTCATAACGAGTGAGTACATAGTGAGCAAAGAATGATAGCTCTTAAATAATGGAAAGAACCCACTGTGGTGGCACAGCCGTACTGTGCAGGCCAGAGCAGGAAGAGCACCACAAGTTTGAGGCCAACCTGGACTACCTGATGAGGCCCTGTCTCAAAATATGACCAAAAGGAAGAAAACAAACTAATTATACTAAACTGTATTAATGTGTTACACTGGAGTTTCCAGTTCTTTTTGAATGGTGAACACAGCACAGCCATTTACTTATGCATTTTGCTGAGGATTAAATGCAAGGCACAAGCTCTATTCCTGAGAAACATCCCTGGCCCCAAAGGATTATTCCATTTGGGTTTTTTGTTTGTTTGTTTGTTTGTTTGTTTTATTTTTTCTTTTATTTTTTATGTATTTGGTACAGGGTCTCACTATGCAGCTTGGACTCATAGCGATCTTCCTGTCTCAGTCTCCCCAGTGCTGCAATTACCGGCATGTACTAGCACACCCAGTTCCAGTGGCTGGCTTGGCACTGGGCCGGCCCAGCATGTGGTACCAGGGATTGAACCCGGGTCCTCGCACTTGTCAGGCAGGTGCTTAGACCGCTGAGCTATCTTCCCCACGCTTAAGGCTGCCTGAGCTAGCCTAAATAAATAAATAAATAAAGTGCAAGAGTTTTGGAGTCATAAATTTAAGATGAGGGGCCAGGGAGATGGCTCAGTGGAATAAGCGCTTCCCTTGCAAGTGCAAGGGCCTGAGTTCAATCCCTGGTTCCGCCAATAAATAAATAAATAAATAAATAAATTTAAGATGAAAATATCAACCCAGTGTGGTAACGTAAACCTATACTCTCACCACTCTGGGAAGCTGAGGCAGGAGGATCAAAACTTGTTACCTGGCATGGGCACTTTAGCAAGAGTCTTTTTATTTATTGGTATGTTTTTGAGACAGAGTCACCCTGTGTAGTGCAGACTGGGCTTGAGTTTACTACCTTGCCCAAGTTGGGCATGAACTCATGGTGACCCCCTGCCTCAGTCTCCCAGGTGCTGAGATGATGGGCTCAAGAGCCTATTGCAAAATAAGAAATAGAGCCAGGTGTGGTAGTGTGTGCCTGTTTCCCAGCATTCACAAGGCTGAGGCAGGAGGGTCTCAGAGTTTGAGGCCAGCCTGAGCTACATAGCAAAATCCAGTAGAAAGAAAGAGAGGAGCTAGGAATGTCATTCAGTGTCTAGTACTGTAGTGTAAAAAAACCAACAAAAATAAAAGCCTAGATTGGGCAATAAAGCTATATTCTTTATTTAATTATACCTGCGCATGAATAACATCTCTCTATCTCTCCTTTTTTCTTTCTTTTTCTTTTTTTTTTTTTTTTTGGAATTGAACCCAGGAGCTTTGCACTGAGCTACATCCCAGCACTCGCTTGCTCTCTCTCTCTCTCTCTCTCTCTCTCTCTCTCTCTCTCTCTCTCTCTTTCTCTCTCTCTCTCTCAAATATTTTTTGAGACAGGATCTCTTTACATTGATAAATTAATTCCAAAAGTAATAAATAAATAGATAGATAAATTACCCAGTTTGAGCTCCAATTGCCAGTCCTCCTGCCTCAGCCTGCCAGAGCATCAGGATTCCAGGGCGGCCCCACCGTGCCCAGCTTCTCTTCTTTCCATTCATTTTGTCACAGTGCTGGGATAGGCCCCAGCGTGCTGTGCAGGCTGGGCAAGTCGTCTACCACCGAGCTCCACACCCAGTGCTTTTGGGGACAGACAGGGAGTATGTGCAGTTGAACCCAGCAGAGGCCGAGTCCTCCCCCGGCCCTTTCATTCCTTACTTGGAGGCAGGCTCACTGTTTCCTGGGCTTCTATGTGTGTGATCTTGCAGCCTCAAGCCCCAGGTACCTGAGGGGCAAGTGCCAGAACCCAGCATGTAACAGCCTTTCAATAGCCCTAAGTGTGGCGGTGGTCCTTTGTAGTCTCCTACCTAGAGGCACAATGAGCACCAAAAACTAAGTCCCACCGAATAAACTGTATTTGGTTGGAAGGGTCAAGAGCCGCAAGGCATAGGGTGGGGGAGATAGCTCAGTGGCATAAGCACCTGCCTGGCAAGCCCAAGGTCCTGAGTTCGATTCCCAGTACTATAAAAATAAATAAATAAATAAATAAATAAAAAGAGCCTCAAGGCAGCTGACACGGAGCAGTCCCCGCCTGCACATCAAGTAGGAAACAAAGGAGGACTCAGAAACTGTGTCCGCTGCAGAACACTCAGGTACCAACCTGGGTGTGTTTCAAGCAGTAATTACCACAGTGCAACTGTAATGTGATCCTAAGAAAAGCATTGAGGGGGCTGGTGAGATGGCTCGGTGGTCTAAGGCACCTACTTAGAACAAGCTAAGCTAAGCAAAGCACAGGGATCACGGTTCAGTCCCCCAGCACCACATGCCAGCCAGCCCGCCCCCTGGTGGGCTGAGCTGGCCACACACACACACACACACAAAATAAATACATAAGTAAATAAATATACATATAAAAAAAAGAAAAGCATTGAGACTATGGTGAACAATTACATGCAACTTGATGAGTTGCCAAATAATTGAGATTATTTTAAAATGATTTGTTCTTATTCTTGTTTTATAATTAAAATATACATTCAGTGTATGTGGTTTTCTGTTTTTTCTTTTTTGTTGTTTCAATGTAAGCTGGATATTTCTGTCATTTTACATGGTTTCTTACTGAGATTTTATATGTAAATTATAAAATGTTTCCCTAAAAAAACCCCCAAAAAACAAAAAAACAATTACATGCAACTTTGTTCCATGTTCCTCTGCCCTGACTGCATTTAGAATCATCTGGGGAGCATTTTGTAAAACTCCCTGTGTCTCAGCTCCACTCCACACTGATTAATGAGTCCCCAAAGGAGAGGTCCGGGCACCAGGGGCTGGGAAGCTCCCCGGCGATGCCCATATGCAGGTGGGATTGGAGTCCCCTCCTGGGCTGGGGGGAGCAGTCACCCGGGTGGAAGTAATTAAGGGATCTACAAGCCCTGGGGCCCAAAGTATTGCCCTTTAAGTTATAGAGCCTTAATTTGGTAGTTGCTCTTATTAGCTGTTGCTAAAAAAATCAAGCTGCTTTGTGGGTGTATATCTAAAAGAACTGAAAAAGGAGTTCAAATGCATATTTATACACACGTACTCATGGCAACCATTTACAACAGTGAAAATGTGGACATAGCCAGGTGTGGTGGTGTCATCTCAGCACTCCGGAGGCTGAGGCAGGAAGAGATCGCTGCGTGTTTGAGGCCAGCCTGGGCTATACAGTGGGTTCAGTACCA
>NW_004524773.1:555208-556130 GCF_000260255.1 Octodon degus | reverse complement strand
AGAAAAGGAACTGGAGATATAGCTTAATGTGAAAAACTGGCGTTCAATGATCTGCACACACAAGAAAGGGACACTGCGCAGGTAGAGTATGTGCTTGGAATATGGGAGGTGCTGTGTTTGACTCCCAACACCAAATAGATCAGTAAAAGGAAGGACATTATTAACATTAATAATAATATTATTATTATTTGTGTGATACCAGGGATTGAACTCGGGACGTTGTGCTTGCCAGGCAGGCATTTATACTGCTGAGCTATATCCCCCAGCCCCAAGGAAGGAAATTCTGACACAGCCTACAAAAGAGATGAAACTTTTTTTTTAAAACTTTTTGTATTTTAGGGAAGGGTCTATAGGGTGTCCAGGGTCTCACTACTAGACTGGACTCATAGTGATCCGCCTGTTTCTCGTAATCCTCCCAAGAGCTGGGATTACAGGAGTGTGCCACCACACCCAGTCTCCATTGCTGTTTCCGGGTGCCCTGGGGGATGGGCCTACATGGCAGGCCTGGGGATCGAACTCCTGGCCCCTGAGCCTGCTTGCAGGTGCTTTAATCTGCTGAGCTTTTTGGCTGGCCCAAGAGATGAATCTTAAGGACATTGTGCTACTTGAAAGAAATCAAACAGAAAGAGAAATACTAGGCACTTGACAGTGTAGCTCAGTGGCAAATCATGTGGTTAATATACATAAAGTCCTGTGTTCAAAAACAAAATACAAAATACAGCGCCTGTAATCCCAGCTCTTGGGAGGCTGTGAACAGGCAGATCACAACAACGAGTCCGATCTAGTAGTAAGATCCTGAGCAGACACAGGGGCAGGGTTAGATCCCCAGGCCTGCCCCTGGGGCAGGCTGAGACAGCAACTGGGTGGTGGGGCGTGCTTGTAATCTCAGCACTTGGGAGGCTGTAAACAGGAGAATCAATAC
>NW_004524773.1:534097-538987 GCF_000260255.1 Octodon degus | reverse complement strand
GGAAGGTTTTTTGTTTTGGGGGAGTTTATTTATTTATTTGGTACTGGAAATGGCACTTGCCAGGCGGGTGCTGCTCCATTGAGCCATATCCCTGGCCTTTTTTTTTTTCTTTTTTTCAGGCTTGTAGTGATCCTCCTGTTTTCAACCTCCCCAGTGCTGGGATTACAGGTGTGCTCCACCACACCTGGTCTCAGTGGCCTGCTCAGCACACCTGGGGGCAGGGCTGGTGCGGCATGTGGTGCCCAGGGTTGAACCCCAGTTGGGTTTTTTTTCTTTTTCTTTTTTCTTTTTTTTGAGATGGGTTTTTGCTCTGTGATTCAAGCTGGCCTTGAACTCACTATATAGCCCAGGCTGGCCTTGAACTCACAACAGTCGTGCTACCTCAGCCTCCCAGGTGCTGATATTACAAGCATGTACTACCATGCCTGGCTGGAAGTATTATTTTTGTAAAACAAAAAAAAAATTCTACTTCAAATTGGGGACAGTGTGCATTGCCTGTAATTCCAGAGAGGCTGAGGCAGGAGAATTGTAAGCTCAAAGTGAAACTGGGCAACTTAGTAAGGTCTGTCTCAATATAAAATATAAAAAGGGGTGGGGATACAATTCAGTATGTTGCCTTGGATTCAATCCTCAGTAACTTCCCCCACACACTACTATACTATGATATGAAAAGAAATGGTACTGGGATTGAATTTAGGACTTTGTACTTGCCAGACAGGCACTTAATGCTGCTGAGCTATCTCCCTGGCTGTTCACTTTATATCGCAGCCCCAAATTGTTTTTTGTTTTTGCATTTTTTAAAATGTATTTGGTACAGGATCTCACTATGCAGCTGACTTGTAGTGTTCCTCCTGTTTTTAGCCTCCTCAGTACTGATAGGCATGCGCCACCACACTCAGAGCAAGCCCCTGGGGCAGGGCCAGTGGAGCATGCAGGACTGGGGATTGAACTTATGGTCCCTGCACTTGTCAAAGCAGGTGCCTAGTCCACTGAGTTATCTTGCTCGCCCTTTCAAATTGGTTTTTTATTTTCATTTTAAGACCTAAGGGAAAAAAGTTCCCAAAATCTAGGTGCCAGGGGACAGGGTATGTCTTTACAATCACACTGCCTTCTAGAGGTAGAAGCATGTCATTCAAAGAAAACCACTGTGTAGAAAAGCATAAGAGAGTCCCAATGTAGGATACTGCACTAATAGCACTTGGCTTGGAAAAAATGAAAATCCATGGGAGCTGGGTATTGTAGTGCATACCTATAATCCCAGCTATTTGAAAGCCTGGGGCAGAAGGATTTTAAGTTTGAGACCATTCTGGGCAATTTGGGGTGATCTTTTCTCAAAAAGCCACATGTAACTGGCATGTGTGTGTAATTCTATGGGCAGTTTAGTAAGAACCTATCTCAAAAAGAAATGGGGACATACTTCAATGTGAACACCTAAGTCCCCATTACTAGCAAAAAAAAAAGAAATGATAGAGGTGATTATTTTCCTTACTTAGTTGTAGGAATATGTAAATGCAGGATGATCATATAATGAGAGGTGTAATATTTTAGTATCAGTTGAACAATGATAATTGCTCCCCATTGAACAAACTGATCAACCTCAGCTGTATTCCAGGGTGTCAGAGAGGTTACTTATAAAAGTTTTACAAATGAGTCTAGTAGGGAGAATTGACTACCACTGGCTTCATATAACCTGCTTCCAGTCAATTTACTCAACCTGACTTCCATCAGATAAATTAACGGTTGTTTGTGAACGCTGCATGATGGCTCTCACATCTGCACTTGCCCTGACTAGGAACATCCCAGGAAAACAGTGCTAGAGTAGACCAGGGCTCAAATCCTAGCTCTTTAACCTCTCAGATTTAGTTTGTTCATCTCTAAAATTAATGCTTCTCAGAACTTTGAGTTGAGTTTGTATTGAGCAAACATCTGAGCACACCTGCTGGGTACCTCGTGGCCTGCTAGGTGTTAGTGATAGAAACATAGGAGTTTGGTTTCCATTCTCAATTATTTCTAGAAACAGACTTGGAGTTTGGTTTCGTTCTGATTTCTAGAAACCAGAATACAGATTATATGACTCAGGTCACTGTAGCAAGATTCCTTGGAGATTCTGAGTAGATCTTTTTTTTTTAAATTTTATTTATTTATTTATTTATTAGAGAGAGAGAGAGAGAGAGAGAGAGAGAGTGGTGTGTGTGTGTGGCCAGCTCAGCCCACCAGGGGGCGGGGCTGGCTGGCATGTGGTGCTGGGGGATCGAACCGCGGTCCCTGATGCTTTGCTAAGCTTGTTCTAAGTAGGTGCTTTAGACCACTGAGCCATCTCTCCAGCCCCTCTGAGTAGATCTTAAAGAACAAAGTGGTACATCAAGTTTGAGGAACTAGTTAGCTAAGGGACATTAGTGTTGGCACAAAAGTGTCCATGAGCAAGGTAAAAATGCACTATAACAAGTATAACAAGCACTTTGGTGATTTTAGAGTATGAGACCCAGTGTGGTGGGAGAGAGCAGGTTGCAGATTAAGATTGTGTCAGGAGAGCCTTCTGGGAGGATCCACTGTATGTTTTTACTCAATCCCAGTAGTCATGCAGATGGAGCCAGCAACAAATGTGCCAGACTCCTTTTACCTGTATCCACTAGATCCACCTTGTAAAGGGAATTATAATTTTTAAATTGCAACATGACTTCTAGCCAAGGCCCCCTGGAGAAGGCCCCTGACTGCAGGCTCTCCTACACTGACTCTTCTTAGCTCAAAGCTGTTAAGTAGAAACTATGCCCCTTCCCCAACTGTAGTTAGGGATAGCTCTTCAGAGGGAGGCATACTGTAGACAGATAAGTTAGGAAGAAATATAGGCAATCAGAGCTAGGCCCTTGAGGGAGTCAGTGCAGAAGACGAGAACACATCAGAACTTGGCTAGAGGCACATCTGAAGAAGATTATAGTCACAATGGTGAGATTTATATTCTTCCCTAAAGAAGCTTGAAATTATTGATATTACCATTTTTTTTTTTGTTTTTTTTGGCAGAACCGGGGATTGAACTCAGACCCTTGCACTTGCCAGGGAAGCACTTACTCTACTGAGCCATCTCCCCGGCCAGTACTACCATTTTTATTTATTTATTTTTTTTTTTTGTGGAATGGGGGATTGAACTCAGACCCTAGCGCTTGCCAGGGAAGTGCTTATTGTACTGAGCCATCTTCCCGGCCCTGATACTACCGTTTTGAGGTTTCCCATATAAACAAAAACTATAGGGGCTGGGAGACAGCTTGGCAGTCTAAGCGCCTGCCTGGCAAGCACAAGGACCCACGTTCGATCCCCAGTACTGCATACCATGCTAGCCCTAGAACCCTGGGCATGCCTTGCCAGCCACTGGGCATGGTGGCACACACCTGTACTCTAATCCCAGTACTGGGGAGGCTAAGACAGGAGGATCATTATTATAAGTCTGAGCTGTATAGTGAGACTCTGTACCAAATAAATAAACAAGACTATAGATTATTGACTAAGGTTAATGATGTCATCCATATGCTTTGCTGCTACTGGATCAATATTAGCTAAGTGGCTGTACTTGTTATCTTATTAGTTGATTATAATTTGACCCACAGTGTACCCATCCCCTGTGACTTTGCTCCTTAAAACTTTCTCGAGAAGTAGGCTTGTTGGCAACCCATTTGGGACCTTTCCTACCTCTCAGGAGCTATTCCTATTCCCCATTCTTATTTCCCAATAAATTCATTTAAAAAAAGGTTTTCACTCAGTCTTATAAGTGCTAAAATCTCAGTTTTAAATGGGGGAAGAAGGTAACCTGATCACCTTTGGGCTTTGTCAATAAAGGGGATCATTACCATGGGCATAGGTTACCAGTAAAATCTGTTTGTGTAGATCACTGATCCTTGTGTGAATTTTGTTCAGTACAAGATACATGGCAGAACACCACTTAGATTGCTGCTTCAGTTACTGTATATATAAGAAGTGAAAAGGATTTGAGGGCTGGTGAGATGGCTCAGTGGTCTAAAGCACCTACTTAGAACAAGTTCAGCAAAGCACAGGGACCACAGTTCAATCCCCCAGCACCACATGCCAGCCAGCCCGCCCCCTGGTGGGCTGAGCTGGCCACACACACACACACACACACACACACACAAATAAATAAAAAAATTAAAAAAAAAAAAAAGGATTTGAGCAGAGATCTTGGTGAGGATGAGATGACAAGAAGCACGTGACTGTGAGAGAGAAATGTAGGTGATGTAATTGGTAGAAGTGTACATATTTAAATTTAAGTTTAAAAAGAGACAGGAATGGCTACAGCACCTGAAAGTGCTAGACGCTGTTCTATGAGCTGTAGTTGTGTTTAGTTCTCACAGCAACTGGACATGTTATCATCCCTATTTTACAGAAAAGAAAACTTGGAAAGAAACTGAAGTCCTAGTCTGCCTAGGTCTCACAGTACTTAGTGTGTCCAGGACCTGCCCATGCCCTTAACCACCATTCTGTGCAGCTGTAGTCAAGGAAATACCAGTGACATCAAGACCAGGTTTCTCACTTGGGTGACTGGCTGGCTGGCTGGTGGCTTATCAATAAAGATGGCAAATATAGACTGAGCCCATCATGAAGGACTAAGCTGGATGTGGCATCCAGTATTTAGGGAAGCTGAGGCAGGAGGATCTCAGTTTGAGTCTTGCATAGGCAATTTAGTAATACTGTGTCTCAAAATAAATGGAAGAAAGGGAACTAGGGATATAGCTCAGATGTAGAACATCTGGATTTGAACTCCAGTAGTACAGAAAAAGAAAGGCAGGCAGACAGTTGGATATCCAGGAGGAAATGACTAGGTGGGTAGTTTCATAAACAACTCAGGGATATATGGAAGAAATCAGTACATTAAAAGGGACTTGA
>NW_004524773.1:531492-532047 GCF_000260255.1 Octodon degus | reverse complement strand
TCAGCCTCCCCAGCTGAATTACAAATGTACACCACCATGCCCACTTCCCTGCTGGCATGAGTTTGGGGCTGACCTGGAATGCGGTATTAGGGATTCACACACACACACACACACACACACACAAAATGTAATAAATAAATAAAAGAAATATTAAAAAAAAAAGAAAAATATTTAAAAAAAAAAAAAAAAGGGACTTGAGAAATACCCACAGATCTTGGTAGACACTACCAAAGAGACATTGCTTTGACTTATGGAGCTATACAGAGTGAAAAGATGAGTGGTTCTGTGATGCAATCTTAGGGTTTTGTTTTCTTTTTTTTTTTTTGCGGAACCAGGAATTGAACTCAGGCTCTTGTGCTTGATGCAATCTTAGGGACAGCTTGCAGAGGGCTGTACAGAGACTGGGCTGTCTGTTGAGGGAAGAGGAGACCAAGGATCAAGAGGCCAGGGTAGTAGTGTTGTGAGGAAGGTTTGTGTGGACTGATGGTAGTGACTAGCATTGGTGGGGCTTAATGAGAAAATAATTTTATTAGAATCTTTTTTTTTTTTTTTTTT
>NW_004524773.1:529077-531392 GCF_000260255.1 Octodon degus | reverse complement strand
TTTATTTATTGAGTGTGTGTGGCCAGCTCAGCCCACAAGGGGGCGGTGCTGGCTGGCATGTGGTGCTGGGGGATTGAACCGCGGTCCCTGTGCTTTGCTTAGCTTAGCTTGTTCTAAGTTGGTGCTTTAGACCACTGAGCCATCTCACCAGCCCCTAGAATCTTAATTTTGTATATACATTTAAATATATGTAGTTCTATGTTTACTCAAGGTCACACAGCAAGTAGTTTGGACCAGGTGTTTGAGGATTTTGTTTTGCACTGGGCATTGACCCAGGGAGTGCTAGGATATGTATCCCTAGCACTTTTTAAAATTTTATTTTGAGACAGTCTTGCTAAGTTAAGTTTTATAGGCTGGTCTTGTATTTCTTCTGCCTCAGCTTGATTGGGGGTTATTGGCATGTGCTGCCATGCCTGGCTGAAGCAGGTTTTGAATAAAATATTTGAATCGATGCTGGATTATTTCAGGGTCCTTGCTCTGAAATACTGTGAAGTCTAGCCTCTCCTGCGGAAAGAGATTCCCCTGAAGACGTAAGTGGGATGGGTCAAGGGTAGTGCTACGGGATCAGCCTGGACTAGGAGGAGGATCAGCTCATTTTGGGGAGGAAAAGTGAGGAAGAGTATGCTAGGGCTGGTTCGTAGGAGATTACTTCTGTTGAACCTAGTCTTAGTGAAAGTGGTGAAATTATTGACAGATGTGAATGGTTAAATGAGATACTGGTATGTGAAGAAATGCTTTGTAAGCAGTATGAAATCTGTAGTCTTAGCTGTCATGGGATTATTATATTTCTCTTTTTTCCACCCCCTTTTTGTGGGTACTGGGAACCAAACTCAGGACCTTGTAACTTGCCAGGCAGGCACTTGTGCCACTGTGCTATCTCTCCAGCCCCTATATTTCATTTTTGAGGCTTTGTTCTGCTGGCATCCAGCCTTATGGTGATGTCCACACTCTACTCCCACTCATCTGTCCTCTCATAACTATAATCAAGTTCAAAAGTTCAGGTATTCTTAATTGTGTCTGATTTTTACATTTGTGTGACTTTAAGCCACCGAGAGACTGAATTTTCATGTATTTCTCTGCTTAGGGTTGAAGACAGGTAGAAAATCTACAGTAGTCAATTCTGTATTCTTAACCACTGTAACCAGACTCTGTGGTTGGTTGGTTCAGGGTTTCACTATTCAGTTCAATCTGTCCTTAACTTTCAGTGTAACTTGGGCTGGCCTTGAGCTCCGGGCCATCTCCTACCTCAGCCTCCTGAGTGCTGGGATTACAGGCATGTGCAATCATGCCCTGCAAAATTTGTATACTTATTGTTGATAACTAGTGATTTTGTTAGTAGTTAGAAGCTTAAGCAAATATTAATACAAGGCTTTCATTTAGAATGAATTTCATTTATGAACACAAGGGGGCGCTGCTTATCTAGTAATGACCAGTTTGAAACGGTTAACCGTCTTTAAATTTCAGAAGAGAGTAAAGCATCTGTATTAGGCAAGGCACCATAGGAACAGAAATACAATTTGATTGTGGTATTTTTAAAAATTTATTTGGTACAATGTCTCGCTATGCAGTTCAGGCTCCTTGTAGTGATTTCCCGTCTCAGCCTCCCCAGCTGAATTACAAATGTACACCACCATGCCCACTTCCCTGCTGGCATGAGTTTGGGGTTGACCTGGAATGCGGTATTAGGGATTAAACTCAGGTCCTTGTGCTAGCCACACAGGCGCTTAGACTGCTGAGCTATCTCCCCAGCCCTTGGTGATACTTTATTTTTATTTTTATTTTTATTTTTTTTTTGCGGAACCGGGGATTGAACTCAGATCCTTGCGTCCCTTGGTGATACTTTAGATATCCTTTAAAATAGGAAATTGTGGGGCCGGGGAGTTGGCTCAGTAGGATAAGCAATTGACTGGCAAACGCAAGGATTTGAGTTCAATCCCCAGTTCTGCAAAAAAACAAACAAACAAACAAAAAACAGGAAATTGCTTGTCTTTGAAATTTATTTTCCAGAAAAAAATCAAGAGTAAAGAAAACATTGTTCTTTCCTAGGTATCTCCAGATGACCCTGGAGCTCAGTTCCTGATTCGGATTGGATCCATTGGCCGAAATAGAGCTGAAGCCTCTTTAGAGAGAGCTCAGAATCTCAACCCCATGGTGGACGTGAAAGTGGACACTGAGGACATAGAAAAGAAGCCTGAGTCATTTTTCACTCAATTTGATGCTGTGTGCCTGACATGCTGCTCCAGGGATGTCATAGTTAAAGTTGACCAGATCTGTCACAAAAACAGCATCAAATTCTTCACAGGAGATGTTTTTGG
>NW_004524773.1:510189-528977 GCF_000260255.1 Octodon degus | reverse complement strand
ATGGCTCAGTAGAATAAGTGCTTGCCTAGCAAGTGCGAGGGCCTGAGTTCAATCCCCTGTTCTGCCAAAAAAAAAAAAAAAAAGGGGGTTAAGAAGAAAAAAAAAGCCTTCAGGAGGGTGTAATAGAGCCTCGAAATCTTAAATTCTGAATTTTTTCACAAGTGAAGTTTTCAGCGCAAGGGCCTGCATTCAATCCCCAGTTCCGCAAAAAAGAAAAAAAAGATCAAGTAAAGTTTTCAGCTGCTGTATTCTACCACATGAATATATTGGTCGGTAGATCTGTCTGTTGGACCTGCTGTGGTTGTGACATGCTGTCCGCAGGCTTCTCTGGCATATGTCTTCCAAAGCACATTTCAGCACTGGTGTTTTGTTTTCCAGAATCTTTGCACATAGCTTTGATATATAGCATTAAAAATGTTGTCTCCCAGAAACATAACAAGCTGTTAATTTCAGTGGCAGAGCCACTTTAGTGTTAGAAGTATTGTATTAGACTACAGCTCCTGTTTTGTCTTAAGAAAGAGCATACATTACCTTGATCTGAAGCTGCCCTATTTGCCTTGAATAACAAGGCAAAATCACCAGTCATTTTTTAATTTATTTTTTTTGTTTGTTTTTTGTGGAACTGAGGATTGAACTCAGGCCCTTGTGCTTGCCAGGCAAACACTTATTCTACTGAGCTATCTCCTGGCCCCAAAATCACCAGTCATAAGTCCAGCGAGGCATTTACTTTCACTGGCAGTTCTATACATGGGTGAAGGGACGAGTTAATGTTTCTGTCAGTATCTGATCTTTCAGATGTTGCATTCTGTATTCTGGGAAAGCTTAACAAATCCAGAGTAACAGTAAAGGGTCACAAAGGAGGAACTTGTTTTTAAGTGAAAGGCCCATTACATACAAAGGTAGTAGTTGGGTTGGCTAGTTTGTTTTTCACACTGTTTTTGGTTTTTTTGGAGACAGGATCTTACTATGTAGTTCAGATTGGCCGTGAACTCACTACGTAGCTTAGGAAGGCCAAACACTTGCGGCAGTCTTCTTGCCTCAGCCCCCCAGGTGGTGAGATTGCAGGCGTGAGCCGTGATGCCTACCATTACACTGCTATATTTTATGGTAAGCCCATTTATTTAACACGGGCTTGGAATAATGGATCATTTGTGTATTGTTCCTTTTCACCCAGTCTGTTCTATTTTATAACTCCAGGTATTATGGCACACTCTGCATTTGAATCTTAGATTTTCTTTATGTGTGTATAATAAACACACTTGATTTTCTTGAGATGTCTCTTAAGCTTGTAGGTTTAGAGATATAGTTTGTAAGAACATGTAAGTATGACCAGCTAATGCACATTCATGGGATGAGGGTGGCTTCTGTTTGGGCCATTTTGGCTGGTCACACAGGTGTTCTAATCACTTGGAACTCTACAGGGTTCTTTTTTTTTTTTTTTTTTTTTTTTTTTTTTGGTGGAACCGGAGATTGAACTCAGGCCCTTGCGCTTGCCAGGGAAGCGCTTATTCCACTGAGCCATCTCCCCGGCCCTTCTACAGGGTTCTGTTTCAAAAATTGGTTGCATGTTCCCTGTGACTTTACCTTTTAGATGTGTGTTTTTCCTTGGGTGGTTGCAGTCTTTGAAACACCAAAGGAACACATTACTGAGTGTTGTTTTTTTTATTCTTCCTGTATTTTAGTACCCAGCCTGCTAGATGAAGAGGCTCTATTGAAGAGGCTCTATTACGTGAAAATGGCCTTACGTTTAAACAAATATGTGCAGTTTAGAAGCTAGGTAACTTCCTTTTATTCCTCCCTCCCTTCCTCAGTGCTGGGAATTGAACCCAGTGCCTCAGTTATCTTAAGCCAGTGATGTACCACTGAGCTACACCCCTAGCCCCCAAAATATCTTTTAATGGCAGTCACAGAGCTTATTCTGAAAAGATGGTGTTTTGTGCAGTAGAACTTGGCTATTTCCAGCATAGCAGGCTATTGGAGCAGAACCTAGAGTTTGCAGAACAACACTGAAAACTCCACTGAGTGAATCGCTGGTTTATTGTCTTAAGTGAGAATGGAAGGTCACTTGGCCTATAACCTTTTCTTTTGTCCATTAATTCAGATAAAGTTTCATACCAAAATCTGTGAGAAAATAATCTCAACAGGATTTATCTTCTTAACATATCAATTAAGAGAAGGAGGAATGCTCTCTCATTGAAATATGACCTTTGGGTCAGTTTAAAAAATGTCTTGGGGCCGGGGAGATGGCTCAGTAGAATAAGCGCTTCCCTGGCAAGCACAGGGGCCAGAGTTCAATCCCCGGTTCTGCAAAAAAAAGAAGAAGAATCCTCCTAAAAAATGTCTTGCTTTTCATTGTAGCATCTTTAAATTCTATTTATTTATTTTTGAGAAGAATATATTTATTGAGGGGAGGAAAGCTCCTGTCCAAGAGAGGGACAGGAGGAGGGCCAAGCAGGTTGTTTCCCCCCCTTTGACTTTTAATAGGTTTAGTCACCAGTTTAGAAATAGCTTGCTGAATTATTACTTTTTCATACTAATTGCCTAGTTTGTATATGGTCATGGATTAGGGGAAGCATTTGTTTAATGGTAAAACCTTTTTAGCTAAACACTTCCTTTGGTTGCAGAAGATGACTGCTACATTTTCTACACACCGAAACCTAGCTTCTCTTTTGTCTTCTACTCAGAGCACGCAAGGAACCTGTTGTACCAGTTTGAAACTGGCTTTCAGCATGCCCAGAGACTGCTCATTAAGGTTTATTTAGACATTAGGGTAGAGATTCACAGTTTGAAAAACTCACATCCGGCCAATTTCTTCTTTCCTGCAGGTGTGCCTGACATGCTGCTCCAGGGATGTCATAGTTAAAGTTGACCAGATCTGTCACAAAAACAGCATCAAATTCTTCACAGGAGATGTTTTTGGCTACCATGGCTACACATTTGCCAATCTTGGAGAGCATGAGTTTGTAGAGTAAGTTGAGCGTGGAAGGAAAAATGGAATGTTTCCAAATTGTTTTATTTATTAGTGAGAATTATAGCATCTGAAGAAAGTATTTTACTGTTATACTTAGAACATCCTGAAACCAAGCCATTGACAATTTACTGAATACAGTTCGCTGTGGGTTCCAAATTGTAGGTCAGCTCCTGTGCTCCAAAACAATGGTGTGATCTAAAGCCTAAAGCACATGCAGTTGCACCACAAGTAGAGTACATCTCGTGGGTGTTTGATCAGTCTGGACCTCGGGTGTTGAACCTGCATTTTCTGCATGGAAAAGGTGTGCTCTCAGTTTGAGAGATAATTAGATGAGTCAACCTGGAGCCTCGTTCAGCAGAAGTCTACCTTGGAAAAGCTTCTGTGTCCAGACTACTATGGTGGGATGAACAGACCTTATTCCTCATTTGAAGTATTGAGGCTGCTGGTAATTCTCACATGATGGGACCTGTAGTGTTTAGAATTTGTGGCTTCTGTGAAAGGTTGCTGGTGATGAAATATTATAAAACCATGTGAGTTGGTTGTTTTGGTTATAATTTATGACATTTTTCCCTCACCCCAACTTGCTAATAAGAGCTTTAAGTGGAGGAGGGGAGGACTTCCTACCCCAGACCCCTGAGAACCGTTCTCTTGTTCAGCCTCTCAGAGAAGGAGCCAAAATTTCTCTTACCAATAAATTGAACTTGGGGAGACATGTTTAAGATATCTTCTAATTACAATTGTGTGGGTTTGAAACTATAGATTTTTTTATATATTACAAATAAAGTTGTAATAATGAAAAACAGGCCAGGTTATTTTTTTATTTTTATTTTGGCACTGGGGCTCAAACTCAGGACCTTGCACTGGCAGGCAGGTGCTTATGCCACTAAGCTATCTCCTGGTCCTGGGCCAGGTTATTATTATTATTTTTTTGATTTTATATATTCTTTTATTTTTTTAACATTTATTTATTGTGTGTGTGGCCAGCTCAGCCCACCTGGGGCGGGGCTGGCTGGCATGTGGTGCTGGGGGATTGAACTGTGGTCCCTGTGCTTTGCCAAGCTTGTTCCAAGTAGGTGCTTTAGACCACTGAGCCATCTCACCAGCCCCTGGGCCAGGTTATTTTAACATGGGCTTGCCACAGCAGAAGGAAGGAACTAAGGTTGGATTTTGTTTGAACCAGTCTTGTTTTATAGTTTAGGCTGTCCTTGAATTCACTGTGTAGCCTAAGCTGGCCTCGACTGTTCAGTGTTCCTCCTGCCCCAGCCTCCTGAGTGCTGAGTTTACGTGCACCACTGCACCTGACTGAATGTTTATTTTACGATTCCAGTAGAATGGTCTAAAGTAGTTGCTTTCAGTTTTTGAGAGCTTATATGTGCAGGATAGTGTGTTGAGTAGTTTATCTTATTGCACTTTCTTGTTAGTGGTGTTAGGGACTACTATTTTCTCTTTTTTTTTTTAAATATATTTGGTTGTTACAGGGTCTCACTGTGCAGCTTGGACTCACAGTGATCCTCCTATTTTTAGCCTCTTCAGCGCTGGGATTACAGGTGTGCACCACTATGCCTGGCTCAGCCCACCCTGGGGCAGGGCTGGCATGGCATGTAGTGCTGGGGTTGGAACCGCAGACCTTGTACTTACCTATGCGGGCATTTTAGTCTGCTGAGCTATCTCGCTAGTTCAGGGACTGCTATTTTCATAGTGTGGGTCCCTGATTTATCAGGTAGTTTGTGATAGGGTTAGAGATTGAACCCAGGTCTGTTTGACAGCAAAGATTTTGCTCTTTATGCACCATCTTATTCAGAGCTGGAATACTTTATTTATTTATTTATTTATTTATTGGCGTAACCGGGGATTGAACTGAGAGCCTTGCGCTTGCCAGGGAAGCACTTATTCTACTGAGCCATCTCCCCAGCCACCGCCCCCCTTTTTTTTTTTAAATCGTGGCACAGTTCATAATAGTCTTAACTCAATTTCCTCTCTAGGGAGAAAACCAAAGTTGCCAAAGTTAGCCAAGGGGTGGAAGATGGACCTGACACCAAGAGAGCAAAACTTGATTCATCTGAGACTACAATGGTCAAAAAGGTACAGTACTTGCCATGTGGGAGGCCAGGGTCAGAAACCTGGGGCTTTATTGGTATGGGCCTTTGCAAATTGCAAATGAGCTAGATTGAAATTGAACACAGGACCTTGTGCTTGCCAGACAGGCCCTTGTGCCGCTGAGCTGTACCCCAGGCCCTGTAGTTGCAAATGAGAAAAGCAGACTTGGTGGGGCAGTCTTGAGGGGAGGTCCCATGCTTATGCCACCCAACCAAGGTAGCTGTTGCTCTGAGGGAAAAAGGACCCACATTCCAGTTGTAAATTTTCAAGGGAATTGAGAAATGCCAACTTTTATATGTACTGACCCAAACTTTTTTTAACTCCTGCTGGAATTGCTTTGAATGTTCTTTGGTCATCATTGTGGAAGCCAGACAACGTGCCTGTGTGGTTTATTTGGTATATGGACTACCAGTTTAGGCCTGTGATGCATTGAGTAGTGTCAGATTGTGACTAGACGCCATTACTTCTATAGGATTTTTTCTTTTTTCAGATAGACAATAAGTCTTAAGTGTGCAGGAGCCAGTTTAAATACCACCACCACCCCACCCCAGCACCCTGCATTCAGTTTAGGTGAGGGAAGTGCTCCACCACTGAGCTATATATTCCTAGTCCATTTAATTTTCATTTTCAAATAGAGTGTCGCTAAACTTCCTGGGCTGGTCTCAAATATGGTGCATCCTAACTCAGCCTCTGTGAATAATTTGCTTAAGGTTTGAGCCACCGTGCCCTAGCTAATTTCTTTCACCACATAACATTTAATAATACTTATTATAGCCAGATATAGTGGCACATGCCTGTAATCCCAGCACTTGGGAGGCTGAGACAGGAGTATTGCGGTGAGTTTGAGGCCAGCTTGGACTATATGGCAAGACCCTGTTGCAAAAAGAAACAGAAAGAAAGGGTGGGGGGGCAATGTAGGATTTGAACCCACAATTTTGAGCAGGTAGTTGAGCGCTCTCCTCTTTTTTTGTTTGTTTTTGGGAAGACAGAGCCCCACCAAATTGCTTGGGGTAGTTTTAAATTTTTATTCCTTAAGTAACTGAGATTACAAGCATACCCACCCACTTTTGGCAGTACTGGGGATTAAACCCAGCATCACTCTACCATTAAGCAATGTCCCCTTTCCCTTTTGTATTTGGAAACAGGGTCTCACTAGATTATCAAGGCTAGCCTCAGACTTTGATCCTACTTCCTCAGCCTTCTTAGGACCTGCAATTACAGGGCTCTGCTACTATGCACAATTTAGGTATCTGCCCTGTAATGTAGTTTATGTAAGGAGCTTAGCCTCTGTTTGGATCTGTAAGTTAATTTATTTTTAGAGCGGGAGGTACTGCTGTTCCACAAACTCAGGTAGAATTCTCTTTTTTTTTCTTTTCAGTACTAGGAATCAAACTTGGGACCTTGTGCTTGCTAGGCAGGTGCTTATATCACTGAGCTATCTCCCCAGCCCCTAAATTTATTTTTAAAAAAGAGTGGGAAAGAAATCAGAAGTTGATGGTTTCTGTAGCTAGTACTGGCCTCAGAATGGAATCATGAGATGGAGAAAACAATTTGAAGTGGCTCTGAATTGATTTTGTTGAGCTGAGAGGAAAGACATGACCAAGCCCATATTTACTTTTTGCTTTATAGATTTAAATGTTGAGAGAAAAAATCCCAGCAGGTCATAATTTCAAGTTAAACGTGCTCAAAAGGGGGCATTCTGAGCGGTTCAGAACCCACAAAAGAGACTTGCAGAAAACCGCGGAGTGGCTCCTGGAGGCTGCGGCAGCGAGACCATGCTGCAGATTTGCTTGCTTTTGCTTTTTGTGTTTGTGTTGGAATAGCTTGACGCTGTGAGTGTGATACAGAGGAATTAGTAGCCCTAATTTTAGTGTCTATTCACAGGACCATAATTACCAGAGTTGAACATTGGTGTTGTGGCCAAAACTTTGGTTCTTTTCTTTCTTTCGTCCTGTCCTTTTTTTAAATTTTGGAGGCTTAGTCAAGCAGTCAAGCTTTATCTGAATAGCTCCATGAGTTTGATGGGGGGAATAAATTGTTAAGAAACGGAGAAGTACAAAAGCAGCTTTGTGGGTGCTGTCAGTTTATAAATCACACTTTCTTACAAGTGTGACACTTGGCCTTGGTGTGCAGGGTTTTGTGGCTTAAGGGCCTTCTCTCAATGGGGCACTCTTTCACATTCAAATGTAGAGTTAGCGGCCTAGCTTTGTTAGCCGTTTACAACTGGAAGTTTCTCTGGAGTCAATTCTGAAGGTGCCCGCTGGGGTGGACCTGGAAACCTCTTTGGGAGCCAGTTTACCTCACTACAAGGAGAGTATGGCAGCCCAAGCAGGCACTTGGGCTGGGCCTTGGCGTACCATTCCTCAGGGTGCTACACTCAGAGCTTTTTGTGCAGCTTCTTCCTATGTGGGGCCGAATTTGAAGGTATCAAAATATTCCCCAGCTGACATTGTTAGTCAGCTGTTACACTTCTACAATTCAAGCCTGGATTCCAACTCCAAACCCACAAGGTTGCAAGGCATTCAATACATTCCTGATGACAGTCCCTGGGATTCCAAACCTTGTCTTTGTGTGACCCTACCGAGAGCACTTTAGAAGGGCTTGGCAAAACTGGATTTTGGCTATGGCTTTGTTACCTTATAATAACATGCCTTTAAATAAATAAATAGAAATAAATAGAAATAAAATTACATGCCTTCTCTTTTTGGCAAAGATAGCCCTATGGGTTTTTTTTTTTTTAATTTTACATACTTGGTACAAGGTCTTATTACACAGCATGGACTCGTAGTGATCCTCCTATTTCAGCCTCCCAAGTGCTGGAATTACAAATGTGCACCACCACACCCGGTCTTGGTGGCTGGTTACCCTGGGGTGGCACAGCATGTGGTACTGAGGATCATTGAACCCAGGTCCTTGAGCTTGCGAGGCAGGTGCTTAGACCTCTGAGCTATCTCTGTGGCCCCTGCCTTCTGATTTTTTTTTTTTTTTTAAGTGAAGTTTTTTTTATTTATTTTTATTTATTACATTTATTTATTGTGTGTGTGTGTGGCCAGCTCAGCCCACCAGGGGGCGGGTCTGGCTGGCATGTGGTGCTGGGGATCGAACCGCGGTCCTTGTGCTTTGCCAAGCTTGTTTCAAGTAGGTGCTTTAGACCACTGAGCCATCTCTCCAGCCCCCTGCCTTCTGATTTTGAAATTATGTTTGAACTGGAAACTTCTAGATTCAAAGCCAGGTGTGGTGGTGCACACCAATAAATCCAGTACTTTGGAGGCTGAGGCAGGAGAATTGCTTTGAGTTTAAGGCCTGCCTGGGCTACAAAGTGAACTTAAGGCCAGTCTGAACTACATTGTGAAACCCTGTCTCAAAAAGGCAAAAAACAAAATCTGGATTCAAATTTGACCCTATGCTTGGCTTGTACAGAATAATTAGTTGGATTATGCAGAATACAGAGGGGGGGGTGGGGTGGGGGGGGTGGGACAGAAGCCACTTCCTGTTTCCTGTGAAAGGTTTTGGTTAGAGTTCCCTTCCCCTCCCCCCCGTTCCTAGGTTAAACCAAATGCTGTAAAGCTGCTTTTGCTTCAAGGTACATGTTGTGCTCTTAAATTAGAAACTTTTTAAAAAAAGAGAGGAAAAACAGAAATTGTGGTTTTCACACCATCTAGGAAGATGCTGGGCTTTTCTAGCACATGTGCCATCATGATAAATAAGGCAGTAGGAAAATGCCTAGCTTCATTTGTTTGCTTCCTTCAGTACCCAGAAGTCGTGAGATAGATTTAATCAAAATTGAATTGTCACAAACCTGATACAGACCCTACCATGCAGCAGATAAATGAGAGCAATGAAATGCAGGTGTGTAATCCCTACACTGTTTTTTTTTTTTTTTTTTTTTTTTTTGCAGAACTGGGGATTGAACTCAGGCCCTTGTGCTTGCCAGGGACGCACTTATTTCATTGAGCCTACTCCCCAGCCCCATGCTGCACTCTTGGAGGCTGAGGCAGGACAATTGTGTTTGAGCTAGCCTTGGCAGCTTGCTGACTTAGCAAGGAGATCCTGTCTCAAAATTATAAAAAAAATTTCAAAGGCCAGTCAGATAGCTCAGTGGACTAAAGCACCTGCTTAGGCAGAGCGCAGAGACTGGGGTTTGATCCCCAGCACCACAAGCCATGCTGGCCCTCCCCCTGGGGCTTCGCATGGTGGTGTGCACCTGTAATCCCAGTACTTGGGAGGCTGAAACCAGGAGAATCACTACGAGTCCTATCTGTGTAGTTAGACCCTGTACTAAATACATTTAAAAAAAAAAAATTCAAGGGACTGGGGATGTAACTCACTGTGAAAACCCTAGGTTCAGCCCCCAATATTGCCAGAGTTGGCATGAGACTTTGCCAGTCACCAAACTTAGTCAAATATTCCCTTGAGGAGGTTAGGCAAAATAACAAATAGGGGCGGTCACTCTGGCTTTCCTCACCCAGAAGCAGCCAGCTCTGTGCCTTAAAAAAACGCCTGTTGTGTGTGCAATGCACTGTGCGAGGTAGAGGGAAGGACATTTGGTCCTGCCTCCTTTTTGCACACCTGGTGCAAAATCCTAGAGAAACTCACAGGGCTGCCCCGGAACCCCAGCTGTGGAGGAAGGTGCAATAGGAGAAGTGTGGATGAGGCGGAAAGACTAACAGCCACACTTCTCTGGAGTGCACCCTGAGGTGCCTGGTGCCTCTTACTGACTCAGCCTCACTTTTCCTGTGTCATCCTCAAATGCTTTTTCTGGGAACCTGCAAAGTTTTCTACAGAAGGTAAGATAGGTTCCTTATTTCAGCCTGGGGGCTGCTCAGACCCAGCCCAGTGACAGAAGGCATGAGGGCCCAGAGTATAGACAGAGTGCCTAAGGGCACTGGCTCTGCTGGTGATTTACAAGGTGAATGGCCTGAAAGGTTTGTAGGGTAACCTGAAATTTTATGAGGATGGTGGGGAAAAAATATGGAAATTGGAGTCATTCTGGAGAACTACTGGATAAAAGGCCACTGATACTCCCACATTGCCGCTTTTGTTTATTTTGTGGATTGTCTGTTTTTTTTTTGTTTGTTTGTTTTTGTTTTTTTTTTTGCGGAACTGAGGTTTGAACTCAGGCCCTTGCACTTACCAGGGTAGCGCTTATTCTACTGAATCCATCTCCCCAGCCCCTGGATTGTCTGTTATTAGGGCTGTTGGATATTTATTTGTAGGCAAGGTCTCTCTATATATAGTGCAGGCTGACCTTGAACTCTCAGTGTGACCCAGGCTGGCCTTGAAAACTCTTTCCTCAGCCTCTAGTGCTGGGATTACCAGTGTATACCAACCACACCAACACCTGATAGTGGCCACTTTATCACAGGTCTTGAGAATTTAGATACACTAAGTGGGATTTTGTTTATGATGTACCAAACAATAAAGATTTGGGGGGCTGGCAAGATAGCTCAGTGGTCTAAAGCGCCTGCTTAGGCAAATGCTCAGGGACTGCAGTTTGATCCCCAGCACCACATGCAATGCCAGCCCTACCCCCAACAGTGGGCTGAGCTGGCCACACAAAACAAAAAAAAGAAAAAAATGATTTGGGGGTTGTCTGGTTTTTGGTACCAAGAATCGAACTCAAGACCTTGCACTTGCTAGTCAGGCACTACTCTTACGAATTAGTTGAGAAATTCCACAGTTGAGTAATAGCGTTTTGCTTTGTTTTTCCATCTCTTTCTTTGGGGGGGATGCAGGGGTTGCAATAAGGATTGAAAGGGATCCCTAAGCTAAATCTCTTGTCTAGGAATTGAACCCAGTGGGGAACTAGTTATTTTTAAAATTATTTAAGGGCTGGCGAGATGGCTCAGCAGATTAAGCGCCTCTGCTTAGGCAAGCAAACACAGGGACCAGGTTTCGATCTGTGCCACCCCAGTGGCCCAAGACTGGGAGTGGTGGTGCATGCATGTAATACTAGTGCTGAGGAGGCTGAAAACAGGAGGATCACTACAAGTCTGAGCTGCGCAGTAAGACCCTGTACCAAATATATTGAAAAAAAGTTGTGTCTAGAGACATGGTCCATCTGTGCTAACAGAGTGACCTCAAACTTAAATTTGTCCTGCCTTTGTCTCCCAGAATGCTAAGATTACATGCATGTACCACAGTGTCCAGCAGTTCTGAGGTTGATTGTGGTTGATTTTTTTGAGACATGGTCTCAACAGTTTAGGCTGACGTTAAATTTAGCACAGGTTGGCCTTGAATTTGTGATGATCCTCTTTTTCTTTTTTTTTTTTTTTTTTTTTTTTGGCAGAACCTGGGATTGAACTCAGGCCCTTGCGCTTGCTAGGGAAGCGCTTATTCCACTGAGCTCTCTCCCCACCCGCCCAGTGATGGTCCTCTTGCCTCAGCCTCCCAAGTGCTGGGATCACAGGCTATCTGATGTTTGATTGTGATTAGATGCTAATGACACATCTGTAGCAAGAATATCTGGGGATGTATTTTTCCTTTTGTATCCTGTGATGTGGTACATGGTTTATTGGTAATGTTAACGTTCGCTGTTTAAAGTGTCTGCCAAACTGAATTTGAAGTTACTCCTGGCCTTACATGAACAACATTTGTTTTGTGGAGAGGTACTTGGACATGTTAATATTTCTTTTTTAAATTTATTTATTTATTTACTTATTTTAGACATGTTAATATTTCATTCCTTATCAGACTTCTAGCCAATTTAGTTAACTGTAGGTCTGTAGAAAAGTAGATTCCAGTTTATTTAAGATGTTTTGTGTTATTTATTAGTATGACTTTTTTATTGTTGGACTGTCCTAGATTTGGGCGCTAGCCGTTTTTTTTTTAAGCTGGCTGCTGTTTTCTCTTGATTTCTCGGAGCACTTCCTTGTTTTCTAGTGTGATGAGGCATTCCAGGCTACTCTTGTACTCTCCCTGCCTGGCACATCCTGCCCCCTTGAAGTCAGCCATTTATCTAAGGAGAAATGCTAATGTGATTGGGAACTAGTGATCAGAAACCATGTGGAAGTTAAGTGTGCCTGTTTCTAGTAAAGTATCATTGCTTTTGGGTATTCTCAGCAGACATAGCTAATTAGTATTGGTGGGAGGGTGGGCATCACACTATCCATGAATTTTTTGGATTTTGTTTGCTTGTTTGGTTGATTTTTTTTTCAGACAAGATCTTGCTTTGTAACTTAGGCTGGCCTTGAACTCACTGTAGCCCCGTCTGGCCTCACATGGCGATCAATCCTCCTGTTGGGATTACTGACATGTGCCACTATGCCTGGCTATATCCATGAATTAAAAATGAGTTTGCGTTATTGTCTACCAGTGATAATTTCTTAATTCCCTGAGAATTCATTCACCTCTCACATTCTCTTTGGCGGTCAACCTGACCCCCCAAAATCTCAATATGTACGCTTGTCAGTTCAGCCTTTCAATGCAGTCAATCTCCTTTTGCTGCCTGAGGAAATGGCTTTCTTGCCTTACTGTGGTGTAATCCTTCTGGCCAGGCCGTCACACCACCCAGGGCACTCTGGCTTTGCCATGTCTTGCCCTCTCCAGCAAGTGGCTGGGTGGTGTGTTTTTCCCAGCAGTTGGTTTTGGACTGAATTTTTCATGATAAGGAAAGAACAGTTGAGTTCTTTGTATAGGTATTTCCAAATGTTTGGAGCTGATGAATAACATTTATTTATTGTACAAAATTAGAAATTTATTTTTTTAAGTTTATTTTTTTCTTTTTTATATTTTAATAATTTTATTGAGAAAGAAGTAGCAATGAGATAGTTTCAAAACAGGTTAGTAGTACAGTTACAATAATTAATACATTGCATTTTGTTATCTTTGTAGTTGTTCCTAGTGCAAGATGCGGACATGATATCTTGTCTAAACATTATTAGTTCAAAACCTTCTTCTCATTGAACTAAGAGCTGTATATTTATGCTATTTTATATGTAGGGCCTGAGTCCATTAAGTTTATTTTTGAGGCAAGGTTTTATTATGTAACCCAGGCTGGCCTCAAACTCATGGTGATCCCCCTGTGTCAGCATCCCCATTGCTGGGATTTATTTATTTATTTATGAGTATGTATTTTATTTTATTTGTTTGTTTGTTTGTTTGTGGCCAGCTCAGCCTGCCCTGGTGGTGGGGTTGGTGCGGCATATGGTGCCAGGGATTGAACTGCAGTCCCTGCACTCGCCTAAGCTTGCCAAAGCAGGCTCTTTAGACCACTGAACTATCTCACCAACCCAGGATTGATTGATTGATTGATTGATTGATTGATTGAACTGGGGATTGAACTCAGGCCCTTGTGCTTGCCAGACAAGTGCTTATTCTACTGAGCTATCTTCCTGGCCCCAGTCTTTTTTATTCCCTCAGGGTTTATTTTTAAAGTAAAACATGTTGCATTTTTTAGGACAATTCAGCTGGGGGCTGAGCAGGATGATGGTCAGTTCATAGAGCATGTGCAAACCTGGATTCAGTCTGCAGTACCAAAACACGGTTTAGCATTGAAAGTTTTAGCCAGACTTCCTTCTGCCTCAGGGCTTTTGCAAATACTGTTCTGTTTCTATTTTCTTTTCTGTAGCTTATGTCCCATATATCCCAGAGAGTGTTTTTGTTAACATTATTGTCATTCATCATCAAATCATTCTTCTGTGAACCATTTAATTTTTAGTTGCTTTTGTTTAATATTACACATAATATTTTATTGAATATTATTAGATACATATCATTGCTTCTCATTGGTGCAAGTACTTTTGTAGTGTGTATACAGCCAGGTTTAAGGAAGTGGAGTGGACCCTGGCACTGGGGAGGTTGTTTTCCCTTGTGCAGGATGCATGGCTGTCATGGGGTCCACATGCACGGAGGAGACCACAGTAAGTGTTCAGCAAGCATTTTTTCAATTGAATGGGCCTTGGCTTCTCCTAGTGATCAGTTAAGTTTATTCTATTAAATTAATTAATTTATTTATATTTTAGGGAAGGGTCTACAGAATTGTTCAGGGTCTCACTACTAGATCGGACTCATAGTGATCAACCTGGCATGCCCCTTAGCTCAGTTTTTTAAGTGGCTTCAACAAAGCAGTGCAAAGCAGTTTTTTTTTTAATTTTATTTGTGTGTGTGTGTGTGTGTGTGTGTGTGGCCAGCTCAGCCCACCAGGGGGCGGGGCTGGCTGGCATGTGGTGCTGGGGGATTGAACCGTGGTCCCTGTGCTTTGCTAAGCTTGTTGTAAGTAGGTGCTTTAGACCACTGAGCCATCTCACCAGCCCGCAAAGCAGTTTTTTAAGTGCTTCAACAAAGCAGTCAGGCTCAGGTTGCTGTGGTTTGATCCCCAGAACTGAAGCCAGCCAAACCTGCCCTGAAGGCATTCTGAGCCTGCCCAAAAAAACCCAAAAAACTGGGATTACAGGGATCAGTTAAGTTTAAGTAATGGAATTTGTCTGAGATAAAAAGCTGCTGCTTTGTGGTTCATATTTCATCCCTGAGCGTTTCTACCTTTTCTTAACAGAAGGTGGTTTTCTGCCCTGTAAAAGAGGCGCTGGAGGTGGACTGGAGCAGTGAGAAAGCGAAGGCCGCCCTGAAGCGCACGACCTCTGATTACTTTCTCCTGCAAGGTGAGGCTGGCCAGGCTTCAGGGGCAGACTGCTGGCTTGCATTGCTGCATAGGTGATGTCTACTCTGGGTGGAATCGCTCTTCAGCTGGCTCATAGTTGGCCCTTCTAAGAAGGGCTGAATAAATAAATGGGTTGAGACCCAGCATTGAACTCTTTTCTGGTAACTTGCTTTTTTTCTATTGAACTGATCTGTCTTCTACAAGTATGCCTTAGAGAAATAGTATTGCAAATCCAGCAACTTCTCATCCCTACTTTTCTTTCTTTATAGTTCTTCCTTGGGCTCAAAACAAGTATCAAGTCTTTCTTGCCAAACAGAAAACCATAGAGGTGTTAGAGTTTTTGGGGACCCCCAAATCACTAGTAATGAGCTACTTTGCAGTCTATCCTTGCTCATTCTTGGGGAGGTATTGTAGAATATTGATTGGCTTGTCAGTGTTCTTCTTGTGCCTAGTACTTCTAATTTTTAAAGTATTATGTAAAATAATTGAAAACATTGAATAATAAGTACAAGTTCAAGCCAGCCTAGGTTATCTTCCTGCCTCAGCTTCTGGAGTGCTGGGATTACAAGTGTGTACCACCATACCTGGCCTGCTCCTGCTTTTTAAATTTTATCTATTTAAGACCAGGGTGTCCTTGAAGCCTTGATTCTCCCCACTTCAGCCTCAAGTAGCTGGAACTACAGGTGTGTGCCACCACATCATTCTTAACTCTCCCTATTTTTAAACAAGGAAACTGAGGTACAGATGTAGGGTACTACTATTCTCAAAGTTATATAGCAAGTGAGTATAAAAATACTTTTAATGGGTTTAAAAATAATTTGTTACTCTAGAGCATGCCAGAAAAGCACAAAGAAGGAAAAATATGACCTTGACATTTTTGTGTTTTTATGTTTTGTCATGACATAGTACATGTAGCATAATATTTACACAAGGTACTGGAGTCCCTCAGCCATCTCTCCTAGCCCTGTTTGTCCATTCCAGGGCTAAAGAGAATCCATATCTCTGCATAAGTGTAATTCACTCTCAGATTAAAAATAGACAGGTAGCTTTGATTTAGAAAACCTGAAAAGCATCATTTGGTTACATGTGGGCAGTTTCCAGCCCCCGTTTACCCTGGGCTTAGTTGAACTATATCCCCATCTTGTTATTTCCTGTGAAGGTGCCACAAAAATCTGTGCCGTAGGCTCCATTGTCAGCACCACACACACCCCACCAGAGTGTGTGCCATGCACACCTGTAGTCCAGCACTCTAGGCTTTTTTTTTTTTTTTTTTGGTGGTACCAGGGATTAAACTCGGGCCCCTCATGCTTGCCAGGCAGGTATTTATACTGCAGAGCAATCTCACCAGCCCTCACTCATTCCAGCACTCTAAAAGGGTGAGAAAGGAGAATCACAAGTTGAAGCTCAGCCTGGGCAACATAGTGACCAACTGAGATCCAGTCTCAAAAAAGGATCCCTGGTACCACCAAAAACAAGACAGGACAGAAAAATATATGACATCCTTGATAACTAGTAAAAGGATCTTAAAACTAAATTACAAGGTTTTTTTGTTTTTGTTTTTTTTTCTGTGCACCAAGCTTTTCATCAATGTTCTTTTTTTTTTTTTTTTTGGTGGAACCAGGGATGGAACTCAGGTACTTGAGCTTGCCAGGGAAGCGCTTATTCCACTGAGCCATCTCCCCAATTTTCATCAATGTTCTTTTTTTTTGGGGGGGGGGCGCACCAAGCTTTTCTAATGCTAGTTATGTTAACAAGATGAGTTAAAGAGCATCTGGAGGAACAAACTATTCTAAAGTCCTGAATGTCTCCATTGGAATAGAAATAATGAAACATGTTAAGCAGGAAATCAGGCATGTAGCTGGGGCAGGCCTATGGGACCTGGCATGGAGGAAGTTCTAGCTGGGGTCAGCAGCAGCCTGTCTAGTCCAGTTCACTGAGCACAGTGCCTGGGCCACATGGAACAAGTAAGATGTTCAGGACTTGACACATTGAAGTCCTTGGGAAAAAGCAGCCACTAACCTGTAAAGGCATGACAAGAACATCTCTAAATGGTGCTCTTGAAAGAAGGGGCCTGATATTTCTTGAGATAGGCATGGTGGAAAGGATCCCCAATTTGTTTTCTTGAATTGAAGAAATGAGAGACATGGTTGTAAATGGCAGAGGAGGGAGGACTCAAAAAGGTGCTTGAAGGGCTGGCCAAATAGCTCAGCGAATTAAAATGCCTGCAAGCAGGCACAGGGGCCGGGGGTTCGATCCCCGGGGCACGCTGAGACAGCAACTGAGACTGGGTGTGGTGGCGCGCACCAGTAATCCCAGCTCTTGGGAGGCTGTAAACAGACCCTGAACACCCTGTAGGCCCTTCCATAAAATTTAAAAAAAAATGTGCTTGACGTCTGATTCACCACCATTACAAGTCTGAATTAGAGAGCACATGGGGCCATTCCTAGAGATGTGCATTCACATTGAATCTTGGCCACATCAGTGTGAGACAGTGATACACCTACCTCACTGATAGATGTCATCAAAGGCACAAACGAATGAATACCCAGACACCATGGCCATCCCTTCGTTCAGCAAAGCTAGTGAGCTGAGGAAGCAAAACCAATATGCTGGGACAGTAGAGGACAAGTACAGGTTTACTGGCTGTCCTGCTGACAGGAAGTTACCAGAGCCCAGAGGAAGCAGCACCACTGTAACATGACGCACACAGCAGGCATTGATGTGTGGCTATTTAGAACAGCTTTGGAATTAAAACAGATCTGGCTTCCAGTCCTGGCTCTGTCATGTTATGTTATGTTATGTTATGTTATGTTATGTTATGTTATGTTATGTTTTTGAGGCAGGGTCTCACTATGGTCTTAGACTGCTCAGACTAGCCTTGAACTCACCATGTAGCCTAAGCTGACTTCATACAGCGATACAGCGATCCTTCTGACTCAGCCTTCCAAGTGTTGAGATTACAGGCATGTGCTACAACATGTGGCTTGTTTGCTTGTTTGTCTGCAGTGCAAGGTGTTTTTGTTCTTTTTTGAGACAGGCAGGCTGGCCTTGAGCTCACTTTGTAGCTAAGCTGGTCTTCCTTGGAAACAGTCCTCCTGCCTCAGCCTCCTGAGTGCTGGGATTACAGGCGTGTGCCACCATTCCCAGATCTAACACAAGGCCTATGAATGCTAGGCAAGGGTTCTACCACTGTGGTACACCTGTGACCCTGCCTTTCTTTTTTCTTTTTTCTGTCTTTAAGATGAATGATCTTGAGCATTTATTTGAATTCCCCAGGGGCTGAGCATCCCTCTGAAGATGGCACATTAGCAGCACTTGCCTCAGAGAGCTTTTGTGTGGCTTGGACTTTGGGCAAATAAACACATAGCACAAACCAAATCTTGAAGAATAGTTTATTCCATGGAGTTAGGTAATTTTGTTATGTATATTTTGGAACTGTGTAGTAGAAGTTTAGGGGTTGACTCAGTTTACCCCTTAATTTCATCTTTCAGTAGGTATCATGGCAACAACCCTGGCAGGTTTTAATTTTCTGCCTGTGACACTAGTTGGAAAATATATCCTATTTTGAGTCTCTCATCCAAATGGTACTAGTTATCTGTTCTTGTAGTTTCAGATTTCAAGGTAGTAGATATGATGATTAAATTTTGTTTTTGTTACTGTGGTGTTTTTTGTTTTGTCTTTTTTTTATGTAGTTAGTGCAGGATCTACAAGGTCTCTTTCACTACACAGATCGGACTTATTAGTGATCCTTGCTGTTTTTCAGCCTCCCAAGTGCTGGGATTACAGGTGTGTGCCGCCACACCCAGTCTTATTTGCTGTCTCAGCATGGCAGGCCGGGGATCAAACCCAGGCCTCTGCATGTGCCTAAGCAGGCACTTTAATCCACTGAGCTATCTGGTTGGCCCTTGTTTTTGTCTTTTTGAGAATGGGTCTTGCTATACAGTTTACACTGGCTTTGAACTAGCTGTGTAGCCCAGGCTAGCTTGAATTTGCAACAGTCCTTCTGCCTCATCCTTCAGGGGTTGGGATACAGGCATGTACCACCACGCCCAGCTTAAAATTATACATTTTTTTTTTATTTATTTGAGAGAGAGAGAGAGAGAGAGAGAGAGAGAGAGAGAG
>NW_004524773.1:509338-510089 GCF_000260255.1 Octodon degus | reverse complement strand
TGTGGTGCTGGGGGATTGAACCGCGGTCCCTGATGCCTTGCCAAGCTTGTTCTAAGTAGGTGCTTTAGACCACTGAGCCATCTCTCCAGCCCCCAGCTTAAAATTATATCATAGAAATTTTTTGACTGTTCCAGCCTTTTTGTGTGTGTGTGTGCAGGGTGAAGTGCTTCTCGAATTCATAGTGAGCCTCCTGTTTTCAGCCTCCCCAATGCTGGGATTAGAGGAGTGCATCACCGCACCGTCTAGATGGCTAGCTCAGTGTGCCCAGGGGCGTGGCTGGTGCGGCATGTGGTGCCAGGGATCAAACCCTGGTCTCTGCACTTGACGAAGCAGGTGCTTAGTTGTCTGAGCTATCTCATTGCCACCTCCCACCCACCACCGCCTCCCCCCGCTTTTTTTTTTTTTTTTTTTTTTTGAGACAGGGTCTCTCTACAGTGCAGGCTGGCCTTGAGCTCACTTTATAGCCCAGGCTGATCTTGAAGTCACAGTGATCCTATGGCCTCAGCTTCTGAGCTCTAGGATTGTAGATGAACACTACCTTGCACAATGAGAGGTCCTTAATGTAATATAACCTTTTTAGTTTTATCTATTAGAATATAGCAGTACGTGTGTATGAAACTACCTTCTGCCAAATGCACTTGCTGTTAACTATCTTTGTGATCTCAGACAAATCAACTTGCCTTGGGGCTGGGGAGATGGCTCAGTAGAACAAGCGCTTCCCTGGCAAGCACAAGGGCCTGAGTTCAATCCC
>NW_004524773.1:505054-508649 GCF_000260255.1 Octodon degus | reverse complement strand
TATTTATTTATTTATTTATTTATTTATTTGGTGGTGGTGGTACTGGAGATCAGGGCTTTTGTTGACCTATGTAGCCAGTTCTTTTTTATTTTGAGACAAAGTCTTGCTACATCACTTAAATTTTGCTCTAAATTGTAATCCTGTTGCCTCAGTCTCCCAGAACTCTGAAACTATCAGCATCAACCTGCATGCATGGCCTAGATTTGCTTTTTTGCCCAGCCTGTTTTGATCACCAATTATAGTGTATACATGCAATCTAAGTAGTGGTGGACACTTCTGTGTCTTGGGTATAGCACGGGCTTTATTTTTTTAATGTTTCCTTTTTGGTACTAACAGTTGAACTCACAACCTTGTGCTTGCCAGGGAGGTCCTGTACCTCTGAGATATATCCCCAGCAAGCACAGGCTTTAAAGACCAACAAATTTATGCTTAGATCACTTGTCTCAGCTGGGATAGCCTTTAGTATAGGAATTTTTGTTTCTTACCTATGTCTATTAAGAGGGGCAAAGGATGATTGTACTTGCTCAGTTTAGAGAAAAGTTACTTTTCTTGTTGCTGGGACTAAATACCCAACACTCAAAATTAAGGAAGTAAAAGTTTATTTAGCTCGCACTTAGTGAAGGTTTCAGTCCATATTCAGGCTGGCTCCAAGGCACAGTGGCACATGACAGAGGGCAGTGGATCATGGTGGCAGGGAACAACAGAAGAGCAAAAGGAGCTGTCAGGCCTCTCTTTCTCCCTTACATTGTATTCAGGTTATCTGCCCCAGGGCAGGTGCAGCACTCACACCCATAATTCTAGCATTGGATCATGAATTAATCACAAACTCTAGAAGTTGCCCCAATGACTGTGTGAGCCTTTGGCGGGACAACCTAGACACAAACCATAACAGTATTTTATATTTATCACATATTGAAGAGCATCCTTTTATTTATTTATTTATTTTGTTATTTTTCTTCTTTTGTATTTTTAGGGAAGGGTCTACAGGGTGTTCAGGGTCTCACTACTCAATCGAACTTGTAGTCATCTGCCTGTTTTCAGCCTCCCAAGAGCTGGGATTACAGGTGCACACCACCACTCCCAGTCTCAGTTGACCTCTCAGCATGCCCTAGAGGCAGGGCTGGCACAACAGGTCTGGGGATTGAACCTCCCGGCCCTGGCGTCTGCTTGCAGGTGCTTTAATCCACTGAGCTTAAATAGCATCCTTTTAAAATCAAGTTTTAGGGCTGGTGAGATGGCTCAGTGGTCTAAAGCACCTACTTAGAACAAGCTAAGCCAAGCAAAGCACAGGGACCACGGTTCAATCCCCCAGCACCACATGCCAGCCAGCCCCGCCCCCTGGTGGGCTGAGCTGGCCACACACACACAATATAAATAAATAATTAAAAAAAAAAAAATCAAGTTTTAGACCTGGTGCCACTTGCTGCACTCCCACCCCCCACCCCATGCGGGCTGAGAAAGGGAAAATTTTTATGACATGTCTGAGCTCCATAGTGAGAGCTTGTACCAGATACATAAATTTATAAAAGTAAAAAATAAAATCAAACTTCAGAGCGAAGTATGATGGCACATGCCTGTAATACTAGTACCTGGTGAAATTGAGCAGGAGGATCATTGCAAGTTTGAAGAAAGCCTGGACTATACATATTGTGAATTCAAGTCAGCCTAGACTACATTGTGAGACCCTGTCAAGAAAAGAAAGGGGGTAGCAGAAGCAAGAACAGTAGAAATTTATATAATGTATATATGTCCATAATGCTATTATAAAATCTAGTAGATTAGCCTGGTTTATGTAGTGAGACCCTGGAAAGCAAGCAAGGAGGCTCAACGGACTAAAGTGCTTATTTAGGCAGACTCTGAGACTGGATCCCTGGCGTGCCCTGCTGTGCCGGCCACACTGAGACAGTGACTGAGACTGGATGTGGTGGCACATGTCTGTACTCCCAGCACTTGGGAGGCTGAAAACAGGAAGATCACTATGAGTCCTATCTCTGTAGTGAGACCCCATAGACCCTGTACTAAATACGAATGAACAAATGAAAGAAAGAAGGAAAGAAAAATTTATGTAAACTGAACATGGTGGTGCACATTTGTAATCCCAGCACACTTGAGGCTGAGGCAGAAAGATCATTGTAAGTTTGGGACCAGCCTGGGCTGCAAAATGAGCTCAAGGCCAACCTGAACTGCATAGTAAGACCCTGTCTCAAAAAGAAAAAAACACTTTTTTTTTTTTTTTTTAAAAATTATATAGTATGTCCATAATGCTATTATAAAATCAAATCTTGATAATGTTCTGACTTCAGAATATAGAGTAAATAGCCTTGGGGAATATCCAGGGTAATATGTGGTAAGCTTTGTATGTAGTATTGTCTTCATGTCCGTGACACCGAAGAATGGTTGCATGTATTGAATGCCTCTGGCTGTATTACTTGGCACTGTGATAAGCAGTTGACCTATTGTCTTATTCTCATGACAGCCTTTGAAATATAGTTGTTTACCCCATTTTCCTATATGGTGGCCAAGAGTGAGTGTGTTGTGATTACTCCATTGTATACTCAGCTTTATATGCCAAGTATACAATGGAGTAATCATTGTATAAAACCAGAATTTAGGCAAGGAAGTCTGTTGGAGCTATGGATTGTGCCCTTGACCTGTATAATGTACATGTCTAAATTTGTTAAACTTGAAATCAGGACCGCTACATGTTAGGCAAATAGAATCTTTCTTACTATACAGAAAACTGGTTCAAAGGATTATCTGAGCCAGGTGTGAAAGCATACAACTATCATCCTAGCACTCTGGGAAGCTGAGGCAGGAGGATTTGGCACAAGTTCAAGACCAGTCTAAACTACTACAAAGCAAGACTCTGTCTCAATTTTTTTTTTTTTTTTTTAATCTAAAACCTGGCATGAGGGGCTGGTGAGATGGCTCAGTGGTCTAACGCACCTACTTAGAACAAGCTTAGTAAAGCACAGGGACTGCGGTTCAATCTCCCAGCACCACATGCCAGCCAGCCCCGCCCCCTGGTGGGCTGAGCTACACACACACACACACACACACACAAATAAATAAATAAATAAATAAAATTTAAAACCTGGCATGGGCATGTAACTCAATGGTAGACTACATACTTAACATACCTTGGGTTCAATTCCTAACATACCAAAAAGACACCTGAATACTTTCTGTGAAATATTTGAATTCTCTATTTATTAGAAAAGTATGAAAAAAAATTTTTTAACAGTTCACAAGGGTCTAAAATGCTTTACTTGGGCCAAGGATATACCTAAGTGGCCTAAGCACCTGCCTGGCAAGCACAAGGTCCTGATTCAATTCCTGGTACAAAAAAAAAAAGGGCCGGGGAAATAGCTCTGTAGAATAAGTGCATCCCTGGCAAGTGCAGGAGCCTGAGTTCAATCCCCAGTTCCACCAAAAAAAAAAAAAAAGATGTTTTACTTATTCAACTCTCATTTTTCCTCCTTTCAGTTTTTTTCTCTTCTGTTCAGAATTTATTTGAAAAATGACTAGCGGGCTGGTGAGATGGCTCAGTGGTCTAAAGCACCTACTTAGAACAAGCTTAGCAAAGCTCAGGGAC